>NC_137541.1:77521099-78013250 GCF_963082525.1 Nesoenas mayeri
CATCTCCTCTTGTTGGGTATATTATGGGGGAGGAGAGTTATTCTGTTGCAGACTTTTCTTGAATCATGTATAAACCTCTTAGAGAAACAGAGCTGAGAGTGCAAAGGGCACAGGCTTAACAGCTTTTTCTTTATGCAGTAAACGCAGCTGCTGAAGTCAGAGGCAGTTACATTGAGAACCGCGCTCTGCCGACATGATCTGATTGAGTCTTAAGGTCAGTGAACACTTGGGCACGCTGCCTGCGAGGTACACACTGGGTACGGCTCGTTTATCAGAGCTCGACTCAACAAGACTACAGATGCTCTGCCGCTATCCATCTTGGGCAAAGTTTTGCGTTTTGAGGTACAGTCACAGGAGACGAAGCGAGATGACGAAGAGGGGCTGTGGAGGGATGCCAGAGTGGCCCAGTGCTTGAAGGTGGCTCTCCAGAGAGCTGAAACATGGGTGAGCAGGCAGACCCCATTCTAACATGGTGACGATTTACTCCCCGCTACTTAAAAATACACAATGGCAATGTATCAATTAATAACTGAGTCAGCAATGATAAGGTGGCAGTTAAAAAGAACTTCTGCACGCTATTGCTCTTGAAGCAGCAGATGTCAAAACAGCCGGTTGTACTTCTCTGTGTCAATGTTTAGAAATGTTTGAGTTTAAAAAGTACTCAGGCAAGAGTAAGCCTAAGGCCTGCTCTTTCCTAAGCCTCTTGCAACAGCATTAGGAGAGCAGAAAGAGATCAGTGACACCCTGGCAGGATGCAAAAGCCTGACTATACATAAGGAACATTCTGATTTCCTGTCCCACGCTCTTCCCGTTAAATGCACGGCAGCGAATCTTCTCCAATCTTGATGTACAGAAATGCTTTTACAATTACAAAATATTTGAAAGGGGCTAAGCAGCATTCCTGTATTCTTTTGCTTGAAAGCCTCCAGTTGATGACTTACTGCTTTTTTGTTGGATCTCTTACCTTTCCTACAGAGTCTTTCAGTTGATGAAGAAAGTATTTATGGAAGCTTCGAAGAAACAAAACAAAAAACTATTTTCTTCCTCAAATAAACTGGCAACCTGCCGACATTACTAGCCCAGCCTCCTCTCACACAACCTACTTAGGAACTTCAGACAAGAGATCCACAGTGGTTTCAAGTTTATAGAAAAAGAAGATCTATTTATCATCATTAACTTAATTCAATAGTAAATTACACATTCTTAAAACCACCACCACTCCGCTGTGTTGGATTAGCTGTGTAAACAGCAGCAAGCTGTGGTTTATAAGTGATAGTAAGTGGAGTATGTGCATGTTGGGTTCAGCAACACACTTTTAACAAAGCAGTTATGATACAGCACTAGAGTTCAGGGGCACTGGTACATCGCTGCACACTATGCATGACTGAGCCTTAAACTTATTTTATCATTGTATCAGGATCTACATCTAATTGTCTTGCTGGGCACAGAAAGAAATGTAAAGTTCAGCTGATGAAATTGTACATACTTACAGGTTTTTAAAGCTACAAGAAAACAACCAGAGTGATAATGCCCTCATTTCAGACTTGCCTCACACTCCAAAGGTGTAAAATGCTATTCAACCTATGAGCAATGCAGAGTGGCATCAACTGCAGCCGAGAACCAACAGGCAAGGCTGGTCCAGACCCAGGGAAGCGGTGCAAAGAGTTGCTTCTAAGACCTGCTAAAAATCACACTGCACGAAGCCATGAAAACAAATGGTAAGGAACGCTTCTGCTCTTGTAGAAGAAGAAACACAGCGATCTCTGGCTGATGATGAAGTGACTCTTTTTCTTCGAAATTTCTGAATTTTGGATCAGGCCCCCAAATCCTTTTCCTCTATGAAGAACTTTGGCAGAGGTTGGGAAAAACTATTCTAATAGTAATTTCTATTGGATTGTAGGAGAGACTCTCTGTTGTGGCACTGAGAGCTCTGTTGTCTGCATCATTTAAAATTGTAATGGGCAAACCGGAGAAGATGATATTGTAGAGCGCAATCAATCCCACAATAGCACAATTGTTCAAAGTATAACCAGAGAGGTTTCATCAATAGCCACAACGTGATGAGACGTTTCTATAGCTTTATTAATCAAAGAAAGTAATCTGCTGGAGAAGACTGATTTGCACTACAGCTCCTACCAATGTTCTAATTATATTTAAAAGAACAATGAAAAACACATACACACATGGAATGTGTCATGTAGAAAAAAAATACATAAAAAATGACTAAGCACCGCAAGTCAGACTCAGTTTTGTGGTCAGCTGCAAAAGTTCCTTGGCTCTCCGTCATGGATAGCTGTCATAGTTTAACAAAACATTGATCTAAAAATGACAAGAACTTGGTTGCAGTTTCTTTCATAGAAGAAACATAAAACAAGAAGAGTCAAAACATATGTAGAACAGCCTGATAATGTCTGCCAGAACTCCTCCCACTACTATACAAACGTGAAGCCAAACCTTGGAAGGTTTGAGAAATAAAGACATTCTGACATATTTGCCTACTGGCCTCTGACCTCGCTGCTCTTGCCTTGTGCTGGATCGTGGTGCCAACGCTCAGGGTGCACCTGAGACCAGGCGCACACCCCCGCTCCTGGAGGACTCCGCAGTTCTTCCAGAATCCTGTGAATGCTGGGCATATGTCAACCGATCCCTCCTCCCCCTCTTCGAGACATCCTTTTGGCTGGGGTATCTGGCAAACACTGACAGCACTCTGAACTCCGTTAGAATTGTATTTTGGCAAGAGCTGTTTTTCCGATTGCATAATTCAAGGTTAGCGGTTTTACTGAGGCAGTCCAGTCGTCACTCTTCTACTCCCCTAACCTTACTCCCATTTCCCCTGATGTGAGTATTTTTCCTCTCCGACTGATGCCTGCAGAGATACAACCAGTGCAGAACACCAGAGGAGTGTTCAGGTATATCTCTTCACATTCCTGCTTTTCTTATTCCAAGGGAACTGAAAGGCCATGCAAAAAAAATAAGTGTAGAGTAGCTAGAGAGAGCCAAACACAGTTACAGATGGACTGCAAGGAGAAACTCGTTCATCAATTCTTGTACCTAAGAATTACGAAAATAGTGATGGACAGAGTGCCTTCTGCCTTTGTTCCCTTCAGTGTCAATATGTGAAAAGAAACAGATGGTTGCCTGTTATTGTCCTTTTTAGTGTCTCATTTTGTCCCTCTCTCTCCAAGTGCAGTTTGTCCAGCTATTTACCATCCTGCTTTCTGGGAAAAAATCCCACATCTAAACCCTAAAGGTGGTATTTTCACATAGCCTGAGTTTTGATAAGCTAGTTTTTATCTTAGATTGTTAAGCAGGGCCTGTGACAGCATCTAGTGTGGTTTGTGATGCTGAGGAAGTCATCTCTCAGCAAGCCCCAGTAAATATCAACCATTACAACACATATGTTGGTCAATATGCACCAAATCTAAGCAGGTTAGCTGCTAGACTATGATCCTGCAATGAAAGTTCACTTCTGTTTATGACAGAAAAACATCTTTAATTATCAGACACACTGCTGGTACGAGTTGTTATCTGTTCAACATTATGATATTTTTCTTAACTCTCCAAAAAGGTGAAGAGTCTTATCCTACATCTGACATGAGTGAAGGCTTCGTAAAAGTAATCTTTCTGTGCAATTCCTTTGCCTCTTGCAATAATAAACATCAGAATAGCTTGTGTTATAAATTCTGCATCCACAGTCTTTCAAAATGTGGAAAACATGAGGTAGGTAGGCATTACAGAGAGCTGAAAGAACTTAGAGGAACCACTGGCAGCAGTGAGAGGTGCGCCCAGAGGTTTGCGCATGATGAATTATTTGCAGACGAGGCTCTACTCCTGCATATTAATGCCATGGAACTTCAAAATAGGTTCTGTGCACACCCTCTATGTCCCAGTCCAAACCGTGTTACTGTCCAGATCCTGTTACACCTACAACTGCTGTAGGAGAATTTCCAGCTCTTTTTGGAGGGATCTTCTATTTAGATTTTGGGTTTTCTGTGTAACAGATCACATTGCCCAAGTGTTTTGCAGCAGTCGGCGAGTTTAGCCACAAAATTTCACAAAGGCAGTATTATTAACTCTGTTTACCAGATGGGAAACTGAGTCAAATATTATGTGATTTGCTAAAGGTTCCTTAGTAAACTAGCGCTCCTGAATCTTATCTAAACCTTATAATCTCAAGCTTATAATTTTTTCAGTGAGTGTGGAATTGTGACTCTCGCTGATAGCACATGTTACAAGAGGAAGCAAAATAAAATCAAAATAAGAGCAGCTACAGATCTGCCATTACAATGGACCTTGGTTAAGTAACGCTTGCAGGGCTGTAAAACTCATAAAAAGCACATGCATAAAATAATAAAATAGAGTGAGACTTTCAAATGTTGACTCAGTAATTGTTAAATCCCTTCTGGCTGCACAATTTTATAGTCTTCTACATTACTAATGAAAAGGGAAGGAACAACAAAGAAGGGTTTTAGCCTTCCAATTATATAAACTCTGTGGACCACCAAAGAAGATGAAAGATTATTTATAATGTCACGGTAATTTGTCATTTGGGAGATTCTTGTTGTTGTTGTTATTGCATCAAAGTTGAGTACGAAGAAACAATGCATCTACCACCCCCTCAGCTCTTTCAGTCTTGCTTATCTGAGATCTCCCTTTTCCACAGAACAATCCACCCACAGAACCTAAAAGCAGTATTAGAAGCAAGAAAACAAAATAACATTCTTAATTTGTGGATCTTCCAGATTTTATGGTACTTCTTTCAGGATTATTTCCTTCAGTCTTAATTGGGGCTACATCACTTGGTAAAGGAAACATATCTTTTGGTTTACAGTATATATTCAAGTCCAGATTGGTTCAACACCACCCAGAAATCATTGCATCTGAGTTGTAATCTATATGAAGTATTATATGGACCCAGTAGAGAGGAATCCTACGAGGCGTCATACGGAAAAAATCAGATGGATCAAGTAGGCCCAGACATGTAACAACTCTCCTTTCAGGAACAGATACCCAGTCGCTGGGGGAATTGCTGAAAACTGTAGTGTCACATGCTTTGCCTTATGCTGTGGACATAAGTCTGGGGTTTCTAAGGGCTCTCCTTTCAAAGCACTGAAGGCAAGACAGAGTCCACTAAAATAAAAAAAAGGAAAATCCTCAATTACCTGGCAGGGATCGGATCCTTTGAAATTTGTTTTAATTATTTATTTCAGATAGAATGACTTCCTCAGTAAAATATATTATTCGACTTGGAAACAAACTCATGGGAAGTAGCAATTCCAGAAGAAATGAGGACACTGAGGTCCTCCTTGGTTAGGAGCTCTGAGAGATAGTGCAAGCTAGGATTTGTAAATAAAAATGCAGGTAGGGCTGGCCCAAGCCATTTAAAGAAGAAATAAAAAGGAAAGCAAAAGCAAAAAGCAAAGAATTATGAGACACTGCTCCCTTCCTAGAAAAGTTTTTACAGCGTGGGCACAGGCATCGACCTCAAGCAGATCCAGCTGTAATCCGCTGATTGCAAATAGGTTAAGAGTTACATGACCCAGTTTCTCATCTAGACTGGTTGCTGGGCTGACATGCTCTGTGACTTTGCATGAATTGTTCAGTTGCTACACCTTAGTTTCCCCAACTAAGTAGGATGGAGGTCATGACATTTTCCCACTGTTGTGAAGAGTTTTGAGATGTCTGGATGAAATCTGCCAGGTAAATTGTAATGAAGGATTTCACAGTGACTCAGAAAGAGCTGCTACAGCTGATCAGTGAGCAAAGGAAGGGTTAATTGGGGGAGAGAGGTGGCACACCAAAAGTGAATGATGATGAAAATCACAATCCACGCAGGATATCCTGGGAAATAGAGTCTAGATGCAAGTAAAGACAAAGTAAGAACACAGTCTCTGCTTTCCTGACAATTGTTTATTAAACAATGGGTGACTCAACTGCACAGCAACATTACAGATGTATCACCCATTCTTTTCCATTTTTGCTGAGAAGGTATTAAAATGATGAAAGCTGCTGTACCTTTTCTTCCAGCCCTAACATGAAGAAGCTGATGTGCTATCTAGGCTATCTCCTGAGAAAGAATTCACCACATTTTCCCAGGCATGAAGTAAGGCTTAGCTTGTCTACTCCCCAGCATCAGCACCAAAACATTTAGTAGTTCAGCACCCTCAAACACACTAGTGGCTGTTTGTCACCCAGCTAAGCAAACACCTGCACACCAAGACAGGCAGAACAGCACAGTTTGAACCCCCAGGAGAATAAGTGGACACACTTCACAGAAGAATGAGGCTCAGCCTCTACTACACTGAAGAGATGTATTGCACTGACACTGATGCCCATCACTGTGCTGAAAGCCCCAGCTATTGGAGGCACGTGATTACATAAAAATAATAATAACATCTCAGGAAGTAATAAGCTCTTGTGGCTGTAGGGCACAGCTTAGAACTTAAAGACTCAAAAAGTTCAAAAGACCTAACAAGAACTCCAAATCAATTGTATGGGTTTTTTTCAGTAGGAAGTGCATCCATCTTTATTGGGCTTAATAAAATTTCCACTAAGGTATAAACAGCTGCAGTCCTCCCTGATCTACACTAGCCTGTGAATGGTTCCAATCTCTGCCTTTCAGAGCGAACGAAGACTTAAGTTCCCATTCCAACTTCAACAACTGCAAGGATCTGGGTTTCTTTCCTTGCTTCTTTGTCTGCTTTTCTCCTTGACTTCAATAGGAGTTTCCTGCACATATCCATGGGCAGAATTTGTCCCTCCTTCTGTATTTTTCATTTTCTATTATAAATAGCTAACACTGCCCATGCACCTCTGCCCTAACAATGCACTAAAGACACATGCACATGTACACACTTAATTTTTCTTTGAAAAACCTATCTGGGTATTTAATAGATTATGGTCAATATGGGAAAAAAAAAAAAAAAGAAAAAAAGAAGGGCATTTTAAAAATAAAGAACCAAAATCCTTAGGGGAATAAAAAAAATCCCCATTGCAGAATGTCTTCCTCCCCTGCGCAGGCACTTGCCAACTGACAGTAGTGGCACCGTGACAAAAGCAGCAAAACCAAAGGCAGGTTTTACTGAAAGGGAGGAGGGGAAGTAAATAAGGCATGTGGACATTAAATGCAGAGGCTGTAAATATAAATATACACAAATTCCACAAAGCAAATGGCAAAAAAATAAATGGATGGGGTGTGGAGGAAAAGTAAAAAGGAATAAACTTTCAGCTGAAGCAAATCAAAATATTTAATGCTTAGTTACCAGTGTTGGGCAAAAACAATTTTAATCTTCGCAGTCTGCAAACTTGACATGTGTTTTTAATTACATTTGAGGAAAGTTTGAGGAGAAATGACAATGGATACAGTAGCCCTGTTGAGTAAAGGACTGCTTGAACATGAATGATCCTGTTGAGCCTGCTGACTGGACTGACATACAGGGTGATGGATGGGTGACAACATAATACCTGCTCGCCTTCGTGTCATACTTTTTGAAAACGGTCTGCTCTGTGCTGATAGCATTAACAAAGAGGACTGAAACCTGCATACAAGAATTTCTGCTGACAAAGAACCTCAGTAAGACAAAATTATGAAGAGGGGAAGGGGAAAAGGGTAATCAGCAGTGGACACCCAGTTGTTAGCATATTATGTTAACTTTCGTGTTGTGGGACTGTAATTGTCCATTGTCTGCAAGATACTCCCTGGTCCCCACATTGTATAATAATTATTCCAAACAGAAGGATCTCTGCTCACACTGCAAAAAGAGAACAAAAATATTACACTGATCACCTTTCCTGGTGTTTTACAGGTCAGTGAGGAATAGACTGGGCTACAAATTACAGGACATATATTTTAGTGGTCTGCTGAACTTGCAGGGATAAGTGTGTGTGTATGTAATGTCTGCGGGTAATACAGCCTCTGCTAGTCACTGGGAAAGCTAAAGTATTTTTCCAGTAAAATACTACAGAGATTATGAAAATGGGCAGGTTTCAACTCACATAAAGTGATTTGGTTTATGATGTTAGTACTGCACCAATGGACGTATTTCCAGTGGGTTTTTCCTGTCGGGGAAGCCTGGCTTCTGCCAGGTCCTGTTCTTCCCAGTTTCAATCATTACAACTTACTGCTCTAGCCTGACCCATGGACAATCAGTGTCTGCAGCAAGCATGGGGTCAGAGTCTATTTTACCAACCCCTTCTCTTCTCCCTGCCCTTCACTCTTCCAGGTTTTTCTTGACTTTCTGGTTAAAATTTAACCATTAGAGGAAGGAAAAAAAATGTTGTTGAAGTAAAATTCTCTACTGCAAGAGAAATTTAAATCCCATGTGTTAAACCAGCTCCTCCCTATGCCTTTAGTAAAGTGAGTTCCACTGTTTTATTTCGCAAAGACAGCAGGATCTGCGGGTTTGAGATTCTTAATATCCCCCTCCTCCCTGAGGGGAAAGCAGGGGCAGAATTCATTTTAGCTCAGCAGATCACAGCAGTTTCGTAAGAGTTAACTCCGCCATCCCCATCCATCAGGCAGCCAGCGAGGCATCAGGAAGGAATGATGGATGTAAAATTATTACAGGGCTGCCACCCGATATACTTACTGCCATTTGTAACTAACGCTGGAACTGACACACTTTTTTCATTATTAAACATCCACATTAAGTCAACATTGGTCACTGTCATTTCATGTTTGGCACTCTCTTAAGGGGAAGAGGGAGAGGTGGGGGTGGGAGTGGGAAGGATGGTGGAAGGAGGGGTGGGTGGAAATGGGAGGAAAGACATCCTGAACCCGGTGTTCCATAAGCATGAGTAATAAATAGGGTCCTGCTTACAATGCTGGAATAAATATTGTTACAAATAGCTCTTTAGTGACAGCCCAGCAGACAGAACATGTCAGAGCCTTTTAAAAGGATACACTCTAAGCAATAACAGGGAGAACTCGTATCACAGGTTAAGAAACACTTCAGCACAGGAGGTATTTGTATTCGGATGCACTCAGGACGTGCTGCGAGTGTGACCACGTCCGCTCGTGTCCAGAATGCTCGTGTGGCTGCGCGCACCCACACACCTCTGCCAGCCACCCGCATCCTCCCCAGTGGCCACCAGCATTCCGAAACCAGTACCTGTGTTTGTACCCGTGCACACAGACACACGCTCAAATACCTGCTTGTGTCCCACTTCCTTCCCCCTCCACCCCTTTATTTTTTTTACAGGTACCAGGCTATACACACAAATGTTTCCGAGTTTGACTACAGTCTGAAAACGACTGGCTAGCTGGGTGTGTGTATCGCTGAAGCAGTGCACTGCAGGCTTGTATGCCTGCACACACGTGCTGGCTCTTGGTGTTGCATACATCTCCTTTTTACGGAGATCTAGGGAGCTTTGGGACCTAACAAACAGACCAGAGTTCACTTGCTGAAGTGGCCCGTTGTGGTGTTTGTGCTAGATGATGATCCGCGCTCTCAGCTACATGTATACAAGGTAACATTGTTTATGTATAGTACATATCAAGCTATAATTAACTGTAGATGACAATTACAAATAAAACTGCTCCTGTGTTTCCAAGAAACCAGAAAAACATATACACACACTTCTAATTTATACATGGAAATGTTTCCAAGAAAAGTAATGTAAAAATATGTTTTATTGCATTTGCAATTAAAATTGGTTTTAGTAAAATCCATGTTCATCGTGATGTTCATAGTTTTTACCGTAATCCTTGAAAATCAAATACCTCAAGATGGTCCAAGTTGGATGCTCATAAAGTGACTCATCCAAATCATCCTAGCCATTTTTAAATATCTTTTCTCATTTATGACTCCTTTATACAGTGTCTCTTCAGTTCCACAAAATTCCTGCCTTACAGCTGCCAGGTCTGGCTGTACACAGGGATCAACCCATCTGGGAACAGAAGCCAGGCAAAGGGTCATGTACATGTGTGGAGAAAAGCCCCAAGAGCTTTAACAGAGACTCACAAAGGTGATTTCCAGCCCTGAGCCTGTCCGTCTGCCCCTGGCAGATAAATCCCTACCAAGAGTCCCACACGCGTGTTCCAAACTGTGTGGAACCTGCTATCATCGGGAGACTGCAGTGGCAGTTCATGCAACAAAAGACTCCACAGGTCTCAGAGAGGCGTAGGTCTCCATAACTACATCAGCCACCGCAGCAAGGAAGCGAGGAAAATTTGGGATAGCCTTAGATGGGTGTTTGTTACCTATAAAGACTGAGATCACTCTACAGCAGGGGTGTCAAACTAATTTTCATCGGAGGCCACATCAGCCTCAACGTTGCCTTCAAAGGACCAAATGTAATTCCAGGACAGTATAAATGTAGGAGTAGTTCAATTTTTACAATCCTAAAATTACCTTTGGCCCTTTCCAGGTAACCGCGAGGCTGATGTGGCCCCCGGTGAAAATTAGTTTGACACCCCTGCTTTACAGAAAGGATAGTCACCTTTCTTCTGTACATAACCATAGACACAATGTACATTTCTAAGTAGGACTATGCCACACATATAGCTAGCCACACATTAGGCTAGCTTTCTTTTAATTCCATCCCCCACCTCAGAATCTCCCCGTCAGGAAGCAACCAGGGAACAAACGTAACATCCCAAAAGTTTGGGGGCTGCCTCTAATTCCCCCAGAGGGACCTTGAGCTTCTGAAGGGAAACCCCCAGTGGTAACACTGCAGCACTCCATTTCTCACTGCACACCTTCCCAACTATTTCTTCTTCCTTCCCCTGAAAACAGGGAAAAATGGAATAGAATACAATTCAAAATGGCAACACTCGCCTTCCTCTCAACTGTTCTTAACAACAGAGAAAACTTTAAAGTTCTAGATCAAACAGTCACAAGCTTTAGAGAAGCTGGGGTTTGTATGGATTTCTGTGGCGGATACACTTGACCCCCGCGCAGCCAAACCAGCATCAGTTTGGTCCAGGCTCCAGAGGAGGGAAAGGCCCGAGCCACAGCCAGGCCAAGAACCCCTTCCAGGAGAGCCACAGGGATGCAGAATGACACACTGAACACCGGTGGCCTGTGTGTGCAGGAAGTCTCGTATAGACTTTTCCTACTGTATGCAGTTTGACTACGAGTCAACCGCTTCATTCTATAAATACAACAGCCCGGATGAGCCGAGCCCGCTTTGAGCTCTCCCTGCTAAATACGTGAGCTGTATGGCAATGGCTTTACTACTCAGAGGTCAGTGGATGAAACCAATTCAAGTTCAATATGAATCACTTAGCTTAAGGATATGCACACCAAATGCAATAGATTATTTAGAGATACAAGATTGTATGATTTTTAATGTACTCTTGGAGTCATGTTACTTGGTAGACTAGATTTGCTAAAATTTAATCTCGTATTTACCAAAAGCAACTGCAGACTCCACTAAACGTCTGCAAGATAAAGTCTAGCTTGCATTTTGATGGGAAAAATGGAACTGACTGGGAAAACAATGATCCAAGGCTAACGCAGAGACATCACAGACACCTGCAAAGCAGGGCCTATTTTGCACTTGCTGACAAAACGGCACCTTCAAGGATATGGACCAAAACCAATGTCTACAACTAAACAAAACAAAGGCCCACGTGAACTCAGAGAAAAAGGGTCCAACGGGGAGCAAAGGACCTGGTGGTGAAATTTTGCTATTGGACTGGATCTTGGTTTGAATGGTCTGTAAAGATACAAAAGTTTGTAGTTTTCTACGCTTCTATGAGCGCTTTCTATGGGCGGACCTCTGTGCAGGTACCCAGCCCTTCTGCTATTCTACTCCATTAATTTTTTTATTTTCTGAGCACTGTGTCTCCTGAAAGTCTGCTCTGCATATGGTTATCAGGCCTCGCCTGAAATTTTGCCTCTGGAGCTCTAAAATACAGAATCCAGAGCGAATGGTTATCAGCGAAAGAGGAACCGTGACAGTTTTCATTGCAACAGGCACAGGTCTCCCCTGAAAGTTTGCCTTTGGATCTCTAAGACACAGACTCTGGGGCAAACAGTTATCATGGAGGGAAGACACCTGAAAGTTTGCTTCGTGAATGGGTACAGGCACCTGGAGAGATGCTAAGCAGCTTTTGGCTTGGCATATTTCCCCCATGTAGTAAATAACAGAGTGAACCCACCACCGAACTCTTAAGTTGCACTTCTCTTTAAGAAATCTAAACACTGCTCTGCAGCAAGCAGAACCCTAAATTACTCCCTTTGCAACAATCTCACAGCTGGCTAGTCAATGGATAGCATAGAGCGTATATTGGATAGGAGGACATGTACCTAAACTTCACAGCCTCTGTTCCTCTGTCGGGTCAAATGCAAGAGACAGTTCAGGACACTCTCCCAAGTCAAAAAGTGCAACTTCTTAACTAGCACTTAGTGGCTCAAGTGGTTACCCAAGCAACTCAAATGCCACTATGGTCTAGCAGAGCTCAAACTTGGTTCTGTACTTCCCTGTCTCCACTTTAAAAATAAAATAAAATAAAATAAAATAAAATAAAATAAAATAAAATAAAATAAAATAAAAGTATCCCAATAAAGTTTTGGCATTTATTGTATCAAAAACCCTAAACTCTATAGCTGCCTTAGAAAATTTTTCGACTGAGCTAACCGTTTTTTCTTCCTGCTACCTTGTAAAAGAACTCCTCTTTGCCCTCCACAAGTCCACCAGGAGGCATGAATTAGAGAGGAAAATAAACTTCAACTGAGGGTGAGAAGTGAAAACAGAAGGGGTAAGGAGAATCCCAACAATAGGAAAGTAACAGAATAAAGTGAATGCAGATGGTTCCACTCCTGTTACTTAATCAAAAGGCTGTGCAGAGTCACTAGAGCCAGCAGAAAGTCATGTGTTAGAACAACAGCTGATCTGTATTAAAGAAGATTAACTCGCAATGCCATGGTGGAGGGCCTGGGATTATTTTATGTACTTCCACTGCCGAACAAGCCGTCAGCACAATTACTGCCCTCCGATGTGAATGACTGATCTGTAACCACAGCTAAACAGCATGCTGCTTAGGGGCCTGGGTGCTTCATGAAGATGAATTTCCATACCATCAAAGTGCTTTTAATGGGCTTCCTGATCCAACCACAAGGCCTGCTTTGCAAGTATATAGAACTCAGGATGAAGGCTTCCTGTCCAAAAGGATTTGGTCGGTTGTCACTTGACAATTCCCAGCCAGCACAAGGGAGGAGAGGGGGGGAGATAGGTAGAGTTGTCTCTGCTTTGGAGGATTTTTTAGAAAAAAAAAGAAAAAGGAGAAAAAAAAGGGTACAGATGCTTTCTGAATGCAACCAACTGCTGTATCCACAGCTGAATTCAATGCGCTTAACAAATAACGGCAATTTAGCTATGCTTGCGAGGAATAGCTTGAGTCACTTTGCATTAGCATCTGGCTGAGTGTTAAAGTCATTTCTACATGGGGAGCAGAGAAAAGAAATTTCTGCTCCAAGCATCCTTTCAAGAATGCTTAAATATTTGAATATAAATTCCTTTGTGCTTGTGATCACTTCTTCTTATATCTGACACTCTGCTTTTCCCTTTTCCCTTCTGGTACTCTTCCATGTGAAATGCCGTAAACATGCTCCATCCCTCTCTTTCTTTCTCTCTCCCCATACCAGTGCTCTTATTCTTCTAAGAGAGATTGTATGTACTGCCAGATACCTATTACACTGACCTCTTTTTTCTTTCCCCTTCCTCTCAAGAAAGTGCACAAAATTGGAGTCATTTCTACATCACTTACACCCAGGATAGGCTGATGATAAAAAGTACAGTAGTGAGAGACTCACATGTACATTTAACATTCATTACTCAGACTGCTGGCTTCTCACAGCTTATTGATCAAACTATCTAAAAACAGGGAAAATGGAAAGCTATCCAAATTAGCAATCTGCTCATTCTGGACAATATTGTTTGACTCACAAGCTTCCTAGGATGACTGACTTTCGAGTTTCTGCTAAATAGCTGATCATTTTTATTCATTCTACTTATCTGCCTATCTCAGTGATTCACACAGGCCCTAAGAGTGAAAAGCCACCAGAAGTGGTTTCAATGAAATTCAGCTTACACCACATGCAATCACAGTCATCGCTGTGGTGCTGTAGATGAAGGCTGTCTGTATCATCACAGCAAATATTGCAAGGGAAGAGAGAAACGGATTAAAATGTCTTGCTAAGCAAATGATACTGAGACACACACACAAGAGTCTGGATGTATATCCCAGGTGGCAGCATTGTAAGGACAGCTTGCACTGTCAAGGTGGCAGCAAGCACTGGCAGGTCTATTTATCCTCCATGAGCCAGGGCAGTGCATGGAAAGACATGGGGTATTTCCAGAGAAAAGCAGCAAATCACAATCTCTTTGACATACGCAACAGTTACAGAACAGACAAATTTTACTAAAGAATATTCACTTTGTCGATATTCTGTTACAGCACAACTTCAGAGGCCAGTTCAAAAGCAGAAAGTGGTAAAGGCCTCTACGTGCTGCTGCTTTGAAGTTTCACTGCAAATATTTGGTGCAGTTTGTGTTGTCAATTCTCCATTTTTTCAATTTTGTTAAGTCATCTAACGTGACATGACAGTGCTACATTGCAATGATCACAAAATATAATATATGACAACCTCGCAAGGCTAAATACCCAGAAGCTGAGCCTGAGTATCAGCAAAGCTTATGTTCCTAAAGAAGCTTGAATATTTTCAAATCCAGCTCATCTCACAAACACATGTAAGCATTTCCATAAAGCAAGATTTCCACTTAGACCGAGAGATTTCCAAGATCACCTTCTCATAATACATGTTGACAGGCTGGAACAGAGAATTAGTGGCCTCCAAAGTTCTCGTGAGGGCTTTAACTATCTCTGCCTTCTCCCCACTCTCCCTCAAGGGTCTCCAGGTCTCTGTCTCATGTCAGATTTTGGTTGTGGTTTTCATTTTTTGCTTTTTTTTTTTTTTTTTGAAAGGGGCAACAAATCTTTTTAAAAATTGAGAGGAAAAAAAAGGAGGGAAAAAAGGGAGGCAGAACCTATGTATCTGTAAGGAGAGCCAAATGCAATCTCTGACCCTTTGGAAAGGGAGTCTTGGAAACTCACCTTTTCTGTCCTGCAGTTATTGAGACCCAGGCTATTCACAACAGCCACCTTCCCATCCAGCACCTGTTGTTCCCTCCGAAGTTGCTCCTTCATCTGCCGGGCTTCCTGGATTGCCTTGGTAACAGCATCATGGTCATTTAAATAACCTGACGACGTGATAGAAGAAAGGATATCTTAAAAAAAGAAAGTTACAAGAAAACACTTTAGCTTTCATTAATGAAATGCACCAATAGTTTATCATTATTAATGAGAGCGAGTTAAAAGGTAACGCCCCGAAACCCGCCCGTGCTTTGTAATTCTGTTACTGTTACGAACGAGCCACCTGGATAGAAAGCGTGAGAAACCTCAGTGCCAAAATCACCGTCCTGATATTTGATCCCATTAGTTTCAATATTTCCCTGATGCTGCAGAGGCGAGCCCTGTGGTTTGCATGCAGCAGGATGTAACTGGATAAGAGTTAGGCGAAGCTTTGATCATGCCAGCAATCCCAAACTCTTAAAAATAGACCATTTCATTCTTCCCGTTCTTAAAACTTGTGAATACATTAAAATAAACCACAGGTGGCGGTGGTTTGCTATAGATATGAAATGCATAATGGCTGGGAAGAGAAACCTCATCCACTGAATGCTCCCCACCACCACCTGTCATTCAGAAATGTATAAGAAACCACAGCTACATGGACCTACATTCCCAGTCCTATTCATGTTGCTAATAGTAGGTCAAATGTCCACTGTTTTGCTGCAAATTCACAGCCTAGGGCTTAGCCTTAGTAGTCACTGAATTATTTCCTTTTAAAATGTTACAAGCGTCACTGGCACAGCTAATACTATTTAATTTTAAATGTGACACTTTGTCATTTTTTTCCTTTAGCGTGCCGTAGATTATACTTATTATGATCTGCATGTGATTTGTAGGATAGAATACTGATGGGAGACTCCAAGCCCCAGTCTATTTTTCAAACATTAAAGAAGAGGGTAATATCTATCAATCTCCCTCCCCCTCTCCGCATCCCCACACGTGCGCACACGCACACACTTCTTTCTGTCTTTTAACTAGGGCATAAAAACGGCATAAAATGAATCTGTAATATGAAATTGCCCAGAAAAGGGACTTCTGTTTGTGACATGAGGCTAAATCTAACCAGATCCATTGGTGAATTGTGACAGATGGAGGGACTGCGAGACAGAAGGCAGGCACTAATCACACACAAAATGACCGGCTTGCCTCAACATGTTCCATGGATTCCAGCAAACTTTACACCCTAATCCATTTTTAGAACAAAAAACATCTGGGCCATAAATCCTCTAATCTGCCAAAACACGCTATTAAATCCCATGATTTGTTGAAAAACACTAAGATTAAAGAAAGGAAATATAAAATGGCTAACTGCCGTGTTAGGAAAGTGTTATTAATACTCTTTCTTTGTCTCAATTATGAATGTTCTGTTCCTAAAGAGCCTTGTCTAATCATGTCAGATTACACATCCTTGTTGCATTGCTAGACTCTTCTATCTGATCTGCTGATTGCCAAAAAACGTAGGACATTGTCTTGCTGCTTAAAACATTTCAGGGGAAGAAGCTGATGTCAGATTAGTTCAGCGCTGTGCTGCTGTCAGGATTTTAGTTTGGTTTGGGTTTTTACTGTTGTTTTTTCAGACTGCAGACAGAACAGGACTGCTGTTCCCGACTTCCTTGCTGTGCAAACACTAGAAAGAAAAGTTTCCGTGCGGTTCGACTCTTTTTAATTGTACTAACAGTTAGCTTTTGGCTAAATACCCAGGTACCCTGAGAGTTTTATATGAAATAACTTGATCCACATTGCTTTTATCAAATGACCCAGTTCAGTAATTCCCAGCCAATGGAACTGCAGTAATTCCAGCTTTCCCGGCATAAGGAAGGATATAACCTGCACCAGCACAGCGCTAGCAGCTGACTTTTTTTTTTACCTCCATTTTATCAACTTGTTTGGTTTCTTTCCCACTTTGCATCTGTTCCTGATCAAGCTTGCATGTAGTCGGAATAAATTAAAAAGGGAGCAAACAAACAAACAAACAGTAGTATTACTGCTGGTTGTGCTCTTGATTAGGCTAGGTATTATACTTTCAATCTGTAATACAGCTGAATGTGCCTAGGAACTGGAATTCGTGCCCTTCTCCAGACTATTTGGCTTTTCCTGAATACTGCTATCTTTGAGACAGTTTGGCACATGACAGTGAATAAAAGCAAGCACTCCTTATGTTTTTCAGTAGCTGCCAAGATGCTGGTGTGCAGGGAAATGATTAATATAGAAGCGAGTTGAATGTAAATTATTGTTGTTTAGGGTAGGTGGTGAATTATTGACAGAGAGGGGAACTGCATTACATAAAACGCACTTAGTTACAAGGATTGCCAAACTAGCAAGAGATGTTGAAGATAATGGCAAAGGGCGGAGAGAAGTTGCTTCTGTTTTTAGTACACGGACATATGCCTGTTCCCAAAAAGAAAGGCTTGGATTTAAAGTCATACATGAAGCCACGACATTTGTGACTGCTCAGTCTGTAGCATAATTCATACACTTTAAGGATAGCTTTGGAAAAGGACTACATGGCTGAATGCAGCTACACTCTTTATCATAGGAGGCTGTAAGTTCGCATCCTTCAGAGACAACTGAACAATGCATGAGCATTTCTCCCTGCCACAGGAACCAAGCAGCCTGAAGAACAGCTTTCAGAGAGTGGTTTTAATTTGAAGTTAGTGGCAGTGCAAAGAGGCAGCTCAGCTGCATCCCAGCAAGGTGGGCCATGCACACCTAGGACAGACAACTTGCGTCTTGCATTGACAGCTCCAGTCATCCAAGCGGTAGAAGGAACTGCCTGGCAAATGACTGCATGCTTCCCAGGGATTTTTTGTAGAGGGATTCATCTATCAGGATACTCATCTCCCTATTTTTAGGGACCGTAGTCACTTGACTAAAAATTTTATCAACATTTTTTGTGGCATAGTTCCTACTGGACAGTGACTTGAAACTGCATGCTCACGTTTATAAGATAACCAAATGGTTTCAACATGGTAATGAGTTTTACTTGCTGCAATTTTGGTCGGATGTGACATAGCAGTTGGCAAGAAAAGACTCTCTAAGTGTTCACAAGACTTTCGTTCTTCTAGTCCTTCACTAAAGGACAGACCTTTGTTAGAAGCAGGCTGTCTGTCCAGCTCCTGCACCACAGTTAAAGGCTGCTTATCTTAAATATACAGTATGCACAGTGATACTGCTCAGCAACCTCAAAAAGTCACTTTCTATATTTGTAGCTGAGAGATGTACAGCAGTGAACTCTATGTCATTAACAATAACTTAAGTATGTTATCTTTTGCTCCACAGTTTTCCATGGTTTATTAATGGTATAACACATTAATTCTTCTTACAAGAGTGACCTTTAAAGCTCCATTCATCCTCACAGCTTTTATCCAATTACATTATCACTCATTACAGGTACAGCATTTCCAAATCTGCATTTTGTTAAAAGAAGTAAATTGCAGGGGTCTCAAACCTATGAAAAATATCAGGTGTGTAGGGAAAGAAGATTGGAGAGGAGAGAACAAGAGATGTCCTGCCATTGAGATGCAGGTCAGATGTTTAACTCCACATCTAAATGTGATGCTTAGCCTATTGAGGACAAAAAATGGAATGTGAAAAAATTGAAACTTGGTGCTTTGTACTTGGAGAGCAGTAGAGCCAAGCAAATTAATATGAAATACATTATTACCTATCAAAGTTAAACAGTATAGGGCAATAATAATACATGAATTAGCAATTAACAAGGTGATATTTACACAATATTTATGCAATTGTAGCATGTCATACCAAATAAAATTATTTTCTTTTATACAGTATGTAGGAGCTTATTCTCTCATATATGTAATTCTAATAAACATTAGCAATAATCGTGCATGCACAGTGGGAGAGTAATACAGTGAGTTTTGATCCTTGTACATCACTATGGGTCTTCCTGGTGTCTGTGTAGATAGAATATGGACTACAGAGTGCTTGGGAGAGACCCATAGAGACACAACTAATTGACATAGCACTGAGATATCACAAAAACAGTTTCTGGTAGGTTTGACCTATTGTTTCTTTTTTTTTGTGCCATCTCTGAGAGTGGCCAGCAGAAGATGTTTTAGTAGCACCAAGACACATGGTAGCAAAGGTACAACAATCTACCTCACTTAATTCCCTAAACAGAGTTTCATTTACATCCTGAACTTTTAATTTTAATTCAGGTTATAGTCAATCACTTCATAGATTAAAATGTTTCAGTTAGAAGGTTGAAGAATGGGGTGTGTACACATATTACTTACACAAAGAACAGTCCCTTTAACACATCAGACTTGTAAAATCACCACTAGGACTGTTATTACTTAGATAGTCTTTAGGCAAGGAGGTAATTTTGACAGGAGGAAGAATTAACACTGTTTTCTGGAATAATGTTAAAAGCATAATCTTAAATGTTAAAAACAAGTCAAGACTTTTTGCAAGATGTAATTCTTTTTTTATCTGAATGAACCTGGTGATTGTGTTGCTTATTAGACCAATGTAAAATAATGCTCCATGCAGCTTTTTAGCAGAGTAAGGTTTAAACCTGTAATTTTGCAAAGATGTATTTGCATATGTAGACTTTTACCTTAAAGGGATTTTTTTAAAGTTTATTCATCACTTTTCAATGACATAGGAGAATATCATGTTTCCTTAATGCCCCACCATTAGACAAGTTGCTGTCTTTAATGTAGGCCATTAAACAAACAGCATTTACTACCTGTTATTGATAAAGCAGTAGCTGAAATAACACAGGCTTTTGTATTCCAAGTGTGTAAAAGTTAAGGTACTCTTCCTGAAATCGTGAGTTTCTTCACTGATATCAACAAATGTTGTGTTATCGTCAACCCATGACAGCTCATACACTACTGACTGACAACTGGCTGATAAATGCCCACTTTCCAGTAACACCTATTAATTGTTATGAGGAGGGGAAAATGAAACTGAGCTTACCTATTGTGTTAGCTCTGGTCGAAGGACTAGCTAATGTTGCTGGAACAGAGGATTTTAGTGAACTGGCCCCGCTATTTATTCTCAGAGTTGGCATATGAGGAGAGGTGGGTGATGTGGGAGACTTGCCATCAGATGTCTTGGGTTTGGCTGAAAGGTTCAGAGGCTGGGCTACTTCATCCTACAACAAGGAGTAGAGAAAATAATGTTATTGAAAAACCACTGCTGGCACAACATCGTCCAAGCAAAGACAGTTGTGTTCAGCTCAGATGAACTTCTAAACTGGAAAGGCTGTACGACATATATTAAGATCAAATGCGATACCACCTTGTCATTCCAGTTTGGAACTGACATGACTGATAAACTGGAAAATTAGCATGACATGATCAGAGAACATCCTCCATTTGCACTTTGTATGTAAGAATTGTCTCTGAAGAAAATATTCACATCAACAAAATGTATCCTTCTGTGATAAAAATGAAGAGCACTTTCACAGTTATATTTTATTGTTATTTTAAACTTTTGTTTGTTTGCTTGTTTTAAACTTGTGCTTTCCTCTGAACTTCCCGTGCTTAGAACTGCAAACACAAAAATATCATAGGAAATAAATACTTCTACCACACCAAGAGAGCTGGAAGAACTGTCCCTTTCTTTCCACAAAATTTGAAACAATAACCTGTATAATTCTGCATACGCCCCTAGATTTTACCATCTTCTGTTACAGAATTATTCCTGACTTACAGCGATGCAAAGCTGTCTGGAATTAGAGTCATAATGTTTGAGTGTTTTACTGCTACCACTAAGGTATTTGTAACTACTATAATATAACACTTATTCTTTTCCACAGAGGGTCGTGTGCTGCAGTAAAGAAGGAATTTTATCATTGCCTGTAGCT
The DNA here is from genome assembly GCF_963082525.1 of Nesoenas mayeri. Taxonomy (NCBI): domain Eukaryota; kingdom Metazoa; phylum Chordata; class Aves; order Columbiformes; family Columbidae; genus Nesoenas; species Nesoenas mayeri. The sequence continues at coordinate 77,542,075 of NC_137541.1, forward strand.
TGTGGAAGCATGATGTAGATGTACATCTCCAAACACAGGACAATTCTGCAAAGCACCTTCATACAACTTTTCCATTACCTTAAAGAAGCAAGCTCTGAGCGAAACACTTTAGTTCTATTTGATTATTTCCACACTTCTGTAATAGTCGTAGTTAAAAACATATTAAAGCTTAGCAGACAAACGTATCAGGGACATTGTGGACAAAGCTGTCACCCTTAAAGTGGTATTTAAACCATCCTAGATGCAACTTGTGCATAAAATAAAGGTGGGGGAAAAAATGCATAAAATTTACTTAGGAGCCTACATTCTGTATCCTCAGAAGTGACTTAGGCACATACAAGGCAGAATTCTGCTGATCTTCTAAGAGACTTAAGCCTCGAGGTTAAAAATGTCACCCAGTTCAAACAGCATTTGACATTTTAAGAAAGTATTCATTACTTTACAGAAATACAAATCCATCTATGTTAGAATAAAATAGATTAACCTACTAACCAAATTGAAGGGGACTTGCTCTGCTCTTCTACTGCTTTCAATTTAAAACAAAAACCAAAATCCCGCAACCGTGCAACCATAATGTTGCAAAATCAGTACTGAGGTAGTTGCAGGAAAGTGTAAGTACAAACGAGCCAATGAACCCACCAAACACAGCAACCCTGCGCCAGAGCAGGACCCCTGAAGAGCAAAGCCATCTATTTGGAAGACAGTATCAGAAGCAATGCACACCTGCCCATGGACTTGTGTTGGTTCAATCCTAGAGGGTTAGTTTCCATGTATATTCAATTCTTGACCTCTGTTGTCTCAACAGAAGGGGCTGATTAGTTTCAGATATGGTAGGAAAAGCTGTAAGGTGCTCTCTGGCTGCTGCAGATCTGACTGCGAGCAGCACTGTAGTTCACACGACCAGCAACCCACCCCTGATGGGAATCGGTCCCATTCACTGCCAAGTCAGCTGGGATTCCAACTTGCATCCTCATGCTGAAAGGCTTTCTTCGGTCCCATCCTTTTAACTCAATCCCTCGGCTACCATCTCCCTATGAAGATTATTTCCTTCCCTTCTCTCACTCCTTCTCCCCTTCCTCAGTTCTTTGGTTCCCTTTTTTCAGCCTGATGTGAAGGCAAGGTCGTGTGCAAGTCCACTCTAGAACAGTGGGTTTGGGCTCATTTAATGCAAGTTAGAAAAGGGAGCAGTGTTTTTTTCCATGGTAGACATCCAGCAATGAAGCTGTCTGTGCTGTTACTATTCTGGGTAGTAAGAATGCTCTTCTTCATTCAAGTCAGCACAGCCTTCTCTAGAGCCAAGAAGTATAAGGCCTTGTGGAAATAATAGAAGTCGACAGTTCCAGAGCTGATAAATGTCATTCCAAATTGCCCCTTCATTCACTTTCATTGTGTGCTCAGGCTCATGGTAAATTAATCGAAGGTCACAGAAGCATGGTTCTCATAAAGAAGGATAAGTAAACAATTTTCAGCTATTATATGTATTTACAAAATGATACTACTTCACTGTTTGCTCTTCATAACATTTTTACTTCTGTTATTTCAAAGAGCATTCTCAAATCCTCACTGGAAGTCAAATACATTAAAAATTCAGTTAGAGAATTTAGAAACCCTACACTGTATCATGAGTGCATAATAATGTAAATAATTTCCTTTACTACAGTGCAACTATACTGATTTATTCCATGGGAGTCTAAGTGTGAAAACAACTGTTAGGTTCTTCCATACTGAGTGAGCCATTTTACTCTTGTTCCTATCTGCAGACATAAATTCAAAATTCCCTGGATGAGTTTGTACTCTCTGCTCTTGCAGTTTAAATCAAGAACTGTACTGTCTTTGTTATTGATTTGTACCTGTGTAACCACAAGAAGATTTAGGTGAAGCTGAGCGGGCTTCACTCTCCATTGTATCAAAGCTGTGTATAAGTGCAGCATGACAGCTAGAGCAAATGAGTAATAAAAGGAAAAAATAGATGTAGCACATTCATGCCAGGTAGATGGTGTCTTCCAACAGACAGGAGATTCAATTTTTTACAGTGGGATCACAGAATCTAGAACTACTCCCTGCATTTAGCTTTTGTCAGAGAAAGCTCAGTATTGATTGGTCCCTGCCTTTTTTTGACATGCAGTTATTCTAAGATGCCATTCATAAGGTCTGGGATTTTTTCAAGCTAGTATTTTTTAAAGAGTTAAACAAAGTCAAACATTTATTTATATATCAGCCAAAACGATTAATGCTTAGACCAGGGGATGTTAAGACCCAAAAGGCTTGTAATAATATAAACACAGATGTGACGAAAGTAAAATATGATCCTGATGAAAGGTTATGAAATGTTTCCTTTAAAGTAGCATATTTGTCTAACAAAACAAAACACACACACACAAATGTAGAGAATAAAGCATAAGCGAAAGCATATGATGGAGGGCTAGTTAAATGAAGTACCCACAGCAAGAGCAAAGCATTGGTAAAAAGATGCACATCCCCTGTATCGCAGCCATGTCAGAATAGTCACGATTTTAGGGAAAGCTCGTGGTTTGCTTCCCAGGATAGGAAGACTGTCGTTAACAAAAACTTTGGAACTTGGGGACCTTTAAATCCTTGATTCACTTTAGATTCTTTTCCCAGCTAACCTCTAGATATATGAGGGAAGAAGTAAGAGCCCTTCACCTACACCAGAATTTGAAGGGTAAAAAGAATATTCAAGAGCTGTATTTTGTAGCTTTACTCAAGCTGGATTTGTATAACTTTGAGAATTCATACTTAAGCATCAGACATTGGAAATCCCCAAATATGAGTGCCTGACAAGCAACATTTAAGCAGAAATGCTGCTGGTAAGTTGAGTGTGCACCACACTGCTTTTACAAGGTTTGTATGGTGGTTTAAAAAGGTAAAATGCTAGGTAAATGCAATGTGCTTCTTAAAATGGGAGGAAAAAATGCAAGACAGAGAAGAGGAAAGGAGTTGGTCACAGTCATAGAGCAACGTAGCTGCCGTTTCAGACAGACCGAGGAATTCTGACTGGCAGTCACCACTGTCGCAAACAGTTGGCTGAAATGGGGTCTTTTCAAAACCTTACAATCATGCTGTCTCTATTTACTTCCTCCAAAGATAAAAGATTAATTTATCTATACGGAGAAGGGGTATGGAAAAAGAAGGAAATAATATCTGATTTTGAGAATCTCCCTAAACCATTTATTAAAAATGGCACTATTTCAGCACCAAGAGCTAAATAAAAGATGGAAGGCCCAGTTGAACAAACCAGTCTCAGAGAAAGAAAAATAAAGTGGTGGTGGGGAAGAACCCAGACAATTCATTTGGATTTCATAATCTCACTTCTTTTCACATATTTGAAAGATTAGTATACTATTAAAATACAGTTACTGAATTATTGTACTGTCATTTAAATCCAAGGGCTGTATGTATCCCACTGTGGCACACACTGAAGGTCCAGCTTGCACGGTTTATTACAAAATCATGAACTACTCTGTGTATCATCTGACTGGCAATACAAATGTGCTTAAATGACCTGGCATAAGCACAGCCTAGCATGCTTTACTAAAGAGGCTTTTCATGACCTATGGGAACACATTTGCCACATCTTGCTGCCTATTTAAATGACCTTGACAGTACAAATTACAGCAAATGAGTTAGAAATAAGAACCCAGAGAGGGGCTTTCTAAAAGAATGCCTCTGCCACCTCACTAGAAACAAAGCCTCATTCCCTCACCCTGTTTCTGTTTCGTGGAGATCTTAATTTCAAGGGAAATGCAAAATATGGAGCACTTACTGGCATGGCTGGGGCAGAAGACAATGATGCTATTGTTTCTCACTGAACAATGCAGCCAGTCAGTGGCTTATCCATTCAGTCTCTTGCTCATCCAGAAATGTCTAACCAAAACATATCGGAAACCAAAATGCAACAGCACATATGCAAAGAAAATCCCTTTGCATTACTGTCCCTCAAGCCTACAGTTGTCCACACACTCATACAAAGATACTGGCAGCTTCCTTCACATCCCCTCCCCTTCCTCTGAAGCCACTCATGGTGCAATTATCAGTGGTGATAATAAGAAGCCGAGAGGTAAAGGCAGTTGTGAAACATGTTGTATAAATGAATCACGCTGCTGATATTATCCTCGCTGATGAAATAATTGTATTAAATTAAGCAGGGATGTTCACATGACAGGATGGGTGAATTAGATAATGCTCATCTGCAGCTGTACCTCCTCCTGCCACAGTCTCAAGTTTTGATTAAGAATAATGTGTCTCTTCCTGCAAAGGTGAAAATTTCTCCAACTACATAGAAAAAGAAATAGAGACATATAAACAGGCATATCGGTTATGATATGATAATAAACACAACAAAATTATTCTTCAGGTTCAGAGAAGGCACTGTATTATACTCTTGCTCACGAGCTCCAGTGCAAAAGCAGAAAGTACAACTAGTCTCTTGTCAGAAAAGAAAAGGCACCAAAGAGGGAAAATATTGGGAAGAACCGTGTTCTTTCTTTCTGCTCCCGCTAAATGCACAGACTTTTCCTTCTGTGATAGCTGCAGAAACATCTCAGCCTGGATTTCTATCTATACCTAGAGCAGATTTTTGTTTAATGGTGTTGCTTTGCTGAGTATGCTTTTCTGAATGTCTTGCTCTCAGAATGTAGACATTTTCTGGATTCAGCGCATGTTACCCAACTGAAGTCAGTATTTCCAGTCATTACTGATAGTGCCCAAATAATCTTATTCATGGCACTGAAAGGGGAAAACTGTGCTGCTTTACATTTGTGACAAACATTCTTTTTGTTCTCCCATCTGCTTCTTTGAGGTGACTACTCAAGGAACAAATTACCCCCAAATGCTGCTTTATACACTAGGAGTATTCTTGCACAGTCTCCATTCCTCTTCATGGGTGGGCAAAAGTGCTGCAGAACACACCAACTTAATCTGTTTTGCAGAACCAGAGACACAGGAGTTTTTTCCCAGTCCTTTTCTACAATGCTAGAGGCTCTCAGTGAGGATATTCTCTGGAGACTTCGTCCTCTCTGAAAGATCCCTAACATCCTCCCCTTCCATTTCTCTTTACAGGAAGCCTAGCTGCCAGGAAAGAAGTCTGCACTTACAAAGACTAATTTGCTGCCCTGGAAACCCCAAGCTTTGATTTTGTCTAGTCCACATGTTGTCACAGTAAAAAAAGAGAGCTGCTGGGGTGTTTTTCCTTTGTATTTAGCACCATTGTTTCCTGAAGCTGCACACAGGATTCACAAACAGATATAGGAAGAACAGAAGAGGAGCATGCAAAAGGACCTGTCTACAAGCATGGAAGGCCCGAGGAGCTGGATGCCTTCCCATTCTCCCCACAACCTTTTTTATCTGATGCACAACGCTTACTCTCTAGCATTGCTCCATTCTGCAAGCAAAAGAATGCAGATGCTGAAATAATAAGAGGATCAAATGCCAAACAAGCCTCCGATCATTATAGCACTCCAGATAGCTCAGACATGGAGGAGGAGCGTGGGCTGTCTGAGCTGAAGGGTGGCCTAAAAGCGGCGTCTGTGGAGAGAGATACGTAATTCCTCAAAATCTACATCCAACGATGACCTGCGGCAAAGGCCTTAATTTTCTGTAGCAACTGGTCAGACCTCTGCACACAGAACCCTGAAAACAACTCTTTAAAACTCTTCAGGAAAGACAAGCGCTGCACTAGGACCCTTTGGAGTCTTATGGGGCTCAAGGCAAGGCTGTTTGGCCAAAAGAACACACCAGGGCATGCAGCTTCGCAAAATGAGCACACTGGTATGTGTTTACCTAAAATTCATTCACTTAGCTTTTCAAATCCTCAGAGAAGCAGCCCCCAAACCATACTTGCAGCTTCTGGTTGGCTTTGGACTGCCAAAACGCCCACCACCCTCGTGAAGTCCCGTGATAATCTCCACAGACAAATAGCACAACATGTTTAAGAAAAAAGGCTGGTATGAGATTTTTATGCTATTTTTGCCTGATCATGAGTTTTCAGCCACATCAACCTCTAGAGAAACCTGATGACTTATAGATGCTTATCCCAACATCAAACATCCATTTTCATCCATATGAAAGTAACTGACTTACTCCCATTGCTGCTATTCTGCTGTGTGGGCATTTGCTCTTCTGTTAGACTGAAAGAAGCAGAAGTGAGAGTTGATCACCACACTGCTTAGGACCCACTATGTGGATTTTCAGTATGAAGCAAAACTACAGGAACAAAGAGTTTTTAGCATTTGCTTGCACCTCGTAATGAAAAACCTCCTTCTCATTCTATATCTCCGAGTGAGCGAAAATATAGTGCAGTAGCCTCATTTACAAAAAACAAAACAAACAAGCAAAACAAAACAAACAAACAAAAAATGAAAATAAACCCAAGCTTCAGCAAAGCTTGTTCTGAGCAAATCCTGCCAGGTTTGGCCTGAAATGAAAAAGGTCTATATTGAGTAAAGTTACATGAGCCAGTGCAGCGAGACTGGCCACTTGGGATTTTGCTGGTCCATACTTTCTGCCAAACTTTGGTCCTGTTGTTAGCTTTTTTACTTCTAATAATTATTGTTCAGCTGTATTTCTCACATCACTGCTGTACCTATTTATTTGGTATAATGCTATTAATGAAGCGCTTCTCTAAGAAGGCTCAAGTCTGGCACAGGTCAGCTGGGATTGACGCAGATACTTCAAGTCTTCATGGGAAAACAACAACTGATTTTTCATTGCCTTAACCATACAAATCACTTTATTATACAAGAGGTAAAAAGTATCAGAAAGGATCACAAAACTGTGGGAGATAGGAGAGGAACAGCCTCTTCCTAGAAAACGTGCCCGCACCAGACTACATGGCAAGGAGTAAAGTCCAAGGCGGGGGGAAACCCAGTGTACCACAGGTCTATTAATTCATTAAACCTCATAATTACTCTGACAGTTTTTGCCTTAATTTACAAATAGAAGAATAAGGCAAAAAGTGGCTAAATGACTGCCCTAATCTTGCACAGTGAATAAACAACTTAGTCATAAGGAAGAGCAGAGTGACTGCCACTCTCACTCAGAACAATGTTTTCGAGGTTTTTTTGATACCGTACTGAACCTCCCAAAATGTCCAGCTGCTTCAAAAGAAGTTGCAAGAAAAAATAGACAGTTGTCAGACAGTCTTATCTGTCGCATCCTGAACTTGTGCTGGGTAGAAACTGGAGTGCCCCATATCCCAAAGCATGATGCCTGGTAGCTTGGGTCTTGGTTAGATTATTTTTTTAAATACTTGCTACATAATTCTGTCACAATGAAACCCAGAAGTCTAAACATGTGGTGTCACATCCTTAATAATGCACTATCCCACCCATAACAAGGCTGTTCAAAAAATGGAAACAGACTGGATTTTGTTCATTGCCTAAACTGAACTTGGAGTTACCACCTTCCAACAAATAATCCCCAGTAAATGTTAAGCAGAATGAGCAGCAATGAAAACAACAAAACCTGAAAGGACGGGGAAGGACTTCTAAGGAAATAAAACAAGGACCTGCAAAGCCAAACAGCATTACAAACTGGTACATTTTAAATGAACAACAAGAAAACAGAAGCCACACTGATCAAAGCCTCCCACCTCCTCTCTGTGGTGGATGACACCTTCGCTGGGAGCACACCACCACCTCTAACCTCACACCTGCAAAAGGAATTAATTTCAAAAAGAATACAGACCAAAGCGTACCGTATCAAAACAAATTAGCAACAGACCCCTCCTCCTGCTGTGGTCAGGCAGGAGAAGCAAAGATGCTGCACGGATTCGAAGATTCAGGGGGAAAAAAAAAGACAAAACAAAAACCCAGCTGTTGAAAACTTTAGAAGAAACAAGTCAAAAGAGCTTGAAAGAAAAGAGATTTCAAAGAGCTTGGACAACTGGCAGCAGGCTAAGAAATTCTTTTTCAAAAACCACCTGTGCTTTCTCTGACTTTGGATATCTCTATATAGTCTAGGTAGATTTTTCACTAAGAGAGGCAGGAACGTATGCAGCAATGTAAAAAAGTAGTGCAAAAATTAAATGCACTGTTTTTATTTATAGGTACATACAACTGTAAGAAAGATGTCAAAATATGTTTTGTAACTGTAGATATGACCTGCTTGACATTTTTTTTTTCAACTAATAGCTTTTCAAAGAGAAATAATCAACACAAACTTCATTCGTCTTTAATGCTTGCGTTCTATTAACAACATCCCAGATCACTATATTCAATATGATTCTACAACTTCATCTTGCTGGTGGTTGTTTCATTTTTTCCTTTCACCTCCTTTTAGCAGCAAGATGAAATCTAATCAGCAGTTCCAGAAACTAGAGGGAGTTTAACGTTCTGCAGGGAATGTTCAAAGCAAACACATGCTCCCTCATTGAGTACTGCACTCACAGAAGAATTTGTTTATATTATTTATACTCCATCCATAATTACATATGTGGGGTTAACTACTTAAAGAGTACACCTGTTGGGAAGGGTCGTTCCTTTTCCTGTGCCACAGTCGTGCCTCTTCCATTGCTGATTCCTTGGGTCATGCCAAAGAGACTTGGGTTCAGCTCCTGACTTTCCAACAAACTCTCTCTGTGAACTTGAATGAGTGACTCATTATCTAATCTACTGCACACAGTCACTGACATCTTTGCAAAGTTATGATAAAATATTAGCAAATATACATTTTAGTGTTTTGTGCAAAAGGCTACAGAAAGCAAAGGGCCATCTCTTTTGCCTCAATTCTCTAGTTACAAAATTGTAGAAAACACACCCTTTCATCTCTCTAAAGGGTTTATTTTATGGAAACTGGGCATACATCATATATATGTTTATCTAACTGCATGGAGACACCACCATTTGCAACCCTTTAACATTAATAAGTACTATCAATGTTGTATTATTATCCTAATTAACATATTTATAAACCATAATAATCATAATTAAAATGGAAATATATTGTAGTTTTGTATTTTATTTTGTTTGCTGCTGTCAGTACTGAAGGCAGATTACAAGCAGAACAGTGCTGAAGAAGTATTCAGCCTCCCTTGGTGAATAGGCTTCAGATCCTATTCCTGATTCACACCAGCAAAAATGAAATCACCACCAGGACCGGTATCAGGGCCAAATTGCTGGCAGGCACAATGAACCACTAATTGCTGGACTCATTAGTAAGACTCATAGTTTGTCCCCATGAGATGTTGAACACTTTCAGCTCCTTTTAAAAACCAGCATCTCTAGAAATTAAAATTAACAACTGCAAACTAGTATTTCTGTTATACTGTAGAAACTCAGCATGAATTTGAAGTCAGATCACAAGAATGCCAAAAATCTATTATGTAAAATTAGGCAGATTTTAATCTACCATTTTCCTGTTAATTCTGTAGAACATGCATGCATCCATACACAATAGATATCCCATGCTGTTCCTCAAGCCTAAACAATTGGTTAAAATAGTTTTTGTAAAGCTGAAAGAAGACAACTGCCTTAAAAAATACCTTTCAAATAGCCCCAGCATCACACTGTTAAGATTGGCCTATTCTTTTCAGACATAAAACAAATGTCTATTTAAGAACACATCCAAATGCATTTCCATCACTCAGCCAGAACACATTCACCTCCCAGAAGCTAAGACTGTAAGAGACGGAAAGAGAGAGGGAGAGAGAGAGGAGACCTTTAGTCCACCTAATGGCTTCACTACAGGCAATGAATCCAGCCCCAGCTCATTCCAAGTAGGTTCAATTGTGTCAAAGGTTACCCACAAGCTATTTCTTGATGATTTATAGCTGATGTCTACAGATCTCCTTTTATTTTAATGATGACTTCAATACAGATGTTAAGACACTCTTTGTCTTCACAGAAGTATACGAGAGGGAAGTTGACATCTTAAAAAAAATTCCAAGAGGCTGATTTGCTATTTCTGAACAGGGCCAGCTCTGGGCAGTTTTTACATCTTATCCTGAAGAAAAAAAAGGGAGAAGAAAAAAGCCCCTTTCATCCTTTTCTCCCATACTGAAGCTGCTATGTTTTTGTGACTTATTCTGGGCACAAATCCTAGAGCACTGACTCAACATGTATGTCACCAGCTAATTAGGATCAAGACAAGACACTAGGATATTTGGTAAGCATAAGATAATTTTATCACATCACCAGTAATAATATGTATTTATAAAGCATTATTTTCCTCTGAGCACAGAGCAATTTACAAAGTGAGTCCCAGATGATACTATCACAAGAACCCTTCCACCCAGCACTGAACTGTAATCATTTGGGGTGAAGAACAGCAGCACTGGAAAAGCAGTAACAAGACACATCGCATCCACTTGAAATTAAAGATGTCATGCCTACAAAAGCCCTCAAATTTGTTCAAATTTGAGATTATTTTTAACCTCAAAATTAGGGTCTGCGAGTGCATGTCTGGGAGTGGGCACCTGAAGTCTGTGTGCAATGTACACATGTTTGGCAATAATAATCTTTATAAACATTTTGAGCCCACGTGCCAACCTCCATCTGGTTTGACAAAGTCCTCAAAGGTTCTACAGCATTTGTATAGAGTGACAATGAGGTAGGGGGACACACTAAGCCTCTTGCTCCAGGAGAAGACCTCAGTGCTTACCCAGACTTTAACAGACACCAGGAGATCCCCCAGAAAGAGGTATTCTGCATTTCCAGACAGAGTCCAAATACTGTGAGACTTCACAAATGAAACCAGGTTTTGCTGCTTCTGGCACCATTGAAGCATTGAAGCTCATTTTAAAATGAAGGCAGAAGAGAAAGTATCTATTCAATTTGTTCTACTCTGCAGGCCTCTGAATATCAGTGTTATTTTCTTGCTTAGGCTAGCCAAAACTATGTGGCTGTTGTTTTCCTTACCCTCTAGCCTCAATGAACTTGAGTTGTTCGGTGAAGTAGTGAATCTCCCAGGCATTACGCCACCACATCATTCCCCCTATGAGCTGCAGTTCACTGGGAGGACTCATTTTGTGTAGAGAAACTCATATTTCTAAGGCTGCGAAATTAAGAAATGCAAATCCAGACATTAAATGCATTGGGCAAACAATCACGTGACACCATTTAAACTTCTGATATCACAAAACACTACTTGACATGCATTTCTCAGCCAAATGCCTGTGTTGAATTTCCTTGACCTCCAATTAGGTCTGTGCCTTTTATAGAGAACATTGAAAGCCTGTGCTATCTGCACATTTATTATGAATAATAAGCAAACAGAGATGAATTAATTCATCCTATTTTAACTGCGGACTCTGTTTTCAGGGGACATCAGACACTAGAATAGAAGTGTCCAGAAAAGGAAAGAAGGTAATTTCAGAGAAGACCAAGAATATTGGAAACAGATGCAGAAGGGGATCATTCTGATCCGCAAGCAAAGCAGAAAAAACAGCAGAGTTTAGACTAGGATGACTCAAGATTTACCGAGGCAACCAACAGCTAAATTCAAAATACATTAACTTACAGCTGTAACCTGAAGTATATACAGCTCTTAGCATGGCTACAGATAAAAATAATCACTGACCTGGAACGACTGCAGCCCTGAGAGCGCTACCTTTGGAAAGAAATAAAGTTATGAGAACTCAACACAACAAAAATACTCTCCAGAATTGTTACATACGTATGTTTTCTTCCTGAATGTACACTGAATTAAAGCTGCTTTAGTAAGTCTGTCACTACACTACTCCCTTTCTCAGTACACTGTCTCATAGTTTTCTCTGAAGCATTTTGGAGACGAATAAATGTACCCCTGAAACTCAACTTTAAGAAGCTTGTTGTGCCAGTTTTCCCATGGATATGTCACATTGGGTTGTGTTTGTCCCTGTGTAACTGCTGTTGTGTTCTGTTAGCTTGAAATCACGTAACATGATGTGGCTGATTCATGATGTGACATGTCACTGCCTGGCATGTCAGCCGAAAGCCTGCACGAACCCACGTGTTATATCTCCATCCACACATTGCTCCTAGGAATGGTCCCTTGTTTTAAATCTACTCGCAGGTGCTGGCACATCCACTCAAAGAAAGTTTCAGAATCACTAATAACTTATGAAACACTCGAAGTTATATTCTTTCTGTAACATCATGATTGGAAATTGAAAAGCCTTCTCTCTCTCCAGTGTTCCCATCAAAGTCTTCCCCTTCATGTGCTCCACATGTCAGATACTGAGCAATCTTTTATCAAAGACTTTTGGTTTTTTTACCAGTCATGGTATTAACTTATCTTTCCTTTAAAAGCAGCAGGGAAAAATGTAGCAACTGAAAGGAAACAAACAGAAACTATACTCATTAGTACTACAAGTACATACTTGAATTTATAGTCTGGCAGCATCAGTGGATAAAGGCACAGGATCAAGACCAAAATTTTAATCTGGTTTCATGTATTAAATCCTGTCAAATTACATCTAAAACCAAAATGGTTTGTTGGGTCAGCTTGCCTGCCTCTGATGTTCTTTGGATGTTCTTGAATGTTCTCTCTGGATACTTTCACTGGCAGATATTACAGTAAAAAGTCTAATTCTGCTGAGAAATATTTATGCCTTAGCAAAATTGCCAACATGGAGCCTTCTATGATTTGAGGCTGAAAATTAATCCCACTTGATTAAAATAGTAACACTCAGATTCACTTTGTTAGCTGCTTTCTAAGCCTTTGAGATACATTTATACCAATTGATAAGTTTCAGCCATGACAGCTTGAAGCTTTTCGTTTAAATGAGATTCTCACATATTCACGTGACTCCAGGAGCTGGGACCTTAAGGAAGCTCTCCATTATAAAATCACAAGATGTAGCCGCACTGTTTAAAAAAATGTGTGTATTCTGAATTGAGGATTTCCACATAATTTCTCGGAAACTCTCTTTTGCACCAGTTCATTTTACATTAAACAATTCCAACTGCATTCTGTACAACAAATGTGTAGTTCTGAGAAACTTCAGTGAAATATTTGCCAGGCACTTCATGTAACTCTAGGGTTAATACTAACCTATAAGAAACTGTCTTTTTGAATTCGAAAACAAAACAGATTTCTTCTCCGTTCTGCTGCGAAATGTTGCTTTTCTTCAGCTATCCACAGCTACCAGGGATTACAAATTAAAATGTTTCAGATTAAAAAAACTGTAGAGCTCCCTTGTTAAATGATAATCATTCAGCTGTGGGCATACAGGGATACTTACTGAAAAAATATATTTATTTGTTGCTTAGTTTGAATTGAGTTCTGCCTGAATGTGTCAAAAGGAGCTAATTTCAAAGCCAGCATGTAATGTGGAAGCAAACCACCCTTCCGCAGATAAAGCAAGCAGTTTCTGGAACCTGCTAGACTGACCACATTAGAATTTTATTCAATTACCTCAGAAATTTACTTTCTGTGCTGACAAGTTCTACATTTGGTAAAAGGTGGCTACATTGCTGTCAAGTAGATAGCTATACCAAGGCAGCCTTTAGAGTTTAGTTTTGAATATTAATACATGCCACAAAATACCCAAACACTTCACATGAAGCCTCAAAAGGAAAGGTTTAATTCCTGAAGCGAAATACCTGGGTCCCTTCTAGAAGTATCTGGTAGAAAGAGAATCCCCTGCTCCATTTCGAGCTCTCTCTTAAAACATGAAATAGGTACATTGCTACAGTAGAAGTATTTTGCACAAGCCTGTGCTCCTGGAACAAATACATTCCTTGATTTAGAGAGTCTAACAGCTTGGAGTCTAAAAAATAAATCTCTCTAATAAAGGATGACCTTTAATTTATAGGAATTTCATATTAAGAAAGAAACTAGAAATTAATCTCATATTGGCATAACTGGCTGGTTTGTTATCTGTATTTAATTTTGAGCCAACATTGGTCCTTCGTCTTTGCAGTGTTGTGATACTCGGAAGCCCCCAGTGAAGAATGCTATGTCCCAAGCTGAACTTCACATATTTGTCCTCACATTTGGTTCTCCTCCCTCAGCAGAAAGACCTTCTCCTAAATATTTTCCAACTATACCCACAGAACAAGCCCACCCAAACGTGAGGATGATGAACAATAACCACTGCAACCTGGAAAATCTAACTTTTCTGTTTCATTATGCAGCCCCAGATTCCACGCTCTCCTAAAGCCTTTTTACTGCTATTCTTAGGACTGCATGGCCAGCTGGCAACAACAGCTCAACAGCTATCTTAGTGGCATTAAAAAAAAAAAAGACTTTGTGACACTGTTTACTTGTTTGGGACTCTTTCAGTTTCTTCTTGCAAAATGCTACTCTTTCTCATTCAAGCTCTTTGTTCTAAGTGACTCTAGATGGGCAGTTCTGTTAAAAAGCTTCTGCAGAAGTCAATGTTAAAGTATTTGTAAGTCACAGAGTAAGATGTAGAGCAGAAACAAAATGTTAGGTTCCAGCATTCCTGAACACTGAGGGATTCTTTAACTGAACTCGGGTTTTGTAGCTGTCTCCTGAAAGCAACAGTGTTTGGTTTAGGATCTTGGTCTTCAGTATTAAGCCAATGATGTGGATCATTTAACCAAAAGGAATGAAAACTACTACCTGCGGCCCACCCCACCAACTTTCCCACTTAGGAAATAGTAAGTTTTTTATTTATTCATACCAGGTAAGGAAAGAACTAGCAGCAAGGAACAGCAGTGAACTAGTAAGAAGCACACATTGCACATTGGTCATTACCACATCTCTGTTGTTACCTGTCTGATTTGTGAAGACCTCTCTCTTGCAGAAATGTAGTGGTCTTGCCTAATTCACGTGTCTCACTTTCATTGTGTGACCACGTATTTCAGAGGGCTTTTTTCCCCCCCTTTGCTTTTTGCTGTGTTTTCTTCTGAGTTTTCATTATAAAAAGTGCCAACTGAGCCTGACAAGGGCTGACTGGCTGGCAACTCTGCTTGCAACATAGGATCCTGCCAGAGAGACATGACATCAGGAAACAGAGCTGTGGAGAGCTAATCTGAAAAAAAAGCATCCTAGGAATCCTTCCATGTATTTAATTTATTTTTAGGAAAATAGGGAGGAGTGGAAGGCAGGAACAACACTGTGCAAGTCCCTACTGCTGCTGCTTTTTAGATACTGCTGTTAACATTGTTTGTTTTGTTCGGAGCATTCTCTTATTTTGGAAAAGCATCTTGAGAAGTTTCACCAATACACATAATTTCATTGTGCTCTGGCAAATGGTTTAAAAAGTCATTGTTTATATGCCTGGATATCATGAATAGGAAGGAGAACAAGGAAGAGGAAAACAGTCTCAGAGATTCTGTCCCCAAATCCACATTTGGGATTAAAAGCATGGGCAGCAACGGAAAAAGGCTTCCAGGTAAAGAGATAATTAGCTACAAGGTCTCAATTAAAAATAGACACAGACACTAAAGAAGTAGCACAGCACCAAGTAACATAGCACAGTGAAGGCAGATGATGTCTTGGTTTACAGCTTCCTATACATCACTGCATCCATACTACAAACTTTTCCTGAATTATCTTAGAGCTATTTCTAACCTGCTCAATGCACTGACAAGGAGATCGGAAAATGCAAGCACTGAAAAATGTTTTGAATTTACTGATTTATAATATTTTAGCGCTATTATTCTAGTGCTGAAAAACTTACTAGATTGATTTACAAGATTTTTTTTAATCAGTGGCATATAAAGAATTGTGCCCAGCCTGGAAATTCTCAAAAATAAAAGAGCCTTGCAAATCTTGGAGATAAAGCTTTTGTAAACATAGCCTGGACATTCTATCAGGGATGGTGCACCTCACATCTTCTTCACTCTAAAATATTCTCAGTACTCTCTTTAATGAAAATAAGAATGCCCTAATTTCCTGCTGCTTGGGCAGGCATTCAGCAGCTGCTGAGCTCTTCAACCAATAAAGAGGACAGTAATTGCCATTAGTATACAAGGCCTAACATATGCAATGGGTTAGTTTCAGACAAGTTCCTCCTCTCTGCTTTTCAAGGAAAATAATTTGGCCCCATCTAGTACAAGCAGTCACACCCTTTGATCACCTGTTTACAGCCACAACCAGTCATCTTTATCACACTGCTGTCCTCTTTCTAGCTGAAGTACTTCACAGTGCTGTGCAGAACAATTAGCTCGTGTTTCCAAAAATATTTGATATCACTAAATAAAAAGTGTTATGAAAACACCAATATCCTTCTGCATTTGAACAGCAATGCCTCTATCATCAGCAGAGCTGAAATTAAATACTTTAACATGTTCAAAACCAGCAGCTCTGAGGGTACAAGGAATCTGTATGTCTATTTATCAGCTAGGCCTCTGCAACAGCCATAGCTTTACGTAGTAAGTAAGATGATGCAGCTTAATGTTTTCCCCAAGATCTCCCCAGGAGAAATGTTCACATTTTGCACTATCATACAAAAGAGAGAAATGAGAGAAATGGAAACAAATATACCCAAGTGAACAGGGCTGCTCAAGGCAGTCACCTGAAATTTAGTTCAAGCCAACAATTTGCCCAAAGTAGAATCAGAAATACCATCCAGATGAGTGTTGTTATTACCAGGCCATTTTAGAGCCTTTTTCTTTCTTCTTCCCTTTAGATGTTTTTCTCTTTTTTCATCATATTTTATCCTGAGTCAAGAAAGCATTCCTACTGAAACTGGTAAGTATAGACTCATCATCAGTTTTGACTGGGACAGGAAAATCTCCAACCAGCTCCCCATAGTGAATCGTTTACATATTTTTCCTAATAATATAGCCTGTGGCATGTCTGAATTCAAATGCCCATTTCCAAAGACTCTTATTCTTTATTTTTGTCCCTGGTACTGGATGTACTTGGTAAGAAAGTCAACAGTGACTCAGTTGTAGTTTTGTGTCCAGGCTTACCTTGCCTGGGTGAGAATGGAGCAAACACATTCCCTTTCTATCCTTCGTATACTATAAACAGGATGCAAGACACAGGTGCTGCGTGTGGCAGCAACCGTAGCATCAGCAGCAGATACTCCTCAAAAATCGAAGAAGTTTCCCTGAAGTCTCTGTCCATTTTAAGGTCAATCTGTGCTGTAGTAGAGAGGCAAGCTCTAAGTCTTTCAAAGGCAATTCTATTGCTGACTATAGGCAACACGAAAAATCTTCCATCCAATGTTTACTCCGGCGATCAGAGGATCACATAATGTGAAAATAAAGTACCATCTTCAGTTAAGGATTCACACTGATATTTGTCTGGATATTGCAGTTGAGGAGGATCTGACTGTGTATATCCAAATGCTTAGCGCTGTTTCTGGCTTGTCTGAAACACATTTCCTTTCCTTGTCACAACTCCCAGGTGCTACTGCTGAGCAAACAGTAACATCACTGCCAGAAGTATTTGAAAAGAACAACAACAACAAAAGATCTGGACAATCTATGTGCTGTTGCCATTGATGGAGACACAACTGTGAGTAGGGTTAGGGCTGAGGTCATAACAAGGTTAAAAGAAAAGTGCCCAGGAATCTTCTCCTGTCACATCTCACACTGAATTGCTCCTGTTTTTCAGCAGATGCTACAGAAAATGCACTGTGCTCCATTAAATACAGGGAATCATTTAGCTACATTTACAAGCTACATTGAAAATTCACTCCAGAATTACTGTACTTGAAAGGTTACATGGAAAGGGCTAAGATATTGCACCGTGCAGGCACTAGATGCTATATTTATATGTGTAACATAAAAAGCAAGGAACAAAGGCAGGAATGAGCAGGGCCGTGTCTGTTTACAAGTGAGGGTGATGTTGCTGTCCTTATGCAAGAGTGTAATGCACCTCATCTGAAGTCAGTGAAGACTGTACCTACTAGGTGAGAATCCTGGTAGCACGGTAAAGGTCACTGTTCAGATAAATCTATTCTTTATAATATTGTGGGGTGGCTTTTTTTGTTTGGTTTGGTTTTTGTTTTTTTTTTTTAATCTCCTGAATGGCCTTGTACAAGCAAGAGGCTTGAAGTTAATCACAAGATGGACTGGTAGGTTATTCTGCCTAGTCCTTATCTGCACCTGTGCCTGTTCTCTCCTACTTACTTGGGAGCCTGTAAGCACCTTGAACACCCAACAGAGCAGCATGCAAGCATTTACACGATCAAAGGCAGAATGTACTTAAGACAGACTTTGGAAATCCAGCACAATTTGGCAAACTTCAAAGATAGTTGCCTTTCAAATGGGTTGTGGAGGAGGCCTTGGTAAATTTGAATGGTATGATTAGCATACCGGCTGTTTTTAAAACTGCTCAAGAAGAAGCTGTGTTAAAATCCATTTCCGCAAGACACACGCATTTTCTTTTGGACAGGCTCCACTAGCTCTGTTTCTTAAATCAATTTTTCTGGCACAGATTTCTTCTTGGAAGAACGTACGACACCAGCTCAGTTTCCTAACCAAAACTTGACAGAATGTGTACAGCACAGCATAATGGCATCTCTACTTCGTGGCTTCTTAAAAGTTACAGCACAGAAACCTAGGAAGTGAATTTGACTATTCCAGGTCACAGCTGCTGAAAGGCGAGCGAGACAACAGGAGATGCCAGGGTAGCCTGCTCAGCACAATGTTCAAACACTAGTGAGGGCCACTGATAAAAGGTTTGCCAAAACAGGAGTTGCCAAGGTCTTAGAGGAGTTTCAGTGATGTGTTCAAGTCTTACTAGATTTAAAGGATGATCCTTGGCAAACTCCCCCTGATGCTTCTCAGCATTGCTAGAGCCAACAGTTGTTCCATCTGCTGCTGAGGCCGACTTTGAAGAATCCTTGCAAAGAGCAGCACACTAACTTTAACACTATACAACAGGGAAAAAACCACAGCTTTTCAGAAGTGACCTAGATGTTTGCCAGTAGCTTGACACACTCTCAGGTAAGGCTGTCTCCTTGTCTCCAAACACTTGAATGTATTACCAAAGCCGTGCCAGTGTAAACTGTGGGCTGAAAATAGAGATTCAACAAACAGCATCTATTGAAAGCTTGTCTAAGGCATTAACTGTTCATCTGTGGAAGTCTGACGTACAGTAACAGTGAGAAAGACCACCACGGACTAACTTCAAGAACCAAGTTGCTGCGGAGGGTTTGAAAAAAACATATTAAAAATGGCTGTGAAACTCAAACAGATACTCCCTGACAACAGCTTAAAAAGTTACATTTAAAAAAAAGTAAATAAATCAGCAAACACAGTAAACTTTTTGAGCTGTTGAACACAAACAAGCTTTGAAACAGCAAAGGAAGGTCCACACAGACACAAACAAAGGTGTTTAGTTTCAACACATAAGCTTCAGTTTCTGCCACTGTGACAGATTTACCACTGTTTTTTTCTGAGCCAGGCCACTGCACTACTGTATAAGCTTTATTCTAATTACTGTAGGCTCTATAAAGGTTTCTTTATCATTTAGTATTATAAATAATTGTGCTTTCAGACTGGAGTTCAAAGCTCAGTATAGCACTCGCACACCACCACAAGCAGGTCAGGTGCCCTTTCTCCAATTCTCCTCTCTCTGGTGCTGAGGACAGACAAAGTGATATGTCTGTCATACGCCATTACCATTAGAACAGAATCTTGTTCTTTTATTACAACTGAACTCCGCCGGATTTCTCAGCAGGAATGCTAAGTGAAATCAATGTCTTGGATTTCCAGGCTGAGCTTGGAGGTCACAGCCACTCTATCATTTCTCAGCATTATCCTTTCTCTTTCTCTCTCTCTCTCTCCGAGCCTCCAACTGGCACACAGCAGATTGAAAACAGCATGCATCACAGGGCTCACGCTGCACAATTTTACAGCCTTTTGGAGCCCCCTTCCTTTCCTTGTGGCCCTTTTTTTTTTTTTTGCTTTTTCAATTTGCAAATAAGTTTTGTTTGTGTCCTACAGAACTGCAAGCCAAAGGCACTGAACACCTACAAATATGAAAAAAGCAATAAAACACAAGGAAGAACAGAGTTGATCTTGACAGCTGCCAGTAAGACATCTATGCTTGATATTACTGGTAGATACGGCAGGCCTTCTAATTCCACAATTGCCACAAAATAAATATTGTGTCCCCTTAGATCTCATCAGACATTCTGCTTGTGCACAAGAGATCCAAAAACAACACCAGGATTTTAAGTGTAGTGGATCTAGCAAGCTGCTAGCCACACACAAAAACCCTTTGTAAAATGCACAAAAAAATCTCTTGTTAACCATAGACATGACGTCTTGGAAAACAGCAACAAAACAACCAACCAAAAAAACCCCACCAAAACCAACAACAAACAAAACAACACACAAAACCAAAACAAACCCAAACCCCATCATCAAGCACTGCATGGCTTTGTGATTCCTCACTCTACAGTATATAAAAGAAGCCAAGGCAAGGAAAAACTTCGGCAAGTCAGAAAGTCTGAACTGAGGAGAGAAGAAAGAAAACATAGACCCAGAGCTACTACTTCCACATCATCGATTTTATTCTTTGAACGTGTTTCTCACTGAGCTGAAAAATGGTATTACTTATTTGTCTGGTTATTTTTAATCTGTGCTTCTTTACTGTTAGGGTGAAAACAAGACACTACTGTCAATTCGAGGAATCTTTTCTGACACAATAAAGGGTATGGCAGCAGGCTAAAGGACACTGACAAAAAGAAAGGACACATTTTTACTAAGTTCTTGCTGTCACCTAAATGGGTCTGCTTTTCCTCTATGTTCCTTAGTTAAATTCTTCCTAGTTGTTTTGCAACACCTAAAATGTGCCATTCAATTTTGACCCATTATTTTTGCTCAGCTGTGACATACAGTGAGCTTATCTTCTTTCACTGGACATATTCTGAGTCGTTGTTCTAGGTACAACTAGTCACACACTGGCGGTATTATACAGATATGACTACATGCAGGTAATCTGATCTCTTAAATGAGTATGGACCTAATTTCCCAGCTATGACCAGTATTACTCACCAGAGCTCATTGCCCGATGGACAGATACGAGCCCTGTTCTACAACACAACAGACATTGCTTTGGAGACTTGTTCCTTCACAAACTCCCACTGAACCCCAGGACCAGATGTGGCTGCGGATGAGATGCCCCATCACTTGTTGACACACTTCTAACCTGACACTGGTTTAGTATTCTTGAAAGAAAATGACAGTTGTGTGCTGGAATAGGAGCTGGTCAGCTCGGCTTGCTACCTGTTACTGATGTGGTCGTGTATGAATGGTTGTTCACTGTTACTGTGCTGGGGTCCTCCCACTGGAAAAATGGCACTACAAATATTCTCCTATTTCAGGAAACCATCCCGCTGCCTGCAACTGAGAGGCACACAGATACTCTTCTGGAAAAAAAACCCCACAGCCCTACATGCAAGTACCTACGTTGTCAGAAACATGACACTGCAGGGCCCAGTACAGTACCTTGCTTTTGGGTGGAGGGCTGTTTGTGCTCTTGTCTATGTGGATGCTGGTAGGGGATACAGCAGCACCAAGGTTACCCTGGGGTATGCCAGGTATCTTCCCTCCCGGAGACACTTGCATCGCAGCAAGCTGGGCAGCATACAACTGCTGTAAAAACAAACAAAAAATGGGAGGGGGGAGTGGGGAGAGAGAAAGAGAGGAGAAACGTCATCAATACATAAGTAATTTTCCCCAAGCTTCTCCCATTGCAGATTGATATGATTTCCTTCTGATGGATATTTTTTATTTAGCACACTGGTATATTTCAAGACAAGAACTGTCATCTCAACTTTTGTGACTCATTCCCCAGGGCATGAATGACAGATGTCACTATGAGAAATGTCCAAGCTTCCCTGTGCGTCCAGGGATTCAAAACGAGGAACAAAAGTCAGTCTTCATGGTTTGCCCAAGCCACTGGGTAATCTTTCCTTTCCTGAGATGATTTAGACATATAAGGATCTCCATCGATAATATGCATCAATCACTGTGAAATTCACATGATGTTTGATATGATTGTCTCTGTGCTACCATTTCATGTTTCTTTATCTTCTTGCTGTTTGCCTTGTTTGCACAGGCTGTGAGGTTTTGGGAACAGAGAATGACGAAATTTTGTTTCGCACTGTGAGAGTCCACTCTCAGTTGGGTTCTGGGGAGCCACTACACTCAATATAAAAATATACATATTGATGTCCATGTACTGTCCATTAGCAACTAGAAGCTCCAGTTAAGAGTAAGAACTCTTTCTGTGACAGATGCAAAGTAGACACACAGTGGGAATGCTTTTCTCTTCAAAACTAAACCAGCAAGGCACTTTAAATGCATACTTGATTATTAGCATGTGAATACTTATAATCACAGTTATCTTTTTAAAGTTAAGCACTACAGTAAGAGTTTAATGGTCAGAGGTCAAAAGCAGAGAGAAACAGGCAAACTGGCAGTGCCTGGAAGTTCCCCTGATAAAAAGTGGAGAAAATAAACATGGTGGGCAGGAGAAGCAGCAGTTGTTGCTGCTTTGTGAACAGAGCCAGGTGAAGCCAAATAGAAGTCAGATGCCTGAGAGAGTTGGTAATGTGGCAACAAAGGCTTTCCCTCCTTGGTCACCGTATCGAAGACTCATGGTATGTATTATTTGTGCTGTGCAGTACATGTGTAACGTGTAACACTGAACGATGGGTCTCTCTGCCTGCAGGTGCTAACAGAGCTTCTGAGATGCAACGTGGCAAGGGATAACATGAAGGAACATGGAGGTGGATACGAAAAAACAAGGGGGCTTCAATATGACTACTCTAAGAAAGTCTTGCTAGTGGTGCTTAGTTTTTTAGTTAATTTTATATTCTGATAAAAGAACAAAGGTCAGATTGGAGAGCACAAAGAAATGCTGACCCAAACCAGCAACCTTGAAAGAAGAAAGTGAGGATTCATTACAGAAGTATTCCACGTGGAGCTGTGCAAAAGGTAGAGAGACACTGCTAATGTGAGTTCAGCGTACGTAAGCCCTGTAACAAACAGCTGACTTGATCAGATGGGCAAGATTTTCTGCCGAGTCTTGGACAAACCTGGACATTGTCCCCTGGTTCCCCATACAAACTCTTCCCTTCACTGGTGCACAGTCTTAGTCTTTTCACATAATTAAGAGTAACTCATTTCTGCTCTTTTGGGTGTAATCAGGCACCAAGTTCTTAGTTATTTCTTTTTCACTCCTTCTATTCTTTTCAGACATTCTATTCTTTCCAGTTTTGAATCCTTTTTATTTCTTTTCTCTACTTTGATGACTGCTTGTTCCTTATTTTTCTGTACTTCTTAATCACCATTTTTCCATCCCTTTCTGTTTAGTCTCCCTCTCTTTCCCTATCACCCATTCATTCATGCATTGTCTCTTTGCCTCCTCCTCCAATTTATTTATTCATTTATTCTATGTGTTACCCCCAGCGAGCCTGAGCCAAATAGATGCAAATCAACTACAGATAAAAGTCATCAAAAACAATCCAGCCACAAATCAGTCACAGATTCAAATGCATGTATTTATCAGTTGAAGTTCATATCCATTCATTCTTTCAAAAGAAGACTAAATCCAGCAGGGAGAAAGGAACAAGGGTCTGTGTGAACCAGAGTAGAACTGTGGCAGGCAGTTCAAGGAAAAGCAAGTCAGCTTTATGTATGAAATAATATATCAGAAAGGCAACACTTGTTTAAGAAATAGGATACATGGCTAGGGAACAGCTCAAACATAACTGGACTCCCATGATGACAAAGGAGATCTAGGGAAAGTTTTTTCCTTCTCTTTTGCTCCCTATTGAAAAAAATGACGAAACAAATCGAGGCAATTAAATGAAAAACACAAAAGGAAGTCAAACGGCGACTAAGCAAGAAAGGTTCAAGTTTGCTGCTTATCTATAGCTTAGATATCAGATAATATGTCTAGTCCATAAGTAAAAGTTAAAATAACATAGTCAGTTTGGACGTTTAGCAGTCATGAACCAATTGGAGATCACTAACAGTCCACAAAGTCCTGTTGAGGACTGAGCCCCCCAAAAATTTCTGTGAGCACTCAGGGAAGACTTTTTATAACAGAATACTTACCCTGAAAAGAGCGGGAAATCTCTACCTCAAACATAGCTCTCAACTTTCTGCTGAGGTTCCAAAAGTGAATTACGACAACTAAACTATATGAAATACGTGCATAACATGACGTCCAAGAATGTGTACCATCTTACATCTGTTCAGTGGTCACTGAGAAATGTGCTGGAAGATGCGGTTGCTTCTCACAGTACTGTGATCAACCACTCTTTTTTTACGGTGTTTGTAAAACAGACATTGACTAAATAAGCATGGGGAATGAATTTCCCTAGGCAACAGCCCAGGAGAAAGCCATATTTTTAGGTGATAAACTGAATAATATGGCATTTCAAATGCATGTCTTCTCAGCTAGGGGACACCTCAAGAGAGTGAAGGACACAGTATAGTGTAGAATAACCTAGGAAGGAGGGGTGGACGAAAACCTATAAAGCCTTCATTCATGCTTTGTACAAACTTCTGTCCTCCTGCTATCAGATTCAACATCTCACCTTTATTTAATTCATGTTGAGAATTAAAAACAAACATTAAATAAAATCCTATAAGAGGTTCCTTGTTAGAGTACCCTCTTAAAAAGTTCTTTCCTCCAACACAAACCAACTATTTACTGAAAAGCAATATCAGGCCCAGCTCTAAAATGAAAAACACGTAGCTCATGGAACTGAATCCTATTTAATCCTATTTAACCAACAAGACTGTGCCTATATTCCCCCCCTTATTTCAAAAAATGGAGAGAAGTATTCAATATGCAGCACATTTCTTAGATTGTCAACATTTTCGAGCTTTGACATTATTGAACTTGTCTGTTCATATTTAGTTGTTTTAGGACATGATGACCTTTAGCTTATACCCAAGGAAAGGGCAATGGTGTGACCAAGTGCTGTGAATCAAGACAGCTAAATGACAACAATTTACACATTCATTTCATAGACAAACTGAACTGCAACACAAGAACATTTCTACCCCTGCTTCCCCAATAGAGTTTCAAATTTTAGAACAGTGTATGAATGGCTCTCTGTTGAAACTTTCAACTGTCATCTAAAATGCATCCTTATACTTTTCACAATAACAAAACCAAGACCTCAAAAAGTGCATTGAAAATAGTTCTAATCTGTATCACTGCTGTAATACACACTTCTTGAACCTCTTAATTTGTACCCCAAACAGAGACTCCTGAAACCACTTCTGCTGCCTTCAGCTAACCTAAAGGCTCAATCCCAAATTCTAGCACTCAAGGAGATCATTTTGCTACAATACAACTCATACAGGACTTGCAGGACCTTTGGGGTCTTGACAGATGCATTGTGATGAAGGCAGCCAGTTGAAATCAGTGAAGCACCACTGCTTTAGACAAGTTTATTTTTGCTATTCATAATAAATAAAAAAGTACAATGTTCTGCATTTAGTAAGCTAGATAATACTTCTTCAAGAAGGCAGAATTTGGCTTCTGAAAAAGCAATTAAAAAGTAACATCTATTGTTTGTTTATAACTAAATAACTATGTTTCAGCTCCCCTACCCATGTGCAATATTGCATGTCTTGTTAATGTTTTCTCATTAACCTCTTATGAAAATCTGTATGGAAGCAAAATCATCAGAACACAAGCACAAATGTGATATACTTTAAAATGAGCAGGAGGTACAGTTATTTTTTTTAAGTTGCCCCTCTGTTCTTAAGCTATTAAAAAAAAGTTCCCTCATCTCCTTAGGTCATCACCTAAACCATTTATAATTCTTCCAATATATTAAGCAGAAATATTCAGCTGAACTCTCCAAATGGACTAGCTCTAACAGCTCTTGGCTTGATGACTCTGTAGTACATCAATAGCAAAGCCTTAAGGTTAGACTGGCTTTGAAATCTTCCCCCTTGGGCATTGTTGTTACTTGTTAACAATGCTCATTACTGCTTTGAGGGTACACTAAAAATGAATTCTTGTTCTATTAATACAGAAAATGAGAATGAGATTTAATAGCAATTTTAAAAAGGGTTGAACAAAGTGTTAGCAATTACATAGGCAGAGATAGTTGAGTCAAGCACCTATAGGCGTTTGGATTACAGTATTATCTCTTATTAAAATATTTTTATTAGTGAATAGTAGAGATGAAGAGCTGTTATTAAAAAGAACATACAGAGAGATACAGACAGGTGGTACTGGAAACTAAATCAGTTACTGCAATAAATTTGTTTCTGATACAAACTAGTTTTTCTGTGGAGTTACCACAGTGATGAATTTACAAACCACTGTGCTTAAATGTCTGAAGTGTTGACTGATCCAACACTTCAATTTCTTTGTCATTCTGAGACCCATCATTAAAAATCTACACATGAATGGCCCTGTGCTTTGATTTTTGCATAATCTGGGGGGGAAAAAAAAGGTATAAATTGAGATTCTCTCATTCAGAATACATGAATTTCATTTCCTTTACTTCTAGTATTATGCTTGTATAAGGCATGCAAAGTATTTGATTAAGGAAGAAAGAATTCATTTTGGATGTGTTCAGGTGTTTTTTTAATTTAAAAACAAAAGGTCACAATGAACCAGAAAAAAAGAATTCACTTAAACATTTGACATACATTCCACTGTAAGGTTTTTAAAAACAGTGGCAACATAGGAAAAAAAGATAGCTACAGGAATTACAATGAAAGCTGCTCTCATCAGTCATTGGTAGCAAAGCTTTCTAGATCTTCTATGAAATAAAGTTCTTCATTTAGTTCTCCATTATATATCTGAAACTTTAAAATGCCAGGTTTTCATCTTTTCTGTGGCTGACTTCCCTTCAAAGATTGTTAGCTAAACATTTCAAAGCGACACTCTAATTTGTACATTCCAAACTTCAGCAAAGGCTTTATAGTGCCATTTGTTTGCACCAACTGGGAGACTTTCAGAAAATAAAGATAATATATGAACACAAATTCAATAAGCTCCTACAAAATCTTGCCCAAAGAACCCACTGCAAGCTGAATTTTACTCAGCTTCAGTGCTTGACTTTGCTCACTTTCACTTCAAGCTAATTTCCAATAAGAACAACATAGCTTGAGATCCTGAGATTCACTTAAATTATTTGTGTTTCTTTTGGTTTATTTTATTTTATTCTGCTCTTTAGAATTCTGAACAGAGTTGGATGATTATTACTGTTCTACCTATCATCTGCCTTTATCACATCCTTTTCCTAAAAGAAATTGCCCTGGCTCCCAGTTCTGAGCTATGCATATGTCCCGTAGACGCTCCTTCTGGCAGGGGATCTTGCCTCAACTAGTGTTTTCTTTATTTACCAAATAAAAGATAGCAAGCTGGACGAATTTGCCCCAGAACTGTGGACCACACAGAGACTAGAAAAGATACACTAAATGTTGAAAGGTTACACTGTTCTCTCCTGCGGCCACCAAAACCAGCTAACTGCTTTGGACAACTTCCATTCCAACTTCGCTCTGCTTTTGGCCTAAGGGAGGAAGACAGGTAAGTAAACCATGAATCAAGGAACAATAATAAATATTTGAAAGTTAAGACTGGGAAAATTTATACATAAGTAATATGCTGCTTTTAATCAGAGAGCATTGGTAACGCTTGAAGGGGCTGCCTAGAGAAACGGTGGATTTTGACTCTTGATGTTTCAGTCAAGATCAGATCTGTTCCTGGAAAATGAATTTTAGACAAAGAGTTTATTATACCTAATAGTAATTTACATCTTGTTTTGTCAGACTAGACAATCTAATAGTCTCTCTAGCCTTAAAAAACCCGAGACTTAGAAAGAAACATTAAGAAAAACAAGTTCTCATTAGAAAAACTGTAAAGCATTCACAAACAGAACA
Organism: Nesoenas mayeri; assembly: GCF_963082525.1. Taxonomy (NCBI): domain Eukaryota; kingdom Metazoa; phylum Chordata; class Aves; order Columbiformes; family Columbidae; genus Nesoenas; species Nesoenas mayeri. Next base: position 77,569,821 of record NC_137541.1, read on the forward strand.
AGGCTTCATTTATATACTTCTTGCATGCAAGTTACAAGCACAGCCTTGTAGCCACCATCTCTCTCATATTGGAAAAACATCACTTTTAGAATTGGTAACCACAAGGCTCCATAAAATATGATTCTAGTAGCTGATCTCTAGAGCTCCAGGCCTGCAGCCCTTATTCCTGAGAATAATCTCAGTGTAGTCAACAGGACCGCTTTGCCCGTGCCACACTCAATGCATTAGTTCTCTTCTCATTTGGAACCTTCATGGTATGACCAACTTTGGCATCCACAAACAAGGCTGGAGTCCAGGTGTCATGGTTTAACCCAAGCCAGCAATACAACCATGATAGCTGCTCACTCACTCCCCTCCCCACACACAAATAGGGGAGAGAATCAAAAGGGAAGGGAGAAACTTGGATTGAGATAAACATAGTTTAATAAAATAACAAAATACTAATACACTACTAATAAATATATATATGTAATAGAAATATAATGTAAAAGGTACTCAAGGCAATTCTTCACGAACTCTGCCCACACAGAGCAGCCAGTCCCAGGCAGCAGCAACTGGTCCTGAACAGCTGGTCCCAAAGAGAGAAAAAAGGCAGAAAGGCCCAGAGGCCTCTGCAAAATGGCAGGATGGAAAAAGGCCGAACTAAACACCCCAAACAGAATTCCTTTGCTCCCACATAAGAAGCAAAGAAAGCAAAGAAGTGAGAGAGAGACCAGAATATCCCGACTCTCCTTAAATATGAAGCATGATGCCAATGGGATGGAAAACTCCTATTGCTCACTCTGGATGTCAGTCAAGCTCTGCCCCATTTCTGTCCCCCTTCTTCGATGCCTCACACCTGTGAGCAGAGCACTCAGAGGTCCTTCGCTCTCAGACCACAGCAACTAAAAACATAAACTCTGTTCTGGGGTGTTATGTCTTGTTCTCAAACTAAGTCCAAATAGTGATCATGCTAGCTATGAAAAAGAAATGTTTCTAACTGCATGTAGAAAATTAACTCATTTTCAGTTAAACTAGCACACCAGGTCACTGAAAAACTGAATGAGCTTTAAGTCTACATTTGAAGTAAGAACGACTTCTATCATCATTGCAATACATTCAAAACAATGCTTGCTTTGCTTGTAAAACAGTGGATAAAATAAAAAATGGAGGTACAATTTATCGTAGCTCTGAGTTTTGTTACAAACTGATGTAATGAAAAGGACAATCACTGTAGCTAAAGTACAGCTATATTTGTATTTATAGTAGTTTCTATGTGAAACACAATAACACTCTACAAATGTTAGCAAATTCAGTCTTCCTTGAAAAACAGTCTTTAATTCTGTCAATGGCTAAATGCTATCCAAATATTAGTGAGAATCAGCACTCATGACATCAAGTGACCATCCCTAGTGACACAGGAAGACCGCAGGAAGCTTCTGATTAGAGTCTAGACCTCGTGGCTCCTTTGTCCCATGCCTTAACAAGAAGACAATCCTTCTACAGGATGTAACTGTAGGAACTTATCAATAGACACTTCCTATCAGAGGCTAATAAGATCTGTTAGTTTCTGTGATAAAAAATAATTGTAAGCTGTATGTTTAAGATTGCTTGCTCTTTACAAATGAAGAGTTTTTAACTGGAAAACTGCCCAAGTGGCCTACAGATTCATACATACCATGTTCACACCATATGACAGTAATTGAAATAGAGTGCCTATATGGAACACATATTGGAGAGGAAACCTGATAATGTCTTCTGGAAAAAGCTTGTTGGATGAAATGCTGCAGATAAACAGTGTACCCTTCAAGGAAAGTAATTAATATTGTACGTATTTTAAAAAATATATAATCTAGCAATAATTTATTCCTATAGTTTGTTGTGCAGTGTCAGAATATATGTATTCTTGCTGCCATTATTTATTTTTATGCCAAGAGAATTTCTTCTGTTAGAAGAAAAAGATAAAATAATTTCTTAAAAGTAAGGACATACTTTTGGCAGCATGCTCCTTAAGGAGTATACAGTGGGATGGGCAGTGGTAATATAGAAGACTAACAAACAACAGAGATGTGCAACCTAAGAAGAAGGGTCATTTGTTTTGTAAACTGCATTCCCTTTATCACTGACTATTCTGTAATAAAGATGAAGTGTTTGTATGAAGGTTCCACGTGGAGTCTTTTGTCCCAGTAGAGCTTTTCCAAATTAGAAGCTTGAAGTCAGTGAAGTGGCCCAGACATTATACTCCTGTAGGAAAAATCACACCAGTGTCTATTTGTTTACCACAAGTATGTTTCCCAAGAGCTTATTTTTTGGTATATCTTGATTTTTGGCAACTTGGTCAGAGCACCTCACTCCAGTAAGTGTAATTTCCCATTTAAGAGAACAAAATTATATGAGTGGCCATTTGACAAAATACTTATTTCATATTACATTGCTTTACTTAACTTGTACCGTATATAATCATTCATTGTTATCCACTAAGTGACTAGAGTAGTTAATAAGCGAACACTGCCAGTAGAATTACTGTAAATAAGGTTCTATACATTTCAGATTGCTGAGCTATAATTAAGGCATTTCACTATTTTATACACATCTTAAGCAACTCTTTCTCCAGCTTTTGTTTATAGATTTTCTGTTTGCATTTTAAGTTGTTGTATTCAACAGGGAATTAAGTCAGGAAAACTCTATGCCTGCTTTAGGACTGATACTGAATTAATTACTTCAAATCTGAATACTCTGTTTCTCCTGAAGTGAAGTGCGGAGCTCACGGTAGAAAGATTAAGGTCAATTGCATTTCTTATTTTGAGAACATGGATTTGCTAACTTGAATGCTGATATGGTATCAGGTTCTTGTATCTTGACAACTGTAAGATTCCTCGGTGCCCTGCCCCTCCTCTTCTTCAGGAATAAGGCGGTGAAATAGGTGTTTCACAGTACATGTGGACCACAGCACTCGGTCTGCTCTAGAAACTCTGTTGTGACAAGCTGTGATAAGAACAGAATCCTAAAATGCTGAAGTCCCTCCTTAAAGGTAGCAGAAAGATGATAATCACCTACCAGAAGCAACAGTGTCGTATGACCAAATGATGGTATTTGGGAGGGGACAAGAAATAAATTACACTACAATATAAGTTGAAAAAATTTCACTTGGATATTTTTCCCAGTATGTTTTCAAAGCTCCCCCATGGTTATATCTTCTTTTGTTAATTAGGATATCAAACAGTGAAATGAGAAACATATTATTTCTACTGTTTTCCTCTTGATATTAAGAATATTGATAAACCTGGACTACCACTCAATTATATCTGTTGTCCTTGGAAGTATAAATTAATGTTGTTCCTCAGTTATCTGATGTGTATAGAAGCTCAGTGACACCTATTCGACTCATTCAAAAGCTTAATTTGCTTTTTGAACTGAGTTTATGATGTGGTCAAAAGGTCTGGACAAAGACATGGGAGAAAGAGAGTGATAAACTCTTAGTTTGTGGTAAGCAACTTCCACAGGCTGAGAGAGACACAGCTACTCCCCTCCAGTTTGAGTAGAGACAAAAAAATGTGACATTTGTACTTTAAAGGGGCACCAAGGACTGCATTTGAGCTGCTTCCCTTGTGCCAAGCCTCCCTGAAAAGAAGACATAAAGGAGGAAGTATGAGTAGAAAAAGAATATTGAAAGGGAGGGTCTGCTCATGGATAGGACATCCGAGCTGTGGAAGAAAATGTACTTATTCTAAGAGCTAAACCAAACCAGCCTCTTTATTGAGCTGCGGCAGTTATTTATTTTTGGAAGTGGAGAAAGTAGAGTAAGGTTAATATCTGGGAGGAGAAGAACATCAGTCCTGCAGTGCTAGCTTTCCAGTTTAAGGGTTTCTATACTGCAGAAAACTTTCAAATAAGTCCTATTAGAGTTCAACAGGAATCAGTTTACCTTTAATGTAAATTTTGTTCATATTCATTGTCTTACATGCTCGCTACCAAAGTCCTCCAGAAAGCTACCTTGTCCTATGGAATCCCGCTGTGAAGTCATGATATCAATACAGGTGACCAGTCACCTTCCCAGCCATGCACTGTGATCCCTTTCTGTAACAGCAGAATACACAATAAGAACTGTGGAAAGCTCCAGCTTGCGTGTACTTTTCCTTTGGCTTTAATCCACAGGAACTCCCCTCTTCTTCTAAAACAGAGTATTTATGTTCTAGGTGTTACGAAAGCTTGCAGAAAAGGTCAATCAAACTTACCAGACCTATAGAGAAACAATTTCCAACTAAGCACAAAGAAATCAGCCTAACTTTGACTGAGAACATTTTCAGCCTCACAGAATCACAGCAAATGTCATTTGTTTCAAATAAAAAACAAGCTGAATTTGACTCTGTTCAGATTTCTCCCAGTGTTCTGAACAGTGAGCCCTATCCACTTGGAACTCACAGAAGCCCCACTGCTATAAGCTGGATAACTCAGATGCCTAGAAAAACAAATGCATGTTTGTTGAACTGGGATGCTTGAGGTTAGGAGATGACAGGGTACAAGGAGCGTGTGGAGGAGACAGCCATAATTTGTTAACAAAATTGTTGAGGAGAGCTGAGGGAGTAGAAAAGCACTCAATTTCACTATTTTGCAGTTTGCTACATTATATAAAGTCCCCCTTTAACAAAATGAAGTAGTAGAAATAACTCAATAGCTGTTCAATCTTTTCACTCTTTGATTTTACAATAAAAATGGGTGTGGTCTGTAAAACTCTCCCTCCAATGGAGCCCATAAAACTCCAGAGCCTGAAACCTCTGTGAAGCTTTGGCAAATGTCTCAGGAAGTAATATAAGAAGCTGTTTTCTGGTTCATCTCATTATTTCCATGCTTACACTGATGTAATGGGAAGAGTGACATTTTGCATATTCCATCAGGACATGTACAGAAGTTTAATTCCTAATTCTTAGAGACTTTGCTCCCCCCAAAGTGGTCTCTGAAAGCATCTGAAATCCCTCAGGATTCAGTTTCTGACTCTCACTACAATCACCAAATCATAGAATAGTTTGGGTTGGAAGGGACCTTCAAATGTCAGCTAGTCCAACTCCCCTGCAATGAAACCACAAACACTAGGGTCCAATGACACTGCATGGTCAGACTTCAGCCCACGCATGAAAAGCCTTAAATCCAGCCTGAAACTCAGGCCAGTACATGCCTCTTCTGGCACACGCTGTTCTCAAGGTTTAAGAAGCTGTAGGCACAATGGCATGATTGAAGGTCAGAGGGAATTACATCTTTAATGTTTCTGTTCCTCACATGCTATGCATCACCCAGGCACAGGAAGAGCTTATATGATGAACTTTGGAACCTTAGATTCAGCTAAGAGGCATACGATGACTGATTCTAGTTTTACCAATCTGTACGAATAACAACGAGCTGCTGGAGCCTCATGTTCCCATATCCAGTGTGAGCTTTCTATTGCTTAATATCAAACCAAGGGAAATCCAAGCTTCTCTGTTAAGTTCCAGAATCTTCCAGCTTAACTGGGTTACCCTATGGAAGCATCCCCTCTCTCCTTCCACTCTACAGCACTTTGCTTTTAGATCTCCAATCTCCTGTTTTTCAGGCAAAAAGGATGCTGTTCATTGGCAACAGGGCTGTAACCTCCAACTCATCTCTTAAAGTATCCTACATAGCCACATATTCTACAACCACTGATGTGGACTACTTAACCAGTAACAAGCTCTAGAATCCACTAGTACCTCTGATCCATCCATGACTATTTATTAAAGCCGATTTTCATTATTTGAGGCACCGAATAATTTTTTTTTTTGTTTTTTTTGGTTTTTTTTTTTTTAATACAAACAAACCTCTAGACTTCTGAGTGTAAATGGTTCTTTTCAAAAATTTTCCCTTTCACACAAATCTTTAGTATGGATTTTTTTATAACATAAAGGTGGATCTGCTTGTCCAATACCATGAGATACTGAAATTACTGTGCATGCTCAGGAGACATTTTTCAATTGTTAATAATGTGTCTGGGTTATAAAACGAGCTAATCCGTATTTTAAATTGTTCATCTGGAAATCTGGACTAGGAGGGAAAAACCAGCAATTTTTATGTTTTAGAAAGCAGTATCAAAACATTAAACTCAAACCAACAGCCAAATGGATGCAAAATCAAATTTTAAACTGCTTCTGGCTGAGTAGTCGTCTGTAAAGTAGAAGGGGTGGGAGTACCAAAGAGTTTGCAATGGAAATATCGAGAAGCTCTTAACTGTAGTCACACTAACAAGAGTTGCTATCATGAAGCAATAACATTATCCAGAAATCTTTGTTCATTACCTCATTCCTAATGCCATCTCATTTCACTTGAGTTACTTGGGTCTGATGATGGGGTTAACGAGCGAGGAGGTGTTTGAGTGGGTGTGAATTAGGGGTGCTGCTAAAATAGAAGCTATTTTAACAGTTCTGTGTTTATTATAGTCTGAAGCAGTGTAATTTTTTTTCAGGTAAAATACTCGCACGTTCCAAGGCTAACACTGATTTTGGCAGAGCACAGATAATATCTAGACATATTTATATTACACAGAGTATTACACAGGGACTTGTGCTTCTATTCCTTTCCTCTCTTTGTCATTCTACCCACAAGTCTAACATGGCAGGAATGCTAACACTTCGATTTCCTGTGTTCAGAAGTTTTCCTCAAAAATTTGGATATTTACAGTGACCATGACAGAAAACATCGCTGATAGCTTCTCTCCCCCCATGCCTGTACTCCACAAGCCATCTTCACATACCGCACAGCAACCCATTACAATATGTTCTAACATCTGCCTCCTCATATGATGTACGACCTATTTGATTGACCCTTTATATGCTGCTCCAAGACTGGCTTCTCATTACAGTAGGAGGGTGAGCAGTACTCATTGCTTCTTCAGTTAGCAACTGGTAAATATGTCTCCATTTCGGGAAAGACTGGGAATGTCCAGCAGGGATCCTCCTCACTTCTCTCTGTATAGCAATGATCCAATCCATACTGTACCTTCCTTTATCACTAATTACAAGTCACATTTCAATCCAGAACAGGGAAGGTCTCTTGTGAGCCCTCCCATCTATCTCTAATATATTAAACATTTCTGCCAATTACATTTTTCCATGACAAGTATTAACATTACCCAATGTTTGTGACTACAGCGTGGGAAGCGTGAATAATGCAAGAAACAGTACAGTCCTCCATTACGCAGGGACACATATTGTTTTTGCCAAAGTCAGCAACTGTAAAATATCTCTCAACTTCTCCAGTTAATATCATGGCATAACACAGGCTTTTGGTCAAAGTGATCACATTCACTGCAATAAAAGCAGCATCTGAAGTAATATAAAAGCACTTCCCAATATTGCAGGCATTAAATATAATCCTTATTTTCACTATCTTTCCATCATGTATAATATTTAACAACATTAACATACTTCAGAATCACTGTCAATTGTCCAAAGTCATCTGGCATGAAACAGAATGAATATGGCTATGAAAATGTACAGAATCAATGCACTGACCAGCACAATGAGGTGTCTCCTCTTTCCAGGGATGGAAAACTCAATGGACACAGGGAAGCTATGCGTATTTGGCAGTTTAAAAAGTTGTATGCACTGACCACTAGAGAAATATGAAATCAGTTGGCCTTGAGGCTCCATGCCTCACCAGCAATCACAGAAATATTCTGACTTTATTGTCTGCTGCTACTTGCTTACTATCTGGAATTGCCCAGGTGATTGAAAAAGGAAACTGGACCACAGTAGAAAAGTGACATCAAGTGGGGAATCCACCTGACTAGTTCTGAGCTAATTGCTCTCACCTCCCTTTATAAAAACTGGACTGGAACCTGCAACTTTAGGCCAGATGAATTATACACGTTAGGCATCCATGACTAAAGAAGATTCTCATCTCACCATCTTGAGTACAAACCAGGAAAAAACAAGCTGGTCTGTGCTCCGCACGTCTTTTTGAAAATTTTGTGCTAGCAGCTGAATTTTTAAAAGTGAAAGATAAGTGTCCTGAAGTTCATGAAAAATACATGTTTTCTTTTTTCTTCTCATGCAACTAAGATGGAAAGTGACTTTGTCTTCCTCAAAGCTGTACAACTAGTAATGCATACAGCTACATTTTCAGCACAGAACATGTGGAAAAGAGCATATAACTTCCCAAAGTTGCCAGAAAATGATTTTGGATTTGTGTAGTGAACATATATGTTAACATAAAGTAGAATATGAACCCAAGGAAAATGAACACTGACAGCTGGCCAATCTTGCCCTTCTTTACTGTGTTTGCCTCAAATATAGTATGTCTGTAAGAATGTGTGAAATATTTCTGACAATAACAGTTATACTCCATTTAGTTTTAACAAGCAAAGGAAGATACAATTTACAGTTCTCTTCAGAAGGAAAGAGGAATTTACCAAAATTCATGGAGAGACGTCAGCAAATTCCCAGGAGGAGTTAGCTACCTAACTTCTTCAATGTCTTGCAAATTTTCAAACACGGGTATTTACTCTGATTTTGTTCTCATATATCCCAGATTACAATAATTTTATATAATGATTTATTTAAAAATTTTATCTTAAATTTAATGTTCCAAAAAGAATCAGACAAATGCTTACACAATACATGGTATCTTCCTTCCAACAGTGGTGTGTTACCACATTTCAGAAGGACACTGACCACCAACTACAATTTATTTTTCCAACCAAGATGGGATGTAGAAGAGGGAATCTTTGCCACCTGCATCCCAGGAGTGACTGGCAGACAGCCTCGCTCATCCGCCTCTTAGGGAATTTTGAGAAGCAGATTCACACCATTAAGATACAATCGACATATGCTGCATGGCTCATCCCCAATTAAGTAAGACCAATTAGAAGATTGATCTTTGTCCTTCAAATATACTTCTATTGTGCAACCCTAAACTTTGTTCCCACTATTTAATCTACTACAAGCATAGGAACGATCCATTGGAGCTTCCCATTGCAGAAGCAAGAACTGGAAGACAATAGTCATCCTGAAAGGCCTTTTGCTGCAATTTACTGTGTAGGAAAATTATATCGATTTTAATGAGTTTAGATTAAGTAGCATCATAGAGGACAGACATCAGAGATTCTCTCATAAGACTGAAAAGATCTTTCCTTACAATATCACTTAGAATTAGTGTTATTGTCCAACTTGTTTCCCTTGGAATCACTGTTCTTATAGATGACACCTACCAGGGCCGTCACTGACAGCTGTTGAGAATTTTGACCCTCCTTGAAAGTAAAGCATTGTAAAAACTGTAAATTGCATTGACTAACAAGGTTGGTAACAAGTATGAAATGTTCGGGGACAGTATAATGTGTACTAGCAGGATTACACAGCATTTGCAGACATGGAGGGAATCACTTGTTTTAGACTCCCACAGTTAACTGTAACCTCTTTAAACTGAATTGCCATTTCTGCAGTAGCAGAAACATGCAACCCTAAAGATGGTATCTATTCTCATTGGCCTAGAGGAAATCTAAGAAGTTGTCAGCAGTATTATCCTTCCTCCCGCTCCCCCTTGCTTGTCTTCCATATTCCGATGGCTGTTTATGAGCTCAGCTGTCATTCTTTGCACCAGGGAAAGATAGATGGGACACACCAACCCGAACCTAAGTGACCTTTGGATGTGACAAGATTTTTAGGTCAGTCTCGCTAAATGGAAGCCTTGGTGTATCGAGGCTTGCCTCAGGGTGAAATTTCCAGTGAATTTATTATCTCCCAATGCCCTTTGGACTGCTTCCCACCATCAAACACCATGGCAGCACTCGGAACAGGAAGAAATACATTAACTGGAATCTGATCGTTTTAAAAGGTTACAGCTGCCCAAATATAATTTAATTTCATACTTGCCCTTTGAGGGTTTGGTGTATATTTTCATTTTATGACTGCAAATGATAAAGCTCTTAAGATTCCAGGCAATAAAAAGGAAAAGGGGGGAGAAAGTATTTCAAGGGTTAGAAGTCTATTCAGTTCATAGTCAATGAGCAAAGTGACAAATCAGCTTTTTTAAAAATCTAACATTTCCTTGGGTTTTTTTAGTATTCATTCCTTTCTACACTTGATCATGAACAATACCTTTCAGTGAAATCAAACCTGTAATGCCACCCAGTGTGACATGAAAGAAGCATTTGACGTGCAAGCACCTTCCTATCCTGTATCCATTAAGGACCTGATTCAGAGCAAGAATAAACCTGAAGTGAAAGGAAGTTATCTGAATGAACCAAAGCATTAAAAAAACCCCAAAACATATATATATATATATATATACACATATATTAAAAAAATCAATCATACTTAAAGCAAATGCTTAAATTCAAACATAACAATTTGTGTCTTAACTGGGTAGGCCATGGCTCATTTTAGAATCTCCTCTTCTCTAATTTCCTCTGTCTGGGCTCAGGTGATGTATACAAGTTCATCTACCAATGCTGACAACGTATGATAAAAATCAGGGTATCCAACACCGCTTTTGGGGCAGCATTCAATTTGGTTAGAGTCCCACATGTGTGCAATAATGAAATTCTAATGCACGAGTATATGAGATATGACATCCTAGTACACAACACAAAATGCTGGCAAATTATGCTCATTCTGTCGTTTTTCCCACTTGAAGTGAACACAAGCAGCACATGCTGAAGCACAAGCTACTGCACAAATGTGAGCATGGCCAGCTTGGACTAGAGGTAGGAAACACTGAGTACTCACATCCTTCACTGTACCAAATGAAAACGGAGTTACCGAATAAACACCACCTCACCATCAAACATTCTGGTACAATTTTGATGACTGTTTCCTTTCCACAAAACTAATCACAGGAAAAATGTAACATCTGTGGAAAGGAGGAAGGATTAAGTATGAATGTTGTATATCCTATTTTCAAAGCCACCGTAAGAAATTAATTATTGTTGGGCTCCCAAATCCCTGCAGGCCTCTTTAAAAATTTTATCCAAACATACATTGATCTATACCATCCGAATTACTCTCGCCATCAGTATATCAGACCAGCGTACAGCAAGAAGCAAGGCTGCCATGATAATGGGGATGAGATGAGTAGGGTTGATTGGCCTAAGCTGAACTATATTCCAAGGCAGTTATTGGTGACACAGCAGGACAGTGAGTTACGTGTAAGCTATACATGCATGACGTACTGCTTACCCTAAACATCAATAAGCCCCGAGTTTGCAAAGTAAATATCAAAATATTGAACAAATACCAATGCAGAACTATTGTGGACAAAACAAGAGTTATTTAAGGACAGTGTAACCTACTACAAAACATAGCACACTTATTATTGTTTCTATTGCAAATTTTCTAATTTTCAGAAGTTCAGAGTTTAGTGGCAAAATCAACATCGGAGACAAAATAGGACTTCAGCCATGTTCTTTTGCCAAATTCAGCTAGATCCATTTGGTTCCCCTAATGAAATAAATATGCTGCTGTATTCTATGGTAATGGCCCAAAACACTTTAATAACACTACCATAAGCTGTAATGTTTTGGTGCATTAACAGAGAACACACTGTTATAATTTGTGAAGTGTGTTTTGAGCCACGCAAGGGAAAAGAAAAATTAGGAAAAGGAAAAGAAAAGGTTTGTCATGCCAGATGCTATTTTCACACTCCAGCGTGGAGAGAAGTGTAACCTGCAGCGTGGATCCTTTGCCTTCAGAAGGGCAGAGAGCTCTTCAGGCCCCTCAGTGCATCAGGAGGGGGGACGGGCACCACCCCTTGTGGCACCCCACATCTCTTGAGGGATTAACCTCATTCCCTTGCACACAAATTGGCAGTCCCAGACCCCCTGGGGAGAAACAGATACCGTACCTATAGGAAGGAGCTGAAAAAAGCCACTCCGCAGCAGTCCCCAAAGACAATTTGACTCCCTCAATATGCCACAAACAGATTGCCCCTGTCAGTCGCCGCTGGTGCAGTATGTGGCACAGCTGTGGATACTAAACCAGAGTACAGCTTGCAATACAGACAGAAGACTCTGCTGTAACACAGATTTTAAATAGAGAGAGCAATCACTCTAAACAGCAAGACACTGGGGCACAGATACCGCTGAAAAATGCTTTTAAAAAAAAATCTCAGTTTCTGCTACCATGAAAGCATTTGAAACTTTCTCACTGCTTTCTTGTTGTATTTGTAATCATATAATACTGATATCAAAGCTGTTCCCACCTTAAAAACACACCTTGACATTAAAAAATATGTCTTATATACATGTTTTTTATTTTGCTTTTTAATTTGATTTGTATGTTTGCCCATTAGGAAACAACAATTCACACAGTAGCTTGCTGACAGCCCTGCTCTATGTAATTCTAGAGTTTGTCAGTCTCTGAGATGGATGACTTAACACATTTGCAGCATATTTCTGGTCAAGTTAAGTTATCTGTGATGTGACCGTTCTCTATGGCTAAGGGGTTAAAGAATGTAAATCCAGTAGTCTAAAAAACTTTTCTCCTTAGCTATCTAATGAATCAACAGGAACAGAAACAGACCATTTGCAAAAAGAAGCAAACAAGGCAGCTATGCAAAGTGGAAGGGATACTTAGAAGCTAGTCTGGGAATTACACTCAAACTCAAGAGACCAGCAGAGCTCAGGCGGGTTACAAACTTAAAGCTGGTCTTGAGGACCACTAGGAGCTACAGGTGCTGTTGTCTCCCAATTCTGTTGTTCAGATTGATTTTACAAAATCCACTGGAGTTGAAAACATTAAGAACCTCTGAAAGGAGAAAAGGAATTTGAGGAAACTGAGCTTAGGTTTTAAGGAAATAATTGCACCCTGACTTAACTTCAGGAACAGGCTTATACTGTCCAGGCACAACAAAATAATTAACACCCTGGAAGTTACATCTCCAGGTACTACTGTATCTTCTATTGAGGCAAGCTGATGACTTTGGAATGAAAACAAACAGAACAAGCATCCTGACCTCAGTTGTTTGTTGTCTAATGCTTAGATCTACAGTTTACAGTAAGCAGGTATTTCACATTTTCAAACCGTGCCTAATACTAGCCTCCATTCACAAAAGGTGTGCAAATATCTTGGCTGGTAACAGTTAACCCTGGCAAGGAATCAGACATAAGAAAGACAGGAGGAGAATAAGAGCACAATAACTTTTAATGGCTCGCTCTGTTCTTGCCGTATGCAATTTATATCACTGACCAGTGATAGTCTCCTTGTGCACACATTTATTATGCTGTTTGCTTGTTTCCTTGTCAATTGGAAACAACCTAAAACTTCAGAGAAAAAAGAACAGTGATAAACAGGACCATAGTAAGAAATGACATAAATCGAAATTCTTACACGTTCATATATTACACCAATCTGCATCTAACAACAGACCACGTCATATGACCTAGGTAGAATAAAGCTAGCAAGATTTCAAGGGAGATTTTCTTGTATTAACTTTTGGTACACATGAAATGTAGTAACTTGATTTGTGGACCTAAAGGAGTTAAGTGAGTGTCACTAAGTAGTTAGTTTTGTGTAAGTCAGCTTTTCTCACTGTTGTTATTTGTAGCATTGTCCCCCAAGCTCTGAAGAGTGTGCAGGTTAGTGATTTGCAGTTTTCCTGTGTGTTTGTCTGTCACAATGTTCTGCTGAGGCACTGTAAATATACACCATTGGCAGAGCCCAGAATGAAGACAATGAATTCCAAACATATCCAGAAAAAATCAGTAGTCTGGCTGCAGCTTTCACGTTTTCTAGGAGGCCAATAACCCCTCAGTTTATGGTTTCAGAGCGAGTCCCCCCACAGCCAGCCAAGCCCCGCTCAGTGTGGTTTCCCGTCCGTCTGTCTGCCGTGTGTCCCCCCCCGCCCCGACCGTTTGCTCAGGATTATACAATCTTATTTGCATGATTATATAATCTTCTTTTCAGTAACATCCCTCTGAAAAGAGCAAACAACATAATAGGGAAACCAGTAGCATAAGCCAACTATTTCAAAACCCAGCGTTTGGAATACACAAAGGGCACAAAGTAGGCGGAAAAAAAAAAAAAAAAAGAAAAAGTTTTTTTGGTTTTGTTACCGAATTTTTCATACAGACATTTCCAAGGAGAATTAATTCCAAATGAATGTAAGCCACGAAACACAGCGTTCTGTGAAACACAAACACTTCACAGGTTTGCCCTGTTGCCAATGTAGGGAAGGAGGCATCGTTTCTGTTATCTCAAGGTGTACGTATTAATACAAAGGTGGCTATTTACTTAACAGAAGCTACTTCAGGGCAGTGTAAGACGATTCTCAGATGTTCTTCCCCTGCCCTGGTTTAAGGCTGGCAGGCAGGTGTTGCCATTGCTGCTATTTTGACAGAGGTTTTGTCCTGCAGCTGGTTAACTCATAACAATGACACCACCATTCCAGCCATCTGAAGTCCCAGTTGTATCGCACAGAAGAATAAACAAAGTCTTAGCTGACATATATGCTTCCACACCTCGAGTTTGCTCTTCTTTCATACACTTCAGACTTTGTCCTAGACAGGACATTGTGTAAGTGAAGACTGTCATATTCCAATCTGCAAACAGGCTCTTCTGCTGGCTGCTAAAACTACTTATGATGTCAGTTACTTCAGCAATATTCATCTAAAATTAATGCCTTATAAATAATCAAGGAGTAATCTGCTTCCGTCTGTCAGGCTAACCCCAAAAAGAAAGAAGTGTAACATTTTTGCGAGAGAAAAGAAATTGAGGATGACCTGACCTCGCAAGTATGCTTGCCAGACAGTTACACACTCTTTCTTGCATGACCTATTTTTCCCTGCTCACACCGCAGAGACGTTTCAAACAAATGGCCAGCAATTTAGACTGCTTAAAACACAGGGGTTGCCACCCAAACAAGACAGTTGGGCATCTTAATGGCTTTGTCAGGTTTCCGAAAGTTTTTAGTGTCTTGTTCTCTCAAGTTGAAATAGAGCTCTATTTATCTGGTCCATAAAGGACAATGTCAAATGTCATAATTTCCAGAAATTACCGTACTGGGCATGGATCACAGCCTAGTATTTTGTTGCATATCACAGTGTGTGAATGGCCTGTGTGAAGAAGTATACCAAGTACTTACATCTAATATACTTGGTGTTTTAGTTATAACACAAACTAACATAAGGAATAACTTAGAGCTAAAGAAACTATTTATAGCTTAAGTAAGCCTTCCTGTAGCCTAAGTTCCAGTGCTGGAATACTTTCAAACTGCTTTTGAAAGATGTTCAAAACGATTGCCTATTAAATTCCCGCGAGATTTAGAGAACATCTGTTTCTACTAGTAGAATCAGATTTTGTACCAGTTGTGAAAGATCTACATCACTAGTAGTGTGAACTATTTAATACCTGCGATTTTCAACCTCATCCATTTGAGAAGCCCACAACTGTCTTAGTAGAGATAAAGACCGACATATCATGCTATAAAAGCCTATTTACAACAGGTCAACTTCTCTGAGACACCTTTCAGACCAATTAAAAGTATTAATGGCCTCCTAGCAGAAAATCACTGAATTATACTATTACGAGACATTTAGGGTCACTACAAGAAGAGGCAGAGAAATGGTTATCTTTTGCTAATTCACAGAATTCAAGAAGATAAGAGGAAACCCTGAGAAAGACACAGGAAAATGGGAACAACCCAAGACATAAGGAGAAAGAAAATAGAATAAATGTGTGCAAATGGGAGACGAGGCGATGGACTGGGTTTCTTCATACTGGCACTTATGCTTATATGTAAAGAGATAACAACATGAAGCTGAAGGCTGGCAAATATGAAATAATATGGAAAAGACACTGCTTGTGCTATTTCCATTGTCCAAATGTCAAATGCCTTCTGGGAAGATGGGCGGGGGGGGATGAGGAGTAATAGCCATGTAAGCATCTTGTAACAGGTTCTTCCTGAAGTGGATTTCTTGAAAACTGCTGGGCTCTGATGCTAGTCCATATGGGCTCAGGAAGGTTGGGGAAAACGCTGGCTGCACCTTTTCCTGGCTATTTGCATACGTTCTTTAGTATGCAGAATGTCTCTGTATGTAATTGAATTGTTGTTTTTGCCTCTATTAATACATATGCAAATGAGTCACTACTGCAGCTGTGCTGTATTAATCATATGTGTGCTTCTGTCTGTCTGCCCTGCAGGCTCAGGGTCGGAGGGAGGGGGAAGAGAGAATTCAGTCTCTTTAACCTACAAGAAAACTCACTCATGCAGACAGAGGTCTGCTAGCGAACAGCAGGCCTGAGTTACAACGGGAAGGAAGATAGGCTGGTCATTTTTCAGTCTTTTTCATTTTTCATAGATATGGATGGAATCTGAAAGTTATGCAGAAAGGACTGTTAATCTAGATAAAATGAATACGCTACCACCACTAATTCTTTCCCCTGGAGGTCTGGGGAGGGAGTTATAATCTGACAACCCACAGAGTAGCCATTATATTGTTTTACAATGTGTATTTACTGCCTGTAAATGTCCACTGTGCATATGTTCCGACACTCACAGTGCTCAATAAAATACAAAGCATTTATATATAGTCTGTCATAATGATTGTCTTTCATAAATAGATTGGATTCTGATAAAATGATGTGGTCAAGCTTTTCATTCAAATCTGTTTTGATAGAATATATTGAGTTTACCCATAACATTGTATAAAATTATATCAAAGGCAAGTATGAGCTATTTAGACATCGACTACACAGCACATTTACCCACCATGAACAAGATTTATCTGAGCTGGTATGTTCTGTGGTTCATGCTTTTACACAATCTATCACAATCTCTAGCTCTCAGCAGGTATCCAGAAAGTGAGGACTGTTACAACCTGGTGTTGTGAGGCTTGCTTTTGAGTTAATTGGGAGGAACTCTTTCTGTTTAAAAACATAGGGGTTGCTCAGAAATGCTCTTGGCAAGCAACAGCCACCTACTCCACACCTAACTTATACAGTTTAATGAACATTTTAAAATTATCATTAAGACTTCACAACAAATAAGAAATCTTGGAAATCTGAAATTTTTGAAGACAGCTTACCCCACAACCTGTTTAGATGGATGTAGTTTCACTTACATCAAGAGTACTATGCCCCATTTTACTAGCTGCAGAACTGGACTTTGGTCTTCAACGATCTCTCTTAAAATGGCCATCTTGGCTACTCATTTGCAGAACAAGTGGTGAATATCAAGTGGCCAACACACTCACTTACAAAGCCAGAAACAAGTGGTGGACAGGAGAATTTGCATGAATGTAGCAATTTTTAAAAAAGCTATTTAAAAGGGCATCCAACAAAAATGTATATGCATTATATTGCTTTATTACTGCTATTATTATCATTATTTGTGATGGCCATCAGAAACAGTATTGCAATACACTGAGCTAATGGCAGATGGACAACTGCTATCTTTTGGTTATGCTAATGAGAAATGTGCTTTTCATGTACTTAGCTGTTGTTTGGTTTGGTTTTTTTTTTTTCCCCAGATGTGCGTGCTCACAGTGACAAACTAATTCTACTTTTTATGCTTAAGTGGATTGCATGATATAATAATATTGTAATTAAACTGCGCACTAATGATTCATTCCCTACAAATTACGTCAGAGTCCTACTAATGAGAACAGGTAAAGTAGAAAAGCAAACAGTGAAAGGGTACAGACTCTCACAGTTGAGAAGGCAGCTTAGATGGTATTTAAAGGTCGACACTGCCCACCAAATGGAAGGAATAACCTTGCACTGCAAAGAAATGGTTTACTTTCTTGTAGGCAAAGAATTGGTTGTAGTAATACCCAAAGAGGTCATGAATGTAGATTGCAGAGTCAATGAATAATGGATAAAGTATTGTCGTCTGTTGGCTACATTTCATAGAGACAATAACGCGACATTGGACTATTTTTTCTCAATCAGAAATAATTCTCATGTCTTTGAAGCTCTGGCAAGTTTTCTCCCCAATACAAGGAAAGAATCAACCTTTCAGCATTCACATGTATCACTACTGGGTTCATGTAGTTTGTTTCAGGGTCTTCTTTCACAGATTTGAGGTGTTGTATAATAACACTGTAAGGCCAAGTGATTAATCTGGTAAAAAAAAAATAAATGTACTTGACAATTCACGCATAAAAATATAGTGCCACCTCTTTAAGAGAGTGGGGAAGTTCACCAGCAACATTTCAAATGAAACTTAAGGAGATGCTTCCAAGAAATACCGGAACTGTCAAATGGAGAGATGTTGCTCATCCCTGCAATGGCGCAGAAGCCAAAAGGAAGCTAGTATGTAAGAAATAAATGGTATTTGACTGAGCAGGCAGTCCTTGCACTTTATTTTTGTATCACAGGCAACAGACATTTTATGTAATACTCATACGACCATTGGAACCGTATACCTTCTGATCAGTCACTGTCTGCTTGTTAAATAGCTCCATCCTTTCTGTTTTCTTCAAGTGAAACAACCATGGAGACCAGATTATGTGACCCTTCAGGTATCTAAAAGTGAAGTTTTCCAACGGAAAATTTGTAATGAGTCAGACAACTAAATAACAGCAAGATGAACAACTTTGAGAAGCACTCAAACTCTGAATCAGTTAAACTTTTCTCAAAATCTAGCCACTTATGTCAGTGCCTACATGTGGTCCAAATCCTTCTAAAAATGTGGTCCAGACTATGCATGCTAAATTCCATTGAAACTCAGTCCTTGGCATGCAGCTTCCCACAACACTGAAAATAATAGGTTTGTAGTAAGAAGGAAAATAAAAAAAAAAAGAGAGACCAAAATACTTAACAAAGAAAGTGCAGACTAAAAAACGTGGCCAAATCATTTTTCCAGATAAGTTTGAGGTCTAAATCTGCTCATCATCTTTATACAGATAGCCAAAGAGAATCAATCAGGATCCTTCAAATGATGGTCTTCAGAACTGAGACACAGCTAAAATGCTTTCACACCCGTATGCTGACATGAGGTTCTCTTAATCCCTTCAGTGACAGGTTTGGTCATAATATTGAACACAACCAGCAACAATCATGATGTCCTGTTTCATGCTAAGACGAAGAGGCAAGAAAGTCTGAATATGGGCACTCAAAACTTTTTGGGGTGCTTTTCAAAGAGCAGATGTTTGCAGGAAGTTTGTGTTACATCAAACTGCTATACTGTTTTGACAGGACAAAAAATGTCCATATAGTTACACTACACTGGCAGCTGTCATTATACATCCAGCATTATCTTTCAATACAGTTATGGGTATCTACAGCATTTGTATTATTGCCAATTAATCAGCTGTTGTCACAGTTTGGTTATCAAACAAACAATCTGGGGTATCTGAACCATTCACACTCCCAATGGTGCGGATTCCTCTCAATTTTCAGATCACGCGATCAGGTCCTTTGTTTCCTGATGGTCACAAAGCACCCAGGAATTATTCTTTCTCGGAAGAGAAACCACCAGATAACATTTTATACTGGATTTGCTCAGACTTCTGGAAACACCTGTTTCATTGTAGGTCTGCCCAAGATGACCTGTACTAGAAAAATCACTTCAGTTCACTTTGTGTAAAACTTGTTACACGATATCTATGCTTACAGCTTTGAATGTTGATCTTCAAGATGGAGGAGTTTAATCCCCTCATCTGCTAAATCACATAAGAAAACATCATGTTCATTTAAGGCATACAGCAGTACTTTCAATTCATTAGCCTTATTCAGTACAATACGGTGAGAAGGCAATGTTCAGTTTTGGTTTTGTTCATTTGAAACAGAATCAACATGCTGCATCACTCTTGAACAAGACCATACGAAATTTATGGAGGGAAAAACCAACATAAGAAACTCACGTGCTAACCAAGAAGAATTGTACTGCAATGAAGGTGCATTTTAAAATGCCACTTCACACAATATTTGGGACTTAATCTTCTCATTAATAGCAGAAAGCCAAAAACTTTTTTCCAAATGGCATTTATAAATGTGGGTATGAGTGAACATGCAGGGCTGATGATAGCTCTTTATCAGAGGACAGGTTCAAGCAAGCGTCCTGTTAGTTCCAGCTTCTCCAAGATGGTCCCATCTGTCTACTCTTTTCCCAACATCTAACAATGTAAGTTTTAGTTTCCATTCTATTATCGAGTCATTAGTCTCTCTGAGAACACTGATAATAAAGGCAATCACGTATGGCTAACTGTGGTGGATATCAGATGAAAGAATCTGTATAGTCCAGTGGACACTCCAAGGCAGGGTGAGAAATGGAAGGCTTCAGATTGCGAACCCATCAGCGGGAATCAACAGAGCATTCCAAAATGAGAGATTCCATTTTCACTGACAAACAGTATCTTTGCCACCAGAAAACAATCAGGTGTTAGCTGTTCTTCTATAAATACAGTGTATTTACAAAATACACTTCTTTTACAAAAAGAAAATTCAATTTGGACAACCAGGGATAAAAAAGTACTTCCTGTTGATCTCAGAATACACCATGCCCCGACTTAAAATTCTCAAATGAAATAACAAAGATATGTTTATTGCTATACAAACAAACAAGAAAAATTCCTTGGCTTTGTCTTCACTAAGATAACGTTGTATACCAAATTCTGCTGGGAGCAACAAACAGAGCATTGTGTCAGGTTCTTTGATCTCCCCTGAAAACTACTGCTTTTAGTACACAAAGATGAGTGATAGGGAGGCTAGAAAAAGAAAAAAAGAAGGAACATTGTACTTCTTTGACCTTCTACTGTCTGATAACTAGGGGACAGAGGGCATGTAGGGAATCCTATCGTTATAAGGGAATGTCTGAAGTTAGAACAGTTCCTCCTTGAAAAAGACTGTAATGGCTGCACATTCACTCATGCCACTTAAAGGTGGTTTTGGACGAGTTCTTCATGAGTGAAGAAACAGTCATCACTGAGAGAAACTGGATTTGAACAGAGTTTGGAAGGCATAATCCTAGGCTAGCAGTTATGCTAGATTCAGATCCATGACATGCATGTTTCTGTCAAGAGATGACTGTTGTATCTTTCCTCCGTATGTATTTTATGTCTCAATTAAAATGTACTTTTTCTTGAGCCTGGTGTGGAACATCTTGAATTTTCTAGAGCTCACATTAAAAATTAAGCTACTAACATTCACAGCAAAGGAAAAACAGCTCATTTTTGCCCATTATCCAATTAATCAGACAAAAGTCTAAAGCAAGTCAGATTTTCTTCCATGTCTACATAGCTGCAATAGAATACACCTTTTCATTTTAGTACATGCATCATAAGTATCACAGTAACAAGGCCAATGGCATCCTGGGGTGTATTACAAGGGGGGTGGTCAGTAGATGGAGAGAGGTCCTCCTTCCCCTCTACTCCGCCCTGGTGAGACCCCATCTAGAATATTGTGTCCAGTTCTGGGCCCCTCAGTTCAAGAAGGACAGGGAACTGCTGGAGAGAGTCCAGCGTAGGGCAACAAAGATGATTAAGGGAGTGGAGCATCTCCCTTATGAGGAAAGGCTGAGGGAGCTGGGTCTCTTTAGTTTGGAGAAGAGGAGACTGAGGGGTGACCTTATTAATGTTTATAAATATATAAAGGGTGAGTGCCACGAGGATGGAGCCAGGCTCTTCTCGGTGACAAACGACAGGACAAGGGGTAATGGGATCAAGCTGGAACACAAGAGGTTCCACTTAAATTTGAGAAGAAACTTCTTCTCAGTGAGGGTACCAGAGCACTGGAACAGGCTGCCCAGGGGGGTTGTGGAGTCTCCTTCTCTGGAGACATTCAAAACCCGCCTGGACACCTTCCTGTGCAACCTCATCTAGGCGTTCCTGCTCTGGCAGGGGGATTGGACTAGATGATCTTTTGAGGTCCCTTCCAATCCCAAACATACTGTGATACTGTGAGATCCACGCATGTTGGCATGGGTAAGTGTCCATTCTGAGCGCTGTATCAGAAAACTTTTCTCAAAGCACATCTAGCTATCTGACTCTTTCAAATGGCACATCCCATTTCTATTAGACGGGTTGCACTGATAGCTGAAAATCACTGCTAAAGTGTGAAGAAAGATAATTTTTTTTTTTTTTTCCCAGCATATACATATCCTTAGAAATCAAGTCTGAAAGATTTGAGGGAGTTTACAGAGTTAGTAATTTGAACCTCTCCTGCTGACTGCCTGCCAACCTCTTCCTTCAATTCCAGACTAAATAACATGTAGCAAAACAACATATGTGAATTTGTTCAATGCTTTCATTTTAATATTCTCCTTTGCATAGAAACAAGAGCCCTTTGAGGTTTTTGACTTTTCCACAACCTAGACTCATCTTTGGATATTTATGAAGTCAGGTGCATTTGCAAAAAGGCCACCTTTTTATAAAGAAACGGTCATTGCAATAAAGCCTATTTTAACCAGAATACTTCAGCCTATCACAGCACAAAGCTGGTCCTGAAATGGAAGTAAACCATCCTCCCTACTTATTGGAGCACGGTTGCATTATTTTAGAACTAGCTTGAATGACTGCAAAAATAAGGAGAATTAGACTCACAACTCTATTTTCTCATTGCAAGATAGCTCCATTTTTGGTTTGTTTTTGTTTTTGTTTTTGTGGGGTTTTTTTGTTTGTTTCTTCCATATGTGTGTTCATGTGTGTTTGGCTATTATAAGCACTTTATCAATACTGATGTTACTACTCAAAATTAGTTTCAGAACGATGACTGTTACGAGTCTCATGATTCTTAAGCTGCCTACAGTATTTGTAACTCACAGCATCAGAAACTAACACGCAGACAGTGTAGCTTTTCATACAAAGGCACAATAGGAATGAATGTATTAACCTCTGTGGTGCACGGAATGTGTCAGCTTACACACTGGCAGCTATTTCTCTGAAACTCAGCTAACTTCCGCTGGCTGTGTTAAAATGAAAAGCTAAAAAATCTTCCCCAGAACTATGTCCCACGCTCTCGTGTGCTGGCCAAACAACTGAAATATCTGATGTTGCAGAGTCTACTTCACAGTGATGTTGGCCAAACTGAGTTTGAGAATGCATTTTACATGTACTGTTTATAAATGCTGAGCTTTTCCAAGCAGGTATAACGCTCTGTCGTTCCACGTGACTTGGCAAGTAATAATGAGCAGGCAGACAAATTAGCAATGGAGAGTATGGGAATTTTTTTCTTTCTACAAAAGGGTGTCAATCTGGGTTTTGCAAAACTAGAGATGATTTGGACCTTGGTTCCATTTTAGTCCCAAACTTTACTCAGCTTCATCCTACCAGCAACATATATATGGCAGGTAACAAAATTCACCCTGTGGATGTGGGACATGACATTTTCTTAATTCCAGTGACTTGACAAGCGTTGTGAGGCTGATCAGGAATACCTGCGGAACATTGCACTGCTATCGTTAAGACACCCTAATACCTCCAAAATATAGAATGATATTGGGAGTTTTGAATCAGACACATCTGGCTACAGGGCCAAAGCTTTAATGAAGCTCAAAAAGAATTCTTTAGTATCTTTCCACCTGTTTTCTAATTGCCTATGTTAAATTAGTATAGTCACTAATTATCTGCACTACAGCAGTGCCTAAAATGTGCTGGGTACCATAAAACACTGTAGGAGGGGCCAGTCATCGCTCTGAAGAGCTTACAGCCTAAAAGGACATAATCACATTAAGCGACTTTTAAGCAGTTTAAAAGTGCTTGTCAGGACAGAGCTTTTCTGCCTGGCGATGTGTTTCCTTTTGCAGGTTTACACGTAGCCAGCCTCCACAGCGCGCGTCAGAACCATCTAACGGGAAAGACAAGCAAACATACTGCTCTGCAGAAATTCAAGGTACAAACCTAGAAATATTTAAATTGACAATAAATACACAAAAATGTAACAAAAAGTCCCCCCTCCAAGGTAAAAGAAAAATGTATATGATGTGACGATTGTTTTACTTTAGATGCAAAGTCTAAGTGAAGAGAACAGACACAAACCCCTTGTTAATTGTGTTGCGTTCAAATGGAAGAGAAAACTGTTCTTTTACATTTACTTAATCTTTGCCTCTTCTGCATTGTTTTCAGACTTACCTGCAGTTGGAGTGGGCCTAAGCCTGGTGTTGCTGCGGCAGCAGCTGCCATGGTAGTTGGGATCAGCTGAACGGGGTAAGGGTCACCTAAGTAAGAGAATAATAGAGGCGTCAGCACCTTTTATCTACTCTCCACCTGCAAATTAAAGTCCTGCATTCACTCTTTCCAAAAGCCTTCTTTTGTGTGCCTTGTTGAGGCCTAATGAAAAGCTCTATTGTGCAGCCTTTTACTAACACTCTTTTCACAATTCTGGCTGAGAGAGGAATGTGAATAAAAGGCACAAGCAATTAAGGCGGAAACCTCATCCTTTTTCATGATGTATTTAGGGAAATGGAAAAAAAAAAGTGCACATTGATCAGAAGGCTGCACTTCAAAAAAAAAAAAAAAGGACAAAAGGAAAGAAAGACGATGGGGGTTGAGGAGAAGAAAACAGTACAACCTTGATAAGATCACAGCATTAGAAGGGGACAAATTTACAAGCTTGTCCAGAATCCGAAGTTAACTAAACTCTGCTCACTGTTAGTAAACTGAGCCTCACACAGATCAGAAATGGCACTCCCCTGAACACTGTGTTTTCTTTTAGGTGAGAAAAAAAATCTTGCTTTAGTTTCAGGGTTTGATCCTACAACAGGAAAAAGCATGTGAAGTTAAGTAAATCAGATACAAGCCTCCCAAATCCCTGCACGAACTCTATTTCATGACTTGTGATTCAATTTTGCTCCTGAGGGAAAACTACTTCAATTTTAGTGAGAGCTACATGAGATAAAGGGATCCAGTAAACGTTACAAGAAAGTTGCAGGTGTTTATAAAGGAAAATAACCTGAGGTGGCAAAAATCAAGATGGAGACAGGCACGTTTTAATGTTATGGAGCACTCACTTTTGGTCACTCCTTACATATCTGATTTGTTAGAATAAACTTCATAGTAGCCCATCAACAAAGCTGTTAAGAAAACTGGTAAAAATAATAAAACATGGTACATGCATTATATTGCTTTTCTAAGTGATAAAATGTTTAAGTACTTCCCACTCAAATAAGGATCACCAGAGCATTTCTGTATGTCCCTGTGTTCCGCTAGCGTGCATGATTTCTGTAGCATTAACACAGCCACTTGAAAAGAGACTATGGAAAAGGCAGAACGCTTTATCAGGAAATCTACCTAAATGTTCCTGTGCATTTCATTAGAGAGGCAGATTAAAAGTTTTCCTCTTTTATTGTGTTCTTTTGAGCGTACTGGCGAAAAATAAAGACAAATTAAGACAGCAATGCAAGCTGTTCTATACAATCATTATTAGTTATTATTAAATTAAAGTTTATAATGGTATCAAGCCTAAGTTAAAAGAAACAGAAAACAAAGGAAATACATTTATCTAATGTTTTTGAAATGTTAGAAGTAGGCTGTTTCGGTGTATACACATTCAGGAAAACTGCTAATGTTTATTTTCCCATTTTATAATACAACCTTCTTTACAGGGATCTTTTCATCCAAGCATTTCAACCTCCCATTAAGAACTGAATACCATAACTTCCAGAAATGGAAGGCCAGAAAAAAACTGGCTGGCAAAGCATCTTAACAGATATTTAACTTTGATAAGTGTGCCTGCTTATATTTAAGAACATCTTAAATAATGCTTTGCTGACTGAAGCCTCACAGTCTTTCAACACCCTCCAGCCAAGCAATGGGAATCCAAAGGTCCACCCAGGCATTCCCATTCACAAATGTCTTTGTGCCAGCACCAGGTCACAACTCTCTATTTATTTATTTATCGTCAATGGGCAACAGAACTCCTGACTTGCTTGGTTTTGGTTTTGGATTTTTTTTACCAGACAATGCCATTGTTTCACGTTTTCCAGTTTTACTTTGTGTTAACTGAGGCATCCACTTTCCAAATCATATCATGGATTGAACTAAAAATTTCTCTGACTTGAAATTTTCTAATCTTTTGACCAAAGCAGTGGGTCCTAAACATGTGAAGACACGGACAAGAAAGAGATGGAGGTCAAAGAATCAAGGCCAATGGTGTTTAGCTGCTTTCATACCACTAGTAGCTCAAAGGCTAATCCCAGTACCATTCTGAAAGACTCTTCCCTAGAAGAGGACATTTTGTTGAAGAATCAGCCATGAAAGAATAAAAAATTATTAATTTATCAACTGTGAACAAAAGAACGAGGGAAAAGTTTCTCACTAGCATGTTGATTTTACAGCCCATTAAAATTTTTAGTTATGAATTACTTGTAGTAAAACATACACATTAAAGGATAGACTTGCATGCGCTGTCCCACATTCCTCTTCTCTCCACCCACAGGTATAAGCCTCTGCCCATGTTCCCACAATCTCATGTTAATTCATAAATCCCACTGTTGTCACCTTCCTAGACAGCCATGCAGATCCTCATACCCTCATCTGTTGTGGTAATTCCTATCTTCTACGATTCATTTTGTAGATATATCAAGGAGATGCTTGTGAGAGAAGAACACGCTAAAGTCCCCATGTGCATGGTCACAACCACTGGCTTTGCTGGTGTAGGTAATGTCTCTGGGACTCTTTAGGAGACCATGCTAGGAAGCAACACAAATAGATGCTAACATACTATTTCAGAATTTTAAGGAAAAAACTCAGATTCATCCTAAAAAATACAGATTATAGCTCAGCAGAGCTCAGCTCTCCTGTCTACCAGGTTGGGTTTTTTGTTAGTCCACTCTTTAAAGGGTTTTACATTTGTCCAGCACTCAAAAATAATTTTAACAAACAAAAGCAACAAACAAAACTGAAAGAGCTTCTGTAACCTATAATGAATCTTTGCATCATTATGCTCTGCTATCTTGTGCTTATTGTAGGGGTTTAGCAATTCTTTTTATCAAGAAAAGTACAACCTGCCCGTGTTGTGACTCTTTCACAAGTGCCACTCACACACAGTATATCCACATTATTGCTCCCATGGTACAGACAAGGCAGCAGCGAAGAAGTTGGAGGAAGGTATGATAACAACCAGAGACACCATCAGGGTTAGTGGTCCACTGTGCTTGCCCTGGTACAAATGTCTAACAAAAGATCACGTCTGTCTGGAGGAGCTTACTGTCCACAGGAGACGAGACACAAAAGACCAAGGAATATGCTCAAACACTCTGTCCTGGGTCACTCAAGAGGCCGGTGGAAGAGCCGAGACTAAAATCCACAGATGGTGCTTCAGCCAGGACCTTTCCCAGGGAAGGATCCAGGCCCTGCATCCAGGAGGAGGCCAAGCACTTACAGACTCACATCACGTAGTGCAGGAGCAGCTGCCACCCCTCAAAATACTAAGAAGTGCCTCAAGTCTCCTCTGATAAATACGCACCTGCTCATTCTTGGCTGTTACTCTACAATATGATACGTCTTTCTACTGTCCTTAAATTTGTTCCCATACTGGGCTGAAGGTTTTGCCTGAGTAGTTTTGTTTAATTCCAAAGTCTGGGAAATGCGTGTCTTAACTATTTCATTAGTTCTTCGGTAAATATCTTATTTTTAGATGTAAAAAGTTGCTACATTTTTTTCTCAAGCTCTTGGAACATTTCAGGAATGTGAGGCAAGATATGCAGTTATTAGAAATATATACTTCCCAAGCCACTCACAAGTTTGCATCAGTGAAGACACTAAAAAATTCTGAAACAACAATATTACATTTCAATTTACAAAATTCACTATTAATCTACTAATCCACACAGCTAGGAGTGTACCTCCCTGCATCTTTCAGCTACCAAAAGAAACATTATGTGTAGTCCTTGCTTTCATGTTTCAAACTATCTCTCATTATGTGTGGACTTACAAACAAAGCACCAGAAAGAAGTTTCGTTGTTGTTGCTTTTCTTTAGTACACTATGTGGCAAAATCTGGAGCAGGCCAAAGACTGGCAATTTTACTGTGAGAAAAATTATTTCATTAGCTGACATATTCTTCTCTAATATATAATTATTTCCCTGCTACTTGGTGGCATCACTTGGAAGAAGAGAATTATTCAAGACTGACTACATGAAAAGAACACAGAAAGACGTATGTACTGGTGATATAGCACCTGGAGAAGTGAATGGGATACATCAGCCTGGGGGAGCTGATGGGGAATATCAGAGGTGTTGGCACACCCTGTGAGCAAAGGAGAATGCCAGTGGCTCAGGGAAGGAAGAAGGCAAGGTTGAACCCTCAATTCTGTGCCAATTCTTTATTTCTCTATCCTTCTTTTGGTCCGTCTTCCACAAACATAACCAGAACCTCTTTGCTGATAATTTATGCACTGCAAATTCTTTCAATTTCACATCACACCTTCATCCTTGCCCAAAATAATCTTCCAAGATCTTGCTTACAAGAGGATTTTTCACAAAGTACATTCACTTTTAAACCACTCTTTCTATGAACTTTTCCCTGTCATTCTCCACTGAAAACACTTTTCTGCAAAAGTTGCAGTACAGTGCCAAGTGGACATCCTGTACCAAAATGCAAAATAACAACCCTATGTTTAGGAACTTGATTTTCAACTGACTAGCTACCAAGCTCATGGATATTAAATGAGTATATACTTGTGGAAATAAAACAGTGGCTCTTAAACCACTTGTATGTTTTGCAAAATTTTATCAAAGGAGTTTAGTAAGTTAAAAAACACTAAGATTTTCTTTTTTAAAGAGAAAACAAAGCATAGGAGCTAACATTATGTGTGTTGCACCATCCACCTAAACTCATAAGATGTTTTTTGTATTCCTTTTTCTGTCACTCATCTCATTTATTCTCCTTGATGGTGTAATCCCCCCTAGTGTCTTGTCTTGTCTCCTGACAGGCTGCAAGCTCTTCAGAGCAGGCACAATTGTCTTACTTGCTATATAAATCAAGTTACATGCTAATGTTAAATTATAATGTTTTGACAGGATTTTTAAGTTGAACCTGATTATATGAAACAATAGAACACTCTGATTTTTTTTTTTCCTGAAATTTTATTCTTTAAAAAAAATGCTACCAGAAGAGGAGAAATAGGGGGTTTATTTCCTATGATTTTTTAAAACTTATTGTTTTCCTCCTACCTGTCTTTCAGGGACAGCAAGTGAAAAAAGTTGGAGGTCAATGAAGGAGAAGAAAAAAAATCAAACACTGCAAAGAATCTAAAGAACAGGAAACAAAAACAAATACTTAAATTATAATTTCCAAAACCAGTATACTAAACTAAATTCCATGAAAAATACTGCAATAAACATTTCATCATAGCAGATTCTGTTGTATGAAAAGGAATTTTACATTATCTTCCCCACCACTTTTGACAAGCTCTAGAAAAAGCTACAATAATTTTTACACTCAATTTATCACTTAAGTATATTTATTATTAATAATCACGGCTGATGGCTAACTGACAAATAAGCCACTGCACCTCCTCTCACCACTCATTCATTCTCATCCTCATCAGTTTTTCTTTTCGTTGTTTTGGTGTGATGGTAGACACATAGTAAGAGCAATGAGAGGCTGTGAAAGACAGAAGCATGTTCCCTGACTTCTGGCTCTAGCCATTAGGGATTTAGATAAATAAGAAAAAGATTATGAATAAGATACCACCAGTGTCTTCCAAAAAGAAAGCCTAACTGGTTCCCTGATTTTCTTTGAGGATAATTCCAGACGGCATTAACCAAGTGCTGCTGCCTACAAGGGATTAGCTTATTTTGTGCTTTACAGATAGATACAATTCAGTCTACAGAGGGGACAGCTTTGGAGGCACCTAAAAAGCAGCCTTCCAGTTCTCATGAGGAGGTGATCAACCATACAGGGGCAGGGTCCTCACAGCAGTGTTAGGCTGGAGAACAAGAATCACAGAATCACAGAATATCAGGGATTGAAAGGGACCTCGGAAGATCATCTAGTCCAATCCACCTGCTGGAGCAGGAATGCCTAGATGAGGTTACACAGGAAGGTGTCCAGACTGGTTTTGAATATCTCCAAAGTAGGAGACTCCACAACCCCCCTGGGCAGCCTGTTCCAGTGCTCTGGCACCCTCACCGAGAAGTTTCTTCTCAAATTAGAGTGGAACCTTTTGTGTTCCAGTTTGTACCCATTACCCCTTGTCCTATCGTTGGTTGTCACCGAGAAGAGCCTGGCTCCATCCTCATGACACTCACCCTTTATATATCTGTAAACATTAATAAGGTCACCCCTCAGTCTCCTCTTCTCCAAGCTAAAGAGAGCCCATGGACATAAAATGAATCAAGAGAGGATCATGAGAAAAGCTGGATGTTGAAACAGGCTAGGAAATCATGGTTGTGCAGTCTGTCCTTGGAGGTTTTCAATCTCTGACTGAGTAAAGCCCTGAGTCACCTGGCCTTATATCCTAGATGACTCTGCTTGGAGGAAGAGTTGGACTACACACCTTCTGAGATCCCTTGCAACCAATATAATCCTATGATTTCCAGGGTGCTCTTTATACCTACCTACCTACCTACCTACCTACCTACCTGTCTATCTATCTATCTATCTATCTACCTATCTGTCTGTCTATCTATCTATCTATCTATCATCTATCTATCTATCTATCTATCTATCTATCTACCTACCTACCTACCTACCTACCTACCTATCTATCTATCTATACATACCTGCTGAATAAATGACAGTTAATCAAAAGCTCTGAGTACCAAGGAAAGCCAGTGTATTTCCACAGAGGTTTGAGCATGCTCATGAATGTAGAAATTTGGACTTCTAATTAGTTGCCCAGCTATGGATAATAGTGTTGTAATACCAGACATCTTTTATGGCCTAGAAACTCAAATGATCAGCCTGTTTTCACAGGACTCCATTATTTTGCTTGCTTGTTTTGTTTTTATTAGTATTATTGTGAGAAGCCACACATAGGTAGGGGCTATGGAATTCTTTCAGTTAGCAACAGTCTTTAGTTCTGTTGGGGGTTTTTTGCAGTCTTGATGCTTGCTATTGCATTTGCAGCATTACAGAAGTGACACATTCTCATGTAGGCTAAAAGGCAAAGTTGTTACCAAAAATTCCTTCGTCTTGCTGTTCCTATCCACAATGCTATTACTCTTTTCTTGTCCTGGGGGTAACATGAGGGTTTAGTCATATGCTCATTCTTTTCCAAGGCATAAAAAGTAGCCCTGAAAGATGACTAGTATCTTCATAAAGAAGCTACAGTATGTGGTCCTCGCAGCACATGGTTCCTATTTTTGTCATTCTGATAAAAGCATAGCAATGCCAATATTCTTTTCTTGTGATTTAGTGATTGTCAATGACCTGTATGTCAGCTGACAGAGCTGACACAGTTAGATCAGAAATTAGCACTCAATCTCTTTAGAAGCCAGACACATGGACACTGAGCACAAGAAAAATTATAAGACAGTCCGCATGATACTCTGTTAAACAATGAAACATGTGACTGACTAAAAAACAGAGATACATCAGCAAATTTCCCTGAGGAAAGTTATGGTATTTAACTACTAAACATTAATTTTAATTCTACTGTACAAGGAACCAATTAACTGAGAGTTTAATTTTTATCAGACATCGGAATTATTTTCAGAATATAGATCAACAGTAACCTCAACATATTTTAATTTTATTAGGCTTGGCTTGGTCTTCTCACACATTTTTACCAATTTTAAAAGGCAGCTAGATATTTAATCAATAACTTTGTGTGCATTATTTTATCTAGAACACTTCCAGCAGCAACGAGCTGATATGTAAGACACATACAATGTACCTATTGTATATTCAGATCCTTCCCCCCTAGCTGGATATGGTTGAAATAGTGATTAAAGTGCTTTCAAAAAACCTCGTGTTGATGACATCTGACTAGGAACACAATATGATTTGTTACAACCCATTATCCACAAGGGAGAGGAGGACTGGGCAAAGAAAAACAACTCTTGTTTCTAAAATTTGGCATATTTCCATAAAAATTACATAGGTATCATCTAATAAAAGGCTCACTGGAAGCTTCCCTGAGAATTTGCAAACAACCTAAAAAATATATTTGGGGTAAATCTCACTTCCAGAAACACAGACTTAGTATCTACTGTTTCCTGAGAAAACAAAACATCCTAAAAATGTCTCTACAATTCGATTCCTTGCACATCTTGGTTTAGAAGACAAAGTATATTGTTCTTCATCCTCCAGAGAAGAAACTGCCTGGAATTCAACAGTTTCAACCATACTGAAAAAAATCAGGATCTACACAACGTACCATATTGCTCTGTCTACTCAACATTTCACTTCCTTTTTCATGTGATCATCAAGTGCTTAAAGAAGCGACGGAGTGAAGTTTCCAAAATGAATCTTACTTAGCACCATTAATTGGGGAGGGCCTGTCTTCTTTACAAAGTTTGGGCTGTTCTCTGCCCTTTAGTGCAAAGCTAACTGTTAAACAGTGCTGCAAATGTGGAACCACAGAAGAAGCCCAGGGAAACTTTCTGTCCTGGTGCCTTCTGCTCCTTACAGATGCTGAAGAATAACCCAATCCACCACTGTTCTTCTGCCTTTTCTGTAAATAGCTCCCCAGGAGCAGACCCAAATCTTTGCTTCTTTCCCTTTATTATCTCTTAGAGAGTAGAGACAATCACGCCTTAATATTCCACATACGAATCTATACATATGTGCATTAATAATAGGATCACACTACCTACAACTTAAGAGCAGCTTCCTCTGAGGAAGAACTATGCAGCTTTTAAAGGGCACAATACAACACTTCTATAATTTACACTGTTTTTATACTTTCAAAGCACTTCACAAATATTAATCAGCTCTAAATAAATTCTAATTATTTCTATGAGTGGCCCTAGCAGATCTGTATCATCTGGTGTGAAATCTGACTTGAGTGCAGTCAACAGCAACAGCTTCTCAGACCTGAGCAGAGCTGACATTTCACTTGCCATTGTTGAAATGCTGGGAGTCATGTGCAATATCTAGCAAAGTGGAGCTCAACTAGTAATAGCAGTAGTAACAAATGACTGGGTTACAGAACACTGGCTGAGAATAAAAGAAGCAGCGTTAAATGACCTGGGTCAATCTGCATAGCCTAAATGTAGGGGAAGCTTTACCACAGTTTGGGAAATGCAGTTAACTGAGCTCTGTTTGGTTTCAAGATGAACCGAAATGGAAGGAGCTCACCTGCTGCTAAAACCAGTTCATACACTGGAAATACTAGAGTTAACTCCTAACATCTCTCCACGCCACAGGTCACTAACTTAGCTAACATCCAACTTTGAAACATCAGCTCTTTATACAGAGATTTTCCTTATAGGTCTACATAAATATTATATATTATATATATAATAAAATACATATAAAGAAATTTGCATAAAAATCAAAATAGTTACATTCCAAATAGCACACAGTGAACAGATAACCAGGTATGTAGCAAATAAGTAGGTAACCAGTATTTTTCTTGCTATTCATGGACAATACAGTCCATCACATACTGCCAACTTATTTTTATCATATAAAAAATGCTTTGGTTGTAAATAATAATATTAAATATTTTACACAACATGCAATTATATTTAGATAGGGAGATTAAAAACCAACTGCAACCATAGATTATGAATCTTTTTCTCAAATAGAAATGTAATCCTAATAGAAATTCCTCCCTTTTTCTCTGCCAACTTTAGCACGACACAATATGCCATAGAGAAAAAAGTGCAAGTGTCAACTTGTGTAAATTGTCCCTTATGTAATGCAAGCCACCTGTTAAAAAGAAAAGGAAAAAGAAAAAGAAAAAGAAAAAGAAAAAGAAAAAGAAAAAGAAAAAGAAAAAGAAAAAGTAAAAGAAAAAGAAAAAGAAAAAGAAAAAGTAAAAGAAAAAGAAAAAGAAAAAGAAAAAGAAAAAGAAAAAGAAAAAGAAAAAGAAAAAGAAAAAGTAAAAGAAAAAGAAAAAGAAAACCCAAGCCACTCGCAAGCAGGATCTGCTGCTATGGAGAAAAAGAAAAGAAATTTACTACATTGAATTGGAAGTCAAAGACCATAACCTGCCATGTAACCATGCAGAAAATATTTAACTCTCTCCTCCCTGTATTTACACAATTTTTCAAAATATTTTGAGAAGCAAATCATTTGCTTTGCAGGTATTAGGGACTGATACTGTTGTATTCACTTGAGCATTTCACCCATCTAGAATATTTCTAATCAGGCAGGAAACCAAGCAGAGAAAACTCTTTGTTTTCAATAACAGATAGAACAGCTCTTACACAGTGATGCCACCACTGGGTCAGAAGAGGTCCCTGAGTGCCCACCCACTGGAATATGACAAAGCATATGGGGACAAAGTATCACTGTACTCTTGCCCTGTTCTATTCTTCTTTAGGTATCTGCTATGAGAGAAATCTCAATGGACCACCCACTGTCAACTGTTATGACTATTTTTGTGTTATCTTCAGTGAAATCCCCGGGAAAGGGAATACGTGCAGAGTAATCAGTACTCTTCCTTTCCGTGGTCTCTCTCTGGGGTAAGTCACTTGTTCACTGGGAAGCACTGGCTGAGGAACCCAACCACATACACTCTCTGAAACCATTGGGAGACACATATTTGACCCTCTGTTGCTCTAACATGGACAGGTGAATCAGGAACCATTGAATAAGTCAGTGTGGTTTCATTATCTAAGCTGAGTTTAAGAAAAATAGTTGTGTAACTAGGCATTCATAATTTTCTCTTTTACTGACCTCAAGGCTTGATCACACGTTCTCTTCCAACTGCAGCTGTGCTGCCTGAAGAGGCCACCACCTCCAACCACAGCCCCAGCCAAAGGTCACTGTTGTGACCAAGCTGCTTGCTTAATCACTTCCCAACATGCTTTCAATAAAATGAGCCAGCTTAGTTTAAGCAATTTTAACAGAATGTCCTTTCTATACTCAGCCTGGACAGAAGCAAGTTAGGGAGAGTTTATAACGAGGAAACTTGGCCGGTGTGTCAGAAGTCAGAGGCACCACTGATGAGCACTGGAAAGAGTTGTCTCTTCACCTACTTGTCCTGTAGATAGAAGGCTGCAAGTCACCCAGCCATGAGTTGTGACCAAAAGCATGACCAGCCAGAGACCTGCAGCACCTTAGATGAATCTCAGATACTCTTTTGGAGATCTGATTTTTCAAACGGGCAGGGCACGTAATAGTATCAATTTCCCTTCGAAGGCACCCCCAGCCAGATAACCATAATCAAGCTACTCAACACCACTATTTATTTATCAAAATCTAAGCAATTTTTCATGACAATTCCCTCTTCTTTTGTCCCTGAATTTTCAAACCTCCCTTTTACTGAGAAAAAGTATATGAAAATTTTCATAGTTCTCTGTTATTTGTGACTAAGAGTGAATTGTCCTATGGAGATTTTTATTGTTCCTCTGAGCAGGTTCCTATGTTAACAAAGGAAATGTAAATGCTAGTAAATATTAGAATTCTCACTATAGAATTGCTATCAATCAGCCATAAAAAATAATTCTGAAATTCTGCTAGTCCACAGAAAAGGTCACGTTTTCTAAAAGGACCAGGAAGATGTAAAAGTGAGGTTCCATTTTCAAAAGGTACATCAGCCAAATTTAAACTATACAATGGCAGCCATGTAAAGATGTTGGTAGTGGGATCTTCAGAAGTTCACAGGAAAGCCTCACATTCAAAAGCAAACTCAGTGAAAGTTCGGCATTTAACATGCTGAAAAGCTGAGCAAAATCATCTGTTGTACATTCTCTGTTGCAGTGCTATACTGGTACCCACTTCAGATCTTTTCAAACTATCACACGTGACTGTATTAAAGGTTACAGTACAAACATTTGCTAAATATCTCTGAGACTTAGACCCTCGTGCTTTTGTCACTGTTCAAATGAAGATTTAATCTCCTAAATCACTCAGGTGCTTTAGAAAATTTTATCCAAAGCTCTCTGGTTTACAGTCCACCACATCTTTTCCAAGAGGACTGATGCACAGAAGGGCAAGCAGAAAAGTTGGAAAATATGTTTTAATGGCCTGTCAAAAACATTACTTGATGTGAAAATGCTATAGTTTTAAGGCAGCTATGTTCTTCATTGCTACAAGCTTCCTAGGTGTAGCTAAATCTGTATATGCTTTTTTTTGTTTACACTAAACTGTGAGGGAAAAGAAAAAGTCCTTTGGACTGCTTCTCACTTTTCCTCAGCTTCTCAGTCCTAGACCTTGGCATACTGTTAATACCAAACTTGGAGCAGCAGCAACTTTGCTCTTTTTTCTTTGTCATTTTCAAGGTTACACAAACACACGACATCATATATACGTCATGGATGTGAAGAACTACAGGACTGTCTTACAGTTAAAGTACTCTCAGTTAAAAGGAGGGAAAAAAACAACCTCAACTCTTTCTATCCAAACCAGACTTCATTAACATGGAACTAAATTAATCTGCCAGATATATGTAACGGGGTACTTTCCTGACCTTTTCCAGGCCTACAGTTATGGTAGAATCCATATTCAGTGCAGCTTTCAGTTAAACATTTTGTAATGTGAATCACCACTTCTCCCATTTGAGAGAGACTAAGTGTGAAATCACTGGAAGAAGTGAATGAGCCAATGCTCCAGCACTGCAGCTGTTGAGGGACATGAAGTGTTTTGAACAGTAATTTTCAGTGGTCCCAGTCTGTAAAGTATTAGGACAAGGGATTAGCGGCCAAAGAAACTCAAGTTTGCATTCAAGTGCTGTATCTACAATGTTACAGAAACTGAAAGAAATCTGAAATTGTGGGCTAAGCCAGTTTAAAAAAAAGGAATCTTTTTATGTTCTAATTTTATGGAACTGCTGCAGTGGAAAGTGCTGAGTAACTCAGAAGAACTGACGAATTCATGGGTTAGGCAACGATACAGATGGATACACTGACATGGACATAATAAAGCTAAACGCCCATGTTAGAGACATAGAACGGTAGAACGAGCAAGTTCCAGATAACTCAGTAGGAAACTGATGTCAGAAGAGTTCTACAAGTACAAATGCATGAAAACAAATCTATGAAATCCATGCTCTAGCTAAGACTATTCATGGAAATGGAGTTCCTTGATTATTCTTTAACTTGCATTTATCATCATCCTGCTGACAGAAACATGAAATCCTATAGAAGGCTTAAACAAAATTTACAAAAAAAATCTGGGGAGCGTAGAGAACAATACAAACCTTTCAAAGATTAAAAAAGTAGTAGATGCTGTATTTTTTAGTGTTAGGCTCTCATAAATATAGTTTGTGTTAGTCCATCAAACTGAAAGGCATATGCTATCTTTGATCTCTGTACAGAACCCCTGTTGAGATTAATGTGAGTTCTGTGTGAAGAAAGAGACTAGAATAGGCCCTCAGTTCACAAATAGTAAGCAGGCTGCTACAGGGAAAAAACATATTTTCTTACAACAGTGTTGAAATTTATTGGGAAGTTTCAAACAGCTTCTCTTCAGATATATGTATGTATGTGTGGTCATGAGCACGTTCACTTGTCAAAAAGATCTGTCAGAAAGAAGGTGCACAAATCTTCTTGCTGTGTGAAATGTCTTGCTGTTACGTTGAAACACATGCTTCATCTCTGAGAATCTTTCCTCACACGATACCGACTAATCCTCTATTTTAGACTCATCTGTGCAAGTTAATGGCTTTCTTCATCGGACTAGAGAGGTGATACTTTTATACAAATTGGCATTTAATTGTGCCCTACACCCACTTTGAGCTAAAAAAATCTACAGGACTTACTGCATCCCGCTTTGTAGCTGAAACCAGGAGGAAGAAGGAATCCTTGCTGTGCAGCTGCTGCTAGGGTTCGTTGGTCTGGAGGGAATACGGGAATCATTAATGGAGGCAGCTGACCCTGGACCTGCTGAACAGGAGAGGGAAAATCAAACGTGGAATTTTTTCTGGGGAAACTATCTGCTTACATGCTTTGTTTTACTTCTGATCTGAGAGATCAGGTCTGAATATGCTCCTCCATAGTGGGGTGTTCCAGTTCCATCAACTACTCAGCCTCAACTTAATTACCAAATCACTTCATACGAATTACATTAATCCAAAATAAATCAAAATATTCCACTAATGCATACCTATATCCCAATTAATTATACCCCACCAGTCCACAGCACTTCTCTTTGACAGCAGGATGGGCTTTCTGTCTGTTTTACTGCACTGTGTAACAATATCTCTGTCTTAGACAGTAGTTTTCACCCCGACTGAGCCCAAACACAAAGATACAAACACAGAGAAGTACAAATATGTGCATAAGTAGTCTACAGCACAGTCAGTGCTATTCGTCTGTCCATGTAAATACACTTATTCATACATGTGAAAAGATAAAGTCTTTGAGGTCGTAAGACAAAAGGCTGAGATGCTTTGTTCACAAATAAAGCACAGCTATATCTGAAGCGTTAGCTCTTCAACTTTGCACAGCAACTGTACACAACCATGCAAGTCAGGAAGTGGAAAATATTATATTGTAAGTGGATACTGCAGGGGACTTAAGACATGCAGAAATTAGTCATCAAAACTGGAAGTTGGCCATAGCATAATGTCTAATACTATTGCTTTTACTCTGTTCTGTCAGAGTTTTTAATTACTAGAAATGGACATCGTCTTTGTATTTCACACAGGTGAGAAACAAAATGCTTGCTAAATTAAAATGTTAAATGGCTGGTTTGAATTAAAGAACCCCATTCTACTGACCAGATCAGTCAGTAAAGGGCGAGTAACTCATTTTTTGAGAGAGGTCATCTAGATCTTTAATGGCACTGTAAAGCTGAGACATTGGAGGTACAGATACATTATCAAAGACTAAAATTTAGTTCGTGGTCTGTAGCCTTAAGAAAGAAGGAGAATTAGGGTACTGATAGACAACCTTTTCTGGCCAGAGGTGTATGGAAGTTTTACACCATTATTGCCTTGCATAGCAGAATTAGCCAAAGGGAATCTGTGCCAGCTCTTTGGTTGTCACAGTTCAGACTACAGCATCTTAACTCAATTTTATTTTACTTTAATCTCCTAAAGATCCAGGAGATGCCTCGGTTCACCCAACACTGTTAGAAGGCAGAAGAGTGATACGAAATTCGGGAAGGTAACCTCTTAATTTATGCCAGGACCTGTCAACACCTGTGTGCGTTGCTAACTGCATCTTTCTAGTCTGAAACAATTTACAGGGATGGAGTTCAAGAGCACTGTTGATGGGAAATTCTTGCACTGGGACTGATGAAGATTGGGACTGAAGCTAGAGTAGGTGCAGGTCCACTCACTGAACTAACTTGATTCTATTCTGATCCTGTTAATCAGAAGACATACATACTTTTAACTGGATTAGTGGAGTAAAAAAGAAATAAATGCAATTTCTTTTCTATCCCCATTCAGTCACCCTAGAATTGCCCAATGTCTGCCTTTTTCTTCATGTGTTTATGTCTTGATTGTTTTGTTTGGGGCTTGGGTTTTTTTTAAGACAAAGACAAAGTAACTGTATTCTTTTAGAACAAAAATGAACAGCCGTGTGGAATTTTTGCATACTACTCTTCTTCGGCAAAAAGCCACAGAACTTTTTTTTTTAAATGGTTTCCAAGGATGAAAGTGACTTTGCCAAGCAAAGAAGCTTCAAAACAGGACTCAAAAACACTAATAGAAAGACAGATGGTTCTACTAAGAGCTTTGCTGCCAAAAAAAATGTTAAAAAAAAAAAGTGAAAAAAATGGAGTGATGTTATTGAAGCTGACTGCAAAGTTCTCTGATGACTGCAAATACTCTTGTCCCACTGCAAGTGTTAACTCTGCCTCCAGGGCTAATATAACTAAAGCACCACACACACACAAATTGTCATTGCCAAGCCCACAATGTAGCACAAGTCTGCACTTGATTCCAAGTGACTGCCAAATACACGAGCAAAACACCACACTGAAAAACTCCCACTTAGGAAAACATTTACCAGCAAAATGCCCTTTCTTCTTAAATCTGACTGCTGCGTTTCATTTTTTCAAATCACTGCTCCTCTTTATCTCTCCAAGGGGCTTTATACCCACTAATTTCAAATGACACAACCCCAGTTGCATTAAGGAGGTAAGAACTATAGAGTGATGAGGATGGTTTGCATGGATACAGAAATAACGCAGTCAAAACAATGTGATTCTCCTTCCAGGATGGAATGTATGTAGCACCACTCAAAGAGCTACACTTCATTTTCTCCCAAATTCAAATAAGTGCAAACATTAGTTTATTTTAATCCGATTACCTGACACAACACAATTCAAATTACAGACTCTTCATTTTTACAGCTCATTTAACTACTACATCTTAACTTTTGTTATGTTTATTATTATTATTACCTAGAATTGCCAGCATACAACTGTTTCAAGTGGCACCCAATACAAGCTCTCCTCCTGAGTTTTACAGGAAAGGTATGTTCCTCTTTACTTTCTTTTTTCTTGATTAAGAAAAAAGCTATTACTAGGTCAGTTACATCTCTCACAAATGTTTTTTGTTATATAGTTTACATACTTTCCAATGTTTTCTCGATGGTAACTTCTTGGTACCACATTTCTAGGTTCAATGTAATGGACTGAAACCAGAGCTATTTTTCAGGCCTTTCAATTTGTTCTGCTAATGGGCATATATATGTCCATATAAAAAACATACATCTTTAACCATCTAAAAATCTATACAGCTACCAAGATTCTCCACTTGCCAGTCTCTCTCTGTCATTACCTCTTCTTAATTTTAACTTCCTAAAGGTAAATATCATAGTTTCAATCCTCACAAAATTCCCAATGGATTTAATGGGCTACAATTCCACCTCATAACTTATCTACTTTATGATAGTCTGGATGATACAGATACAATCTTCCAAGGGCCTGTTTTATCATAACACATACTATTGCCACCATGTCAACTGGTCACACAGTTCCCTGATCTATCTTTCTATTTGAATGCCATCACCATGTATCAGATTGACCAGAAGTACTTTTGTACTGCATGACAAACTGTGTATGCATAAAAAAGGCACATGACACACATAAAGTAACAAAGAAACGAACCAAATATCACAAGAGCCGTAATATTCTATATAATCAATTCACCAGTCAAGGTATTCACACTTCCATTCACATAACAAATAATTTGGGGCAAGACAAAAGCCCATGCTCCAATGAAAGACATAAGTCATATCAATTGACATTTAGTTTATGACTAATACTCCCCTTAACAAAGTGGATACACAAGAGTTCAAACAGCCCAATAAAGTAAAGGTTCTCTAATTGAGGCTCTTCTAACTGAGGACAGCAAGTCATCTTCTGTAATGGCTAAGTATTTTAGGAGTGGAAGAAATTGTAACCAAGTTTGACCTAGAGCCCAAGCCAAAATCAGGGATGCCTCCGATTTGTCAATGAAAATCCAAAAAGGAGGGTAGCCCTAAAGAACTGATCAACGAAAAAAAATCACATAAGCACATGACAAGCAACTAACATTATATCTACTGTCCAACTGGGAAACTGAGGCATTCAGAGTTGCTCGCAGACGTTTTTAATTTCAGGAAGTGCCTCGCTCAGTGCCTTTGAAAAATCTGGTCTTAAATGACTTCTCCTTATCAAAAGAATTTTGCTAGTAAACTTGGAACAAATTCAAGCTGTTGAAGCCTGGGCCAGCATCTTCACAAATTTGTGCATGTCCTTTATGACTTGACCATAACAAATCCAACCACACAAAGACAGGCATTCAGTGTAGCCCCAGCAAGATTTCCAGCATTCCCAGTTTCCTTGTAATTGTAGTATTTCTGCCTAAATTTTGGTCTCCTACCTACTTTTAGGACCATACTATGGTTACCACAGGTACCTAAGCAGTATGTTTTTAAGGTACCCCTACTGTTTGTTACAAGCTCCTGCTGTGGCTTGTATAAATTTAGATTGCAAACACTTGACAACTACAGTTTGACTCTATTTTCTGTAAAATGACATGAGTGCTTTGGGTCACTGCATAAATAGCTACAAAGACAAAATCGTTTAAGGAAACATTAAGGTTGCATAGTAAGGCATTCAAGGCAAAGGAAACACCAGAATCAGGATAGCATGCATGACTTTAGTTTGGTCCTTCATGCCCATGTATCCTGACACAGTCTTTAATTAAAAGTTCACAATTTCCCCCCTCACATGACTCTTGCTTAATCTAGTAGGCTCATAATATTTCTCAAGTAACATAAACCCATAGTTTCAACAAATCTAAGCCCCTAACATAGCAGCTGCTATTAGGTTTATTTATTCTGTCTTGATACACTTCCACCAATTTCATTTCTGCAGTTGCTCATTACATTTTTATTAGCATAAACTTTTACATAAGTTTTCCTCTCTCCTGGTTAATATTTCAATACATTTCCCAGCATCCATACATAACACTTTCCACTGAGGGGCGAATACTGATCTTCCACCCACCTCTAGCTCTTCAGAAGCAATTCTATCCATTTCAGTGAGACTGGTGACGGAGTAACAAATTACTCAGTGTGAATAAGAACGGCTGCTAAAAGCAACACTCCCTTCTCTACAAACTGACAAAACTCTGAGCAATACTTTACTCTTGAGCTGTTTAGAAGATGCCCTTCAAGAGCTGTATGAGCATCCTTGCTGAAATGATCTCTTACATGGCTTCTTCATGTGGAAGCGTGGCTATTTTTTTATTTTCATTTGAGTTATTCTCAGCTGCCTCATAAACGTTCAGATTTTACATTCCTAGAACCATGGATGTACATTAATGACTCTATTCACTTCAAACTGTTGTATATCATCCTGCCTACGACTTGTTTGTAAGTTAAGCATCACTTCTACTTGTATATGAAAGAACATTTAACATGCAATAACATAAATCTGTCCTTCAAAAATGACATGTTTAATTGCATCGGTCTCCCTTCCTCCAGAAACACTTGGCTCATGGTGGTACACACTATGCTGCAGGACCGGATTCTTTAATTAGCATATGTGTTGGCCATCTCTTTCTCTCTCTCACACCCCCCCATGTCTATCTTAAGGGAAATAAAAATATATGTCCTCATATAACTACAATCTGCTATTTTCCCTTACAGTGATGTTTAAAATAAGAAAAGAAAATGTTGTTCTCCTCATTCTCTTCCCTACATCAGTTCCCTCAATTGACATGCATGTCCTAAATCTATACGGCACAGAGACTTGCCTATCTGGGTAACGCAATGATCCCTCTCCTGCTGAGCTTGAGGCAGCGTTTTATGGGGTGCTTAGTGAGGGCTTAAGAAGCAAAAACAGAAGGTGGATGCCAAGGAGCAGAGATGTAGAGAGGAAGACACTGGTGAGACAGACAGCACACACATTCCACCCCATGCTCTGACGATCTACCATGTTGCTTTCTCTACTGGGGAGCAGCTCATTCTTCCTAATCTCTACCTGAAAAGTTATCTTCAGTGGATTTGGGCCCTAAATGTCATTCCTCTCTCCACTGCATAAGTGGCTTACATAATTCATATCACTGCTTATCAGAATTTATCCTCTCTGAACATCCCAGTTCATTCAATAGTACCACCTCACTGTTCATGATTGTTTGCAAACAGTGATACTGATCATAGAAAAACATGCTCTCATAGCAGCAATCTTAAGAAAAATAAAAAGGCTATTTAGAGAGACACCCCAACCCCCCCACACCCTTCATTACAACTCCACTAGCACAGAAGAGCTCTATTTGGAGTGATAGTATGGAAAAAAATAGTTAGTTTGATGGAATATGGAAACACCCCTTAGCAGGTAATAATTGGTACGTATGTAGCTTGGCTCATGGAAAACACAAGGAATAAACTTTCAGGAAAACTGAAATGCATCTCAGAGAATTACATCAACATTTTTCATTTTAAAAAAGCAAGGCTTTTCAGGCTGGAAACTTTCTGTCTTTGCTCAGTCCTACAAGATAATCCAGATGTCACTACCAGCATCCATCTCAAAGTCACCTCATCATGAAGTCTGTAAGTACTACTAAACGAAGACATGCTTACTCTTTTTTTAACTGAAGTGCAGAGAAATGCCTTAAACTACCAAATAATAAGACAGTAGCTGTTTCCATGTCAATAACTTGCTTCCAAAGGCTTCCCTCCTCTACTTCATACTATAGAAAAAAATGTGCTTATGAGAAACAAACAACTTCAGCCGCACTTTCAATGACATAAGCCAAAAGGACCTTCTGCATTAAGGAACATCTCTTGGATACTTTCAAGGGAAAAAAGCAGTATTACTCATTCAATAGTGTAACTAAAGAACTTCAGAACACTTCTTTTATATTGGATTTGGTATAGAAAAAACATATAGTGGATGGAAAAGCAGTGAGATGACTTCTTCCCATTTGGGACAAGGTGTAACAAGAAGTATATTCATGCTCGTGCCACTTAGAATGTAGGTTATCTACAGGGCAATTCTGCCACAAAGGCACTTGCACAAATAGCCCACCTGAAAGAAAAATAAACTGGAATTCATTCCAATATGCAGCTAAGTCAAAAGGCTAAAAGTTCATGCAGGAATGGCTGCTCCCGACTACATAACATTCCAGTGTGTGGGGTTCTTCTGCAAAACCAGGACTTTCAGGGCAAGTGACTGTAATGCAAGTAACAGCAACACTCTCAAAAGAGCCCTTTCTAAACAAAGGCAATTGCAGCTCAAGAGCAAAACTCAAAATAATTGCTCTTCCCTCTCCATAGAAGAAAAAGATCCATTGTTTGGTTGATTGAGCCATTTGTTTCCTGAGGAGGCTAAAGTTGCAGAGGGCACAGAATTGGCCTTTGAGGTATGATGGTTGGGCCACACTGACTTACTTTACCTTACTAAATATTCACACTATGTTTCTCGTGCCACAGCTTCCAAGCACCTAGGCACCTTGTTTAAACAGTAGTACCCTTCCTAGAATAATAAGCCAGGACTATAATGGAAACATGCCAGAAAATTGCAGCTGTCAAAACTGCTGATTTATATGGTATATTGTCCTCTGTGGTTTTGTTGACTAATAGCAACTTGCTCCTACATATCCTGTAATACAGCAAGAGTTAATCT
The DNA here is from genome assembly GCF_963082525.1 of Nesoenas mayeri. Classification (NCBI taxonomy): domain Eukaryota; kingdom Metazoa; phylum Chordata; class Aves; order Columbiformes; family Columbidae; genus Nesoenas; species Nesoenas mayeri. The sequence goes on from NC_137541.1 coordinate 77,614,807, forward strand.
GCAAAGTCACTCTCTTCAAACTGGACAATATATGAAATTACATTAATGACTGATGTGTATGATGGAGCACGCAGTTCCCAGATGCGTGTTTAATGCTTTTCCCAATGAGCTCTGGACCTGTTCTGATCGCTCTAGCCATAAGCTATTCAGTGAAACATTTGTCAGTGAAAAGAAAACAGGTGTGAGATTTCATGATGTGTTCTAAAAGGCAGCATGTAGGACAATTTCTTGAGCTTCAGTAAGTACTGATTTCTACAGTTAGCTGATCTATATTGGTTCAGTTTATCCACATTATAATGAACTATTGAGTTTTTTGTACATGCTATAAAGAATCAGAGACAAAAATAAGTGTACGTCCCTTGTCATTGTTCATACCAGCCTTCCAGAAGTCAGCTGCATACTTTTTCCTTCTGATTTTCCACACTCGGTTTAAAGAGACTTGAAGCGGCTGGGGTTTGTGTGTGTGTGCGCTAATCCAGCGCTCCTTCTTTTCGAGGTCACTTCTTTGGCATACCCAGTGCTCTCATTTAATCAGATCAGAAGTCTTCGCACAACAGTACGATGGACTGCTGTCAAAAGAGCTCTGGGAAGAAGGTCTGGTATTAACTACTGCTGCAGAGGAATCAGGGAAGAGCAAATAGGCCAGTTTGTGTCAGCTCTGTGCTAAATGGAGGCTCTTTCTATTTTAATAGGAATAGAGTGACAGGTGTAACAGTGGAAAGAGGTGTGCAGAAGCTAGTGGACTTTGCCTCTAAGAGCACAGGGGTTTTTTAAACATATAAAAGGCTGAGCCTGCAAACCTTAACATTATGAATCAATGGACAGACTATAAGAACAAGTAGAAATTAGAAACAAGGCTCAGCAATAGTGTGAAATACAGAGAAGTGGGGAGAAGGGGAAGAAGGATCATCCAACACTGACTTTTCAAGAACTTCTGTGACTGTTGGAAGTCAACAGATTCAGGTATGGAAATAAACAGTAGTATTTATATGCCATTACAGGGTCTGGCTCCCTTTTGACAGATAACTTCTGAGAGCTAGAAGAAATGTCCCACTTTGTTATCTCTTCAGCCCTTTACAGGTGTTTTTGGGCTCATCCTAACACCAAAGTATTGTTGTGAATGTTTTCAGCCAAAGGATGCAAACAGGACCATAAAATGCTTGGCTATAAACCTGTCCAAGATGGTTTTCAGGTCGAGAATGCAGCTTAGGTAAAGAAACATATTTATTCTAATTGCGAGCCTTACTCCTAAGTAGACTGAAGTGATGCAGTTTTTGGGGTGTGAACTTACTCACTAAAGATTTCTTTAGTACATTTCTCCCAGAAGATCAAGAAATGGGTGGCAAGAGCAAGGCTGATGACATTATAGTTAAGCAAGGTTGACTGGTATTTTTGTCATAGAAAATTATTGAGGCATCTGTGTTAAGACCAGCTGCTACATCTCCTCTTTTACCCATTGGTGATTTTTCCACAACATACCCAAATACCAGTAAACAATCATTTTGATGTATAAATTGCAGTAATATTTTTCCTGTCTACTGTTCAAAAAAAGATTATTTTTTTTTTAACCTCTGAAACAGGGAGAATAGTTCTAATATGGAAACCACTCTATTTAAGATGGTGTATACATGAAGACAAGTGCCATGACCTCATTTTTGACACAATGGTAAAGTCTAAATTCATGAATATATCAATATCTAAGGCCTAAACCACTTAACAGTGGACTGTTGTCTTTAAGAGACTCATTATTTTATTAATGACCCTGGGGCACTGCTGGAGAAAAGCTGCAAATCAAAAGTAGCACTCAGCCCATGGTTCAAACACTGCTTGATGAAATGAGGGACTACAAAGTAAGAGAGGATGAAATATGAGGTAAATGGGTGTGCTGTGGTGCTTCAGTGGAAAGTAAAAAGTTTGCAAGGCAAACCCATCTCTCATCCCAGTCTTCCTTCATCCACACCATGGCAGGCATGGTAGGTACCAGCAGTGGGAAGTAACAGCTCCCTTGAGCTTTCCTCTAGTCCTAAAGCCATGCCGACCCCTTCAATGCTATTGCAGTGCAGTATCACCACAATCTGGCCTTCTACTTCAACTCTGCCACTCATTATGAGTCACCTAGGACACACTGCTTGTAACAACTCCATGCATAATTACAGTAAGATATTTTAAGTCTCATGAACAATTCTTCATTCACAACACAGAAATCTTAACACAGAAATCTTGCTTACTCAAATCAGCTGACACAGAAGACAAGAAGACCACCAAAATTCTGCCTTACAATAATTATTTATTGTTTTGGTTTGGGTTTTTTGGTGCCAATTTGTGATTTACGGTAATATTATTATATAAAGAGGAAAGAGTACTCTTTCAAACAAAACCCCGAGGTTTCAAGATGTGTTTTTCACTCAGTATCTCTTTGACAAGTAGAACATCATTAATTAAAACAAACAGAACAATTTTAGTGTGTAGGCGGTGGGCAAGAAATAGGGGTTATTTAATATCACGTAGTGGGCAGAAATTCAAAATCCATTCAGCTGCTGAATAGTGCAACGGTGTAAACAAACATGAAAGTCTTATCAAAGTCATTCACTTAAAACCACACTATCTAGAAAGAGAGAGCAAAAATATACAGAAAGGACTCAGAAAACTAATTCTGCACTAAAAGTCTGTACGTTTTCTAGCTTTCTTTAAGTGAAAGGTTGATGGACATAGTTAATAAAACCTTATACCATCTAATACAGCACAGTGAAAGAAATGTTCTCCACTGCCTGATCAGTGTAGACTTTGGCAGAATTGGATCTGCTCAGAAAATCTTAGATTTAAATCCACTGATTAAGCCCTTGAATGCCCCCTCTTTTTCCAATTTTTATTATTATTAATAAATCAGATACATGTTTCCTTATAAGTCTGGTGTCCAGTGACATCAGTTTCAGAGCACTAGTTGCTACAACTCAGTGTAATTCTTTCCTGAAGATGACATTGTTATGATGCTTTTATATTGAGTTTCAGTGCTTTCTACATGATCTTAACCCCTGCACTTATACACAATGGACAAATGGCCAGGAAAACTAAGACCAAATGTTAGTAGAAACCTCAGTGGAAAACACATTTCTAGTATTGGATAGCCTCTAATTACTGCCCAGGGAAATGCACAATAAAGACCTCTCCTCAATCTTTCGGTTGTTCAGACTTGTTTCTGACTGTCCCGTTTGCCAGAGGAATTGTTCCTTAAAAGAGTTTTGGTTTACCATCAAAAGCTCAATTTTAAAAGTGAAATGGATTTGAGTTGCAGAAGATAGACTATTTAAAGAGATATGTTGCCACTTTTCCCTTCATGTATGGATGCTTTTTTACATGTTACCAAAATCCTCATATGAAAATGTTTTCACAAGTTTTGTTTGAGGACATGTTTTTGAATAGGACTGAAAACAGTCTGTCATTTTGTACATACAATTTGGTGACAGCAATACAGTTAAAACACAATTAACTGTTGATATTATGAGAAAGTTTAGATATCTGATCATCTGATTTCTATGTACAGACAGGTAGCCAGCTACCCAAGTCCTGCAGCTTGTTACTGCACTGAACTGTAGGCACAAAAATTTTGATTACCCTAATCATTTTGTCTTTTTTTTTTCCTTTGCTGTCTCCTTCAGTACTTCCTTGTCTTCCTCCTCCTCCTTTATTATTAAAAATATGAGGAAAAACAACAGAAGAAAAAGAAAGACTAAATGTGTTTCTTTGGCACTTCTAGATATGGACCATGCAATGGAGAAGAAAATTGTCTACCTAACAATAGCACCTATCATCATAAATCAATTTTTAATTTTACTGGTGGATTACAGCAATCAGATAAATATTTGCTGCCTTCCTCCCCTGTATATTGCTCTTTGAATCGGCTTGGCCCAATATTTAGTTAGGTGTGGGAGTCCTACCTACCTTACAACTCCCAGACAATATCTGATTGGTACGCAGTGGGGAAAAACAGAATAGCATTTCCAAAGCAGAATACAAATATACTATATGAAGTCCAGGATCTCACAAGAGTGGGAAAAGTACAACGTAATGAAAATGAATAATCTTTGGGTATTTTCCTCCTAGTCTGAAGTAGTTCTTAAATGTACAATCATTTTTTTCTGGCTTGACTGCCTTTAAATATACACATGTCATACTCCTAGTTTAATTTTTAAGCCACTATAGGTATTAGAGGACAATTTACATCTGATTTGCATTTTTTTTTGTGTGCCTGTGGTTTTGGTAAGTCTTCCAAACCTAATGACTGTTCTTTTGGCCAGCAACATAAATGCTGTAATCACACAATTATTGTGCTGGGAACAGTTTAATTCAGCATTTTGTTCTCAACCACAGAACAATTACTCAACAATTTTGGTTAACCATACTAGCTCACTGCCTGGAGAGGAAGCAGAATATTCACAAGATCTATTGTCTTACATAAAAGCAGTCAGTAGATTCTTATCTATTACAACTTCCCAGCATATCTTTGCTCTTTGGGGTACTTCCATATACTCCCAGTTAATGAAAATAAATTACCAGCAGCACACTGGATTAGCTTATTCATCTCTATCTGTTAAATGCTTTTAATTGTGTATTTGCATACTAAAGAGAAAGGTGGATGGGATGTGTCTGGGAGAGAGGGATATAACAGAGCGCAGTAAAACGCTCCGAAAATACTACAGCGATGTTATCCACCTACTCTATTCTAAGCATAAACTGTGGCCATTCAGGATTCATATTTAAGTTCTGCTCTTCCACAATCCATTTCTCTTTAGCAATAAAAGGAATTTTCTGATGAATGATTTATTGCCTAGCACTGTTTATTCTGAAACACTGCTAGGCCACAAAGTACTTCTGAGATCTCTTTAAGCACAAATTTGAGACAGACAAGTTTTAATCCAGAACACAGTCTCTTCAGCTCAGTGCTTGGTGCAATGGAAAATCAAGGGCTTATTAAGATTCACTAATGCAAATCATCAATTTCATTTCATGGGCTAGTATGGGACAGCCACAGCCCCAATGTAGTGGTGGCAACTGATGAACCTCATGGCTCTCATCAAGCCACATGACATGACAACACTTGATGTCACTGAGTTTGGCTGAAGGGAGAGCAGGAAAAGCCCTTGAGCTGTCCTCACCCACTCACTGGTGTGACTGAGGATGTGCAGATTAATTTGAATCCTCCAATATTTTTGCCAGATAAACAATCTTGCAAATGTTTACTGGCAGTGGGAGCTTTTAAAATTCGTTTTAATTTAGGCACTAACACTTAACACACTTCGTGAGGTAGACCTGATTCACAATAAAGTGAATGAAACTCTGACACTTCAATAAGAACAGACTTAAGCATTGAGATCCCTACATATTTTCTGCTCCAAATTTCAGTTCTGGAAGCATTTTACCTAAGCAAATATAAACATTTTAATAATTCTTTTTCCACTTCTGTTTTTGTTTTGTCTTGCCAGTCACAGGGATTATTTTCATTCAGAGTTGTGAATCAGAAAATTACAACTCTGGCAATGCTGCTAAAGAAGTAAAATTAAGCTAATTAAACAAAGCTGACTCAATAAACTTAGTTTGATAGTAAGAGAGATCAAAAAGGAAACCAGCAGTAAACATGATGAAGACACAAAGCAATATTTGATATTTTTTAAATGCCTTTAGCTTTTAAGTAATACTCAGCTCAGAAAAGGGACTTTGTAATAATCATTATGTTCTTAAGGGCAAAATTTGACCTGCAGGAACTTTGTGTTGAGTCCTTGTTCTGCTGAAGTCAATACAACTTGATCCCAATGATACCCGGCAGAAATAATTTAATTTGAAAAAGTAACTTTAATTAAAAAAACCCAACCAAAATACAACCACACACATAAGGCATCTATGGAGGAGAATTCAGGTTCAAATGTCACCAGTGGGCTACTGAGCTATGATACTTCTTTTTTCTGCTCCATTTAAGACATGAACTGTGTTTCTCTTTCTGCATGAAGCCCAGTTTCAGCAGACGTGGAGAAAGACCTCTCTCCTGACATGTGGGACACACAATGTGAATTGCAGTAAGGAAACAGAATCCTAGAATCACTTCAGTTGGAAAAGACCTTTAAGATCAGAAGGTCCAATTCAGTTCTTTCCATTTCTTGGACAACTGCTAAGCTTTCACCATGCTACTGCACACACACAAAAGAAGACTTCTTAAACTGATGTGTGTTAGAAAGGAAGAGGCTACACTTCATGATCCCATCACTGTGCTTCAGGCACCACACCTGTCGGTTAAGCCTTTCAGGTGATGCCAGTGCTGCTCTGCCTTGTTCCTGGATTGCAATGACCCGTAGGCAGGAGCTGAACATTTAGGTGTCTAGAATGGGGCATTTTCAGGACCTGCAGAGCAGGAGAAATACAGAGGACTCTCGGATCACACCAGCAGGCGCTATGTATGTTTAGATGCCCCCAAAACTTCAGATCTCATATCTGAACTAAGGCTCTTAGAGGAGCTGTCTAAATGATGGCTGGACAGAACGTGCGTATGAACTCGGGAAGTGGTCTTGGGTCCCCTGATTTAGAAGTTCCCAAAAGCTATCTAAGTCCTATTATTGGACAGCAAATCCTCTTTTTTGATGTCACCTTAAGTCATCCAGATAAGAATTCTGGAGAAAATTACTCCACCAAACAATGTTGCAACTGCATTAGAGGTTCCCATACTGTTCTAGTATTCTTCACAATCAAGGAAACCAAAAGGCAGCAGTGCCATACAACAACATGTTGCTTGTGTATGTGGACGGACACCATTAATGAAAAGCAGCTGCATTCCTGCAGCCAAATGGTTTTGAGTAAAACAATCATGGGGCTCCCTGGCACCTAAAGGAATGATTTAGGACATAAATTGCTGGCTTACTGAGTGGCCTTGAAACCTGCTATGTTTATACAAGCACATTAGTAACACTTTTATATCCCATAACAAATCAGTAACTACAAATATGTCTACCATGCTAAAGCAAATGAAAACCTACCTAATGTCTTTGGGTATGATACTTTTCTCCAAAAAGAAAAGGATTATTTTAGCAGTTCAAACCCAAATATTTTGCCACTGAGTTTGTTCATTAAAATGTGATCCATTCTGAAAACATCAGGTCCCTTTAAGACTAAAAGTCAGAGCTGTGTGCTCTGAGCCTTTTCATCAAGATGACTCATTCATTCATGGGAAGCATGGATTGTATGGCTGGCTTATGGCAGCACTCTAAATTAGTACTCACACAATGGAGAGCTTATACAATTGCAGTAGTCCATATCCAGTAAAACTGCCTTAGTGCCTTGAATAATGGGCCTTGCTAAGTCTCTAACAGTGCTGTAAGAACTTCTAAACAGCTGCACACAACACATGACCTGTGCCATCTTTACAATGCCTGCTAACCATGAAAGCAAGCTTTGGGAACTATTTCCTCTGCGCCCTCACCATTGGAGAGCATCAATCCCTTTGCTTTGTAGAGAACAAGGGGATTTCCCGCCCTCCCCACCCTCTCACCCCCTTTTCTTTCTTACTTTTTTTTTCTTTCTTTCTTTTTGTTTCCAATCAGCTCTCCACTGATCATCCTTCACACTTTAGCCTCTGCCCCAGAATACTCTGGACAATAGTACTGATTCCATCTGTGCTCTCCATTAAAGCCCTCGTAATCCTCCTCTGAACAGCTGGACGCTCAGACTCCACACACAGACACTCCTTCTGTGGAACTGTTTGGCTACAATTACGCTGAGGCTGTGCTTATTTCGAGTTCCTGCCTGCAAATGCCTTTCGTAGGGTTCCCCAGGGCTGCGCAGCAGAATGTCCTGATGCAACAAATTCAACAACACGTTGAGACAGACACGGGCTCAGGCAATAATGTGGTGCTTAGTCACCTCAGTACCAAGTAGCACTTAAGAATATTTTTTAGACAAATGACAGTATTAATGACAAGCTTCAAACTCCCACCATGTCATTTAGTAATCACAAAGGACCATCTTCAGTTAATCAAACAGTTTCAATACCTTTATTTTAACATCAGAAGTGCTGCAATGCCAATGTTTGGCTTAAAAGCCTTGTTCAAGAGCTGCAGTGGTTTGGCTCTCTCCTGGAACCACATATATTCAAAAGAACAATCTGACAATGTCTGTCACAGCTTGAAACAACTGAGTGTTAGGGAAGGATCAGCAGAGCACATGCACAGGTTGGCTTAGCTGTGTACCTTGTTTTTTCCAAGGACTTAACTTTACTCAGACTCATCCAGTGGACTAAGTCTCCATTACACAAAATCATAGAATACTTTGGGTTGGAAGGGACCTCCAAAGGTGATCTAGTCCAACCCCCCTGCAATGAGCAGGGACATCTTCAACTAGATCAGGTTGCTCAGAGCCCCGTCCAGCCTGGCCTGGAATGTCTCCAGGGATCCATCAACCACATCTCTGGGCAACCTGGGCCAGCATTTCACCATCCTCATTGTAAAAAGCATCTTCCTCATGTCTAGCCTGAATCTCCCCTCTTTTAGTTTCAAACCATTAACCTTGTCCTGTCATAACAGGCCCTACTAAAATGTCCATCCCCGTCTTTCTTACAGGCCCTTTTTAAGTACTGAAAGGCCACAATAAGGTCTCCCCAGAGCCTTCTCTTCTCCAGGCTGAACAACCTCAAGTCTCTCAGCCTGTCCTCACAGCAGAGCTGTTCCAGCCCTCTAATCATTTTTGTGTTCCTCCTCTGGCCCCTCTCCAACAGGTCCGTGTCCTTCCTGTACTGAGGGCTCCAGAGCTAGCTACATCTCACCTCAGACAAGAAATACATTAAATATATATTCAGAAAAATGAAATAATAACTCTAAGTTAATGATTTTTACAAGACATCTATGCTGATAGTCTAATTAAATGCTGAGTCCTACAGATCTAAGTGCATCTAATGTACTACAATGTGAGTGTACGTTTGTCTGCGCCTGTATACACATACACATCATCTGTGCCCATACAGAACTATAAACACACACATTTTTCCCATAGACGTGTGTGCACACGTCTCACACACCACACAAGTAAATGAGGAAAGCTATCTATAAATCTCATTTCTGGTATTTATTTTAAAATGTAAATGTGTGTGTATGTGCACATGTACTGATATTTACACATATATATATACACACAGTACCCACGAAACAGATGCCCCACACACAGGAGTCCACACGCATATGCAAGCATATAGGCATGTACCATGCAAAAGATGGTGATACCCAAGGGAGAATTTAAGACAGAATGCAAAGAGTATTTATCATACACCTCTGACAGCTTCACTTGCACATCATACACTCTCCTGTTTGAACAGGGACAGAATCTAATAACCCCAAATCTCTCAGAGGCATGTTTTCTCTGCAGCCAATTGACAGACATGTCTTTCCTTTCCCAACTTTTCACATAGTATTACTGAGCTGCCATACTACCCATACTCAGTCCTAGGTCAAAGAGAATCCTGAGCTTTTCTATTTTGTAACCCATGAGGGCAAAAATGAAAGTTTTTTTATTAGCAGAAATAGAGGATTCACAGTTTCCTAATGTGGCGTGTAGACTTGAAACAACTCAAGACATCGGACTCCAATCACAACATTATTTAGGGAAAAGTTATTTCAGGTGAGCTTTGTAACTTTATTTGACCTATGGTATGAAGCAGGGTTTGAGGCAGGGGGCCTCAAACATGTATAACAGTAATTCTTCTAAAATGCTCCCAAATAAACTTTTATGTATATATATTTTATATATATATATATATATATATACACACACATATACACTGCTTTCATTCAATATGTTACAGTATAAGGCAGCATAAATGTTTTATTGCTATTAGTTGAAGATGTCAAGCATAGCACACAAGTGGCACGCCTCTCCTAAACAAACCAGTAAACCCTCCCTACTGCATCAGTCCAGGGCATATTTACTGCTCTCCCATAAGCCTTATGTACAAGAATACAGATAGGCTGTCCATAGTTAAGACCAAGATTAGCTTTTTGTTGTAAACCCAAGAATTCAAAGTACATGGTTCAAAGCACAGATAAATACCTAGATTAGATGCTTTTTGACTAGTTCCCCCCATCTCATGACCGGTCATTTATCCTCCAGTCTTTACAGGTGGTTGGCTGTCAAATAACATACTTTCAGATGAATTACAGATGATTTGGCCAAGATCTTTTTGTGATATGAGATTCAGAAATAGGTGCTAATCGTATTTTGAAAACTCTTCTATGGCTCCTTCATGCCACATCGCTGTGTCCTAGAAACTTCAAATGAGGTTTACCCAAAAGATCTTGGCAAGATCTAGCACAAGGAAAGGCATGTCTGGAAGTAACTCTCAGGTGCATTAAGAATGTCAGAACAGTCCGTCAGGCTCCAGCAGATTTTAAGGAGTGCCAAATATCTGAGGAGGAGCTAAGCTTTCATATTTTTTTTTTTTAATTTTTTTTTTTAAAGTGTTCTCTCACAGTTTGCCTTGAGGAAACTGCCTTAATTATATAAACAAGTTCCTAGGAGTTCTGTCACAGCATTTTTGCTGGATGTCTTTTCTTAGTTGCTATTAAGTTGTTTTTTGTTTTGGTTTGGTTTTTTTACTGTCCTGATCACCTCTGGTAGGTAGTATCCATTTTATTAGACATAAAAGCACCTGATAAAATAACCTGCACCTTTTTATTTTTCTCACACTTGCTGGTCAGGATGGACACCAATACTAAATATTACCTCCAGATATTCCCATTTAGATATTTACTCACACCTCCAGTGTGTTCAATAACTAGTTATGGGAAGGGTGTAGAAATATACATTTCAATTTAGGCACATAGAAGGAACAGTTAGGAAGGAAAATTCTTGGCTTTCTTCTCTCTTAATTTACAGAGTCTCAAATACCACGCCTAATCCTGGAAAACTAACTTGAAACTCAATCTGACTTTCCATACAAGTTCTCTGGGTTCCCACTTCCATCGTTCTTAAAAGTGGGGTTCCCAGACACACCCACCCCACTTCAGTATTTTGCATAAAATATTAATATGTTGTTGCTAGGTGGTACCACTAATTTGGTAATGTTTTAAGTCTATCAAGAAAGCAGAAGGTCATGGAGGCAGGAACTGAGTGGTGTCTGAGCAGAGATACCAGGCTTTCTTAATATGGGTCTAAATCATAAAGTTCAAGTCTAAATCCAAATCTTCAAAATGAATTCAGATCTGGCATTTAGCATTTCATAAAAACAGGCAAAGGTTAACTCCCTCAAAGTTGTCCTGCAGTTTGAAGGGTTTGGATTAAACCTTCTCTAAACATAGTGACAGTTTCTTTCACAGAATCACAGAATGATTGGGATTGGAAGGGACCCCTGGAGATCAACCACTCCAACTCACCTGCTAAAGCAGGTTCACCAGAGCAGATCCCACAGGAATGTGTCCAGATGGGTTTGAATGTCTCCAGAGAAGGAGACTCCACAACCTCTCTGGGCAGCCTGTTCCAGTGCTCTGGCACCCTCAAAGTAAAGAAGTTGCTCCTCATATTCAGATGGAACCTCCTGTGCTTCAGTCTGTGCCCATTGCTCCTCATCCTATTGTTCGGCACCACTGAAAGAAGTTCGGTCACATCCTCTTGACATCCATCCTTGAGATATTTATAAGCACTGATAAAATCCCCTCTCAGTCTTCTCTTCTCCAGGCTGAATAGACCCAGCTCTCTCAGTCTTTCCTTATAAAATGCTCCAGACCCATAATCATCTTTGTAGCTTGCCACTAGACTCCCTCCTTTCATTTTAATATGATCTGTTTAGTAGCTACAAGACTCCACACTCCCTTCAAGTGAGCTGGAATCTTGCCAGATGGTACACCAAAACACTCAGGTCCAGGGTCACTGCTGCGAACAAGCTTTTAGAAATCATCTGTAGCTTCTTTCCTGCAGAAAACCAACCTCTGACCCAGCGAACCACTGCTAGATTTACTCTACATGCTTTAATCACTGACTGCAGGAGCTGTGTGCCAGGAAAAGAATTTGGAGTTTTTCCTCTCCCACCTTTTGCGTATCACTTGTCTCCATAGCTCCAAATCACTTCAGGACAGGATAAATTCCCCTCCTCCCAAGCCCTGGCCTTTGTATAATGTGGACTGGACATTATAATGTACAGTCACAATTACAGTATTTTTACTAAACAATACTCTGACTTTTTAGCCCAAGAAACACTAGAAGTAAAAAAGTCTGTAAAGATCATCTATTATGTCTCAACTAAAAGTCTGTTTACTTCAGTTTTATTAAGAAGTGTATTCAAAGTGCTTATTGATATCACTGGAACGGTACTAAAGCCGAACTGCAGTAACGTAGGAGGAAATCCAGTCTGATGCTCTGAGGTTGTAAAATGGGAAGTTGCAGGAAACAATATTTTTATTTCAAGTACATGTTTGGTTTCAGTTTCAGATAACCTGCTTTTTCTCCCCTAATCTATGGCCAAATTCTGCACTGAGGTACACAAGACCTGTTCATAGTGACACTGGAAGTCTGCATGTGTACAGGAGAGGAAAGATTTAGCCTTTCCTGATTATAGAATAATCTTACTTAATTCATCCATGTTTTCTTTGATAACAGAACCAGCATGGAGAGAAATCCTAATGTATATAATGTGCACACCAAGAAGACAAGATGGCCAAATGGAAGGTTTCTGCATGCATTTTTTCTAATGAAGTTAGCTAGACCACAATCAAAATAAACATTTTATTTGCAGTATCAGGGTCAGGGTAGCTCAAAACCTCATAGGGAGGCAGAAATAGATCTCTGTCTTCCCCCCCCCCCCCCCAATACGGGCTGAATTCTTACATATGGAAGATTTCAGTCTCCTCTTTCTACTGAGAAAAATGAATGGGATTTCACACAAGATCACCTTATCTTGGATAATTTCTTTAAGAACTTCACACAATGTCAGATCAGTTCACCAGATAGTGGAGAGGCAGTTATGCTGATTTAGACTAGACAATGAGCTGACACAGGACTCTTAAGAGTCATAGCTGAAACAGTGAGTTCTGTAATATCCCATACTGTACATACAATATTAACCAGGATCAGCCACCGATTGTCTTTGATTCCCATGTAGATGTTCAGCTGGTTTTCATAAAATTCTTCATGCAAATCAAGGACAGCATTTTATCTTTAGAAGACACTGCATTTCTCTGGGTTTTATGAGAATATGCACTATTCTAGAGTGTGAAAAAGGATCATGGAGAATTCTGGAAAGATGTAATAGACCAAATCCCATGAAATGTGGCTGTTTTAGGCTGCAAATCTGAATCATCTGATTTGCTGTACTTATGTTGAGGCCAGGACAAATCGGTGAATCCATCCATACAAAGCTCATTGAAGGTTTACGCCCTTGGACATTGAAAGCAAGGAGAAACAAAATCAACAGCAAGCATCCTCAGCAGGCACTGAAAAGGCCTTGGGACTCCCCATGGAAAAGTAAATAGAACGATGAAATAGGGAAGGAGCTAGAACTGGGTGGAGGAAGGACGTAAATTAATATCCGTTTTGGTAAATGGCCTCATACTTCAAATTACAAATGAATTAACAGAAAAGAGCTCACTGCAAGCTCTGAGAAACATTTTAAGAAAACCGGGAAATTCTTTTAAAACTTGCAACTGTCCATGAGTTACTAACTACGTGCCTGAATTCCTGAAAGACCGAATTTTGTAAAGAGAACAAGACAGGCCCATATTAAAACTTTTAATGACTTTAGTTTAAAAAAAAAAAAAAAAGAAAAGAAAAAAAAAAGGTGGAACTTTGCAGCCAGCTGGCTCCATACCGAAAGCCAGGCTGCACAGCTTGAACTTAAAGCTATCTTAACATAATGAATAAGTGCCAATAATTAGCATATGTAGTGTGAACAGGTTTGCTGGCACAAGCAAGTGAAAAACTCCAAGGTAAAGTTATTATTAGGGAGTAATTAGCTCTGTGAAGTAAATGAGTGAAACAATAGCTGCCAGCACTGACAATATGGCTAACATCTGACTATGTGGAAGATAACATTGTAAAGTATTGCTCCCTGAGCTAGAATCTGTTAATAACCATATGTTAGTGTAATTAATGCAGAGTCTTTCTGACCTGTTGTCACATAAGAACAATACTTTCTTGGAAACATTCAAACAGGCAGCCCTACACTCATGGATGGCAAAAAATAATTTGGGAAGCTGCTTACAAACACCTTTTCTTCTGCATTTCTTTAAAAAGAACTAAAAAACAGTAAATGGGGTAAAAAATAAGAAAAAAAAACAAAAACGACTTACGAACCAACTGATTTCAAGGTTAACAGCAAAGATTTTAAACCCTGGATCAGGGCTTTCCAGACCAACTAAATCAAGCCCTAAAGATACTCTTGGATTTTAGAGGTGCTTGTAATCCATGTCCAGACCAAATTCTGTAATTTGATTATTTACATGGAGTGGCTTAAACTCTTTATCGAAAAAATCCTTGAACTCCAGAGTGTTCAAATCTGAAACTGGGTTCTGAATTTTTTGGCTCGAGCCCATTTTTAAATTGAATAGATCCCTCCAGGTGTCTGACATTCATCATACATTCTGCCAAGGTCTTAATATATTGCTCGATAGGGAGGGTCTCTGCTTGTCCCCCACACAGAACATTTTCACCTCCAAATGAGAGATTCTGTGACTACAAAGTGCAAGGCTAATTTCTCTTGAGAAGGTACTAAAAATCATGCCCAGAACTTCTGAATTTTCAGAATAAATGGCACCGATGCAATATTTTCCTCTCTTCATATCAACAACTCAAAATGTTTCAAAGAGGCCTAGTAAATACAGTTTGCACAACAACCCTTACATAATTACTGTATTTTCAAGTCATTGTGCTGATGTAGTGTATCCTACAGAGTATGCATATCCCCTAAAAAGCATCCCGTCTCTAAAGCTCTCTGGTACAAAGAAATTTGTAATTTAATTTGAAAGTATCTCTATTCCAATTCAGAATCTCATATGTACCTCCTCAGACCATGCACACTCTTTGGCTCACAGCAAGAGCTTTATAGGGAGGGCAAATTGTGGTCATATATCCCAAAAGAATAGCCTGCATTTCCTAAAGAAAAAGTTCAAGAATTTTAAGAACTTGGTCATATTTAAATTCAATTTAAAAAAAAAATTCAAAATTTACTGCAAGCTTGTTAGTACTTCCCTTCTTCCCTTTTTAGTGGGGCAGCTTAAAAAAAAATAACACAGAAGGTTTTGAATGCTTCACAGGCTATTATGGCCAGGCAAAGGAGCCCTGCATGTTTGAGATCTCACACATTCATCTTCTCACTAAACATCTGTTTAAGGCTTGTGTGATCTACCTGTCAGCACCAGTGATCCATAAAGTGTTTGAACCTCCTGTCTCAAACCTCAGTGCTGGTTTGATCAGAGGCTTTGTGCACACTAATCACCCCCTTTATCTTTTCTAATGTTAGGAGAAAAAAAACACAGCAAGGCTGTCTTCCAAACCTGACTGTAATTAATCTTTCCACGGGGGAACCTGCCTGGTTTGAAAAAGCAAGATCTGATGGGCTGCTGCTCTTTATCTGCAAGGGCCTTATTTTTCCTACCAGGCATCTTTACACTTGAGTGGTACCCTTTACAAAATACTTTAACTACATCCCAGTGACAGTGAAACAACCTTCAAGATCATCTTATGAATGAAACCACTGGTAACTTTGCTGAGAAAAAGAGACCAATGAAAGGAGTTTGACAGAAGCACGTTTACATGATTCTCTCTTTTTAACTGCACAGGAAAAGCAGGCATCAGAATAAGTACTGGCCCCCTTTTCATGTCTCTCCTAAAATGCTCTCTCACTAATAATCCCACTGCTACCTAGCTCTTACTCAGCTGATCACAAACGTACTGAAAGCTGCAGGAGTTCCCAAGAGGGAACAGGTAACATCAAATGCTTTTTGGTTTTATTACAGCTTGCCTTTTGCCTCTATTTGCTTTCTGTGGCATAAGGAGAAAGAATGCTGTGCGTGATATAGACGACAATTCAATGTACACTTTTGATGAGGCCCATGTTGAATGAGGCAAATAAGCTTAAATTCACTCTTTGTTTCTTATAAAGGAAGCTTCCTTCACTCCTCAGCATCCCTGAGTGGAGGCATTAATAACAACTTAAGGTCTAGAAAGCAGACAGCAGTAAGCAGAGAGAAACTGATTACGGAAAACCAAATTTGGGTACATATTTTCATAGCAATTCTCAACCTAAATAGTGTCAAAAGCCTTGAACATATACGGACAGATTGATCCATAAGTGGGCAGACTGAGTTCATCTGAATAATTATCTAACTAGAAGAAAGTACTTTAGGGATTTGTTCAGTAAAATAGCAAGTAATTGGTGGGAGGCAACTAACATGATCACATTGATGCCCCATATCAGCCAAGGCTCTTTAACACAAAGCTGCGTCACACAAAAACATTAACTGCCAGAATCCAGGTGAATCCAGAGAGGGAAGTAAGTGAAGTGAATCTTTCTATTACTGTCATCATTTATTAGTTATATTGTGAGAAAGTTCAAAGGACTCCAGAGGTCCAACATCTGAGTGTGCATGATCAAAGAGAGTCCTGCACATTATTAAATCTTTTTTTTTAAGACAAGATACCACAAGTGTAACACAAAATAACGTAGAAAGGAGTAAATGTCTACCAAGACTGTTTAGGGTGCTGTGTTTGTCTCCAGTCTAGATTTCATGGATTTGTTAATTGCCTGCAGGTAACAGCAGCATTAAAATTGGAGGAATAATTTGAGCAATACTGAGGCTTGGACCATTCTGGAAAGGTTACTCTATACATTTGGGGCACTTCTGTACCAAGTGTGAGACAGAACAGGGAAAGTGAACAAACAAAACAATGAGGTGAGCATCACCAGCAGAACAGATCAGGATCATAATGAAGTAGAAGAGGAAAAATAAGAGCAGCAGATCTATAAAGAAACTTTGGGAAACAACATCTGGAGAACAAGGAGCTAATGCTTAGGCTGAAGGAAGGACTTGAGTCCAATAATATCAACAGAAGCAAAGGGACAATGGTCAGTGTCTGGGGAATGTCCTGCCAGGAAAGCAGGGAGACAATGGAGGTGTTAAGAACAGAAGGCTCAACAATCAAGCTGTAAGATTGGCAAAGATATGGCTGAAAGTTTTAGATGGGGGGGGGGAGGGGGGAGGAAAGAGGTGGATTTTAGAAATGCCATACCAAAATAATCAAAAATATTTGGGACAGGAAAGAGTGGAAGAAAGAGTCAAAATGGTTACCTGGAATAAGGATCTGCTTGATGGGGAGGGAGATGATGTTGCTACCAAGAACAGAGAGGCTTTGGGAAGTCAGCTAATGAGTTCATTTGAGGCTAGTGTCTCTGTCCAAGATTTATGTTTCCTCTAGCTAGAGATTAAGGCACTTGAATCACAACTAATTTATCACCTTTCTTATTTGCTGGCCATGGAGAAACACCTGGTATTCCAGATTGGTGCCCTATATTGAAGCTTGACAGCTAAGTGCCTATAGAGTCCATCTAAATTTGATAAAGGACACAGGTCAACATCCAGATAAACTCTGCACCATATAAACTCTGACGATAGAGTGTGGACAGGACTAAACTGGTATCTTATCCAGTACACAATCCTATTGGTTTAAATCTAAATCTCATTCTCATTGAGTAATTAAGAGCAGAGAAGGTCTGCGATTCTATAGAGGACGTAATGTGCTGTAAGCAGTATATTGGGCATGGATAGGATCGCAATAATATTAAAGAACATTTGAACTATCCTATGTATTTCAAGGAAGAAATGAAAGATATATCAATTACTTATAATATCATTATCAAGCAATGATGTAACTAACAGGAGGAGGGATTTCTCTTATATTTTGCTGCCTTATGCCTTCTAAATTTTACCCCATCTCAAATGGTATGATCATACTGTTTGACAAAAAAGAATGATGGTGTTTAAGTAAAATAGCTCCTTCAGAGATCATTTAGATCTTCTAATTGGTCATGTCTGAGGAGAGACATAGTCTTGTCTTGCTTAGCTGTAAGAATCAGGTTTTCTATATTTTAACTTAAACAAGATGACTAACTCCTCCAAACTTCACCTTCCCATATGTAGATTGAGAATAATGTTTATGCTCAAGGACGTCCCGATAAGTTAAAAATAGTTTTGCCTTTGCAGAGTTGTGCACATGTGCGCACATACGCTTGAAGGAAACAACCTTCTCTTGCCCAGCACTCTACAAAATTCATTCTCCCGAGGCTTATTGGCCTACCTGCAAGTACTTGTCCAAAACTCACATCCAAGTTTGTACTCGTTAACTTTAAAGCCTGCTTGCCTGCATTTTTAAGGAGAACTGCTTGTGAGAGCTGGCTGAAACCCTGATCAGCTTAACTGGATCATATAGTAGCAGTAGCAGCAGTACAAAAAGAAGACACATTCCCAGCAGGATTCAGTGGATAAAGAAGTTACAAACATTGGTCCCTCCACTGATTTTGCCTTCTTCAGATCATTCACACCTCTTCCAGTCCTCTGTGATAGAAATAAACACTGCAAGAAGACATTCAGCAGCACTATCATATCCAAGAAAGATGTGAACAAAACCAACAATTGTTTCATTTCACTACAGTCTAAAGGAAAACTAAGCAAACCACACTTGATACACTGAAAATTATCACAATTAAAACCACTTCTGTCCTACTGATTTGCTGAATTGTCAATGCTGACTTGCACATGCACACACACAAAATATAGATAGTATAGATATGCTAGCCCAGCTGAAAAAAACTGCATTATGTTGGTGACACACTTTTTTCAGTGGCAGCTATGAATATAGCACTCACGAGTGAATCTTGAAAGGCTGGAAATTTCAGTAAATATCTAAGCCTCCTCTAAAATCAAACAGGCAGTCTAAGAAGATCCCAATTTCTTTCATATGTCTAGCTGCTTCTGACACCAACTGAACAAGGAATTAATTCTCATCCTGTTTTTCCTCTGAAGCCCAAGAGCACTTTCATCCTTCTCACAGTACATGAGGCTGCTAAGTAAAATCAGCATATGTTGTAAAGTAACGTAAGTGAACTCCAGAAATGCAGAGAAGTATGTTTGTGAGTGTGTGTATATTGGGAAGGCACACGGCATACAAAGGATGTTAAACAAAGCAATAATCATTAACAAAGAGCCAGAGGATTCTGTCTTGACCACTTGTCTTCCAGAAATTTATTCTCCCAAAACAATGCCCACTAAAGACAACAGATTTTATCCCTGCTTTTAATGGGTGCTGGAACAATTCCCTGCTTTCTAGGACTTCATGCTTAAGGTGTTTATGAGTAAAAAACTTAGTCTTTCACAAAAAAAGTTGAAATGAAAAATTGTGTCAGTACAAGTTTTTATGCCATAGTCTGTTTATCGTCTCATTTTAAAACAAATATTGAATCCCTCCATTTCTTGCACAAAGTCATAAAATGTATTTTTACCTAAGAAACCCCAATACTTCTACAAGTAGCAAGGCAGGCATAACTGTCTTGTGAAAAGAGAGCTGCCTATCCTATGAGCATCTATTTCCTATGGCAGCAGGAGTTTAGAAAAACTGTGGAAACTGCAAACAAATGGGGAGAAAAAGGCAGAGCCCACTATATTCTTTCAGTCTGGAGGGTTAACAAATTACAGTGGAGAATTTTATCTGGATCTATGGCTGCTTTTTCTGATCAATATTTTTAGCTGTAGTTGGTAGGCATGAAAATACTCGGTTCTCAGAAAGAAGAGTACATTTCTTCCACTTACAAAATTTAAAACCTTGACAAGGACTATCAGCATTATTTCTGCACACGCTTTCTGAAACATCAGCTAGTGCCCTTTGCTAAAGGTAATTTCTTGTCTGTCAAATATTGTGTCCCTATCTAGAAAAGCAACATATGGAGCAGGTAGAGAGATTGAAAAGTAGAAAGGGACAGAGCAGAAAGTATTGTGTCAACCTCGATAACCATTCTGCAGGGCTGGAACAAGTATTTTATTTTATTTGCCATTCAACAGCTTAACTTCAAATAGGTGTTTAATTAACTCGGAGTGGCAGTCTAAATGTTTAGCCTGAAGCAGCCTGACAAAGAAAAAAGTATCCAGGTACTGCATTTGCAGATTTAGAGCATCAGGCATGAGAAGAAACTGTTAATTCCACAATGCAGAGAATTCCTGACACACGCACATGAATTAAGATGCCACTGCTAAACACCACTGAGATAATCAAGGAGCAGCGCACTTTTTGCAAGAAAAGAAGAAGCGTAACCCTGGAGCACAGTAGGCACGCCAGTAATTTACATTCTAAGTGTAAAGATGGAATTTCCAACTTGGTGAGGTTTCTGCTATGCCAAGAACTTTATGCAAGTGTAAAGAGTCTAAAGGGAAAAAAACAAAAAAAACAAAAAACAAAACCAAAACAAAACAAAACCAAAAAAAAAAAAAACACCAAAAACAAAAACAAACAAAAAAAAACAACAGGGCACTTTTGGCTAAAACCTGTTTCTATGAAATAAAATTCTACCAGATATGAAGTAACCGATTTGTTAAAAAAAAAATTATAAAAATACAAGCCAAATATATCCAGAGGAGGATGAACGGGATTAAGGACTTTCAAAACTCAGTCCAAAACACCTTGATATTAGTTTAAGAAAGGATCAGGGCTCACAATCGCCTAACAGAAGCTGGGCATCTTACTATGAAGATAGGAGAAAAAAGGAGGACAACATATATCTTGCCTCCACTACTTGACATCCTATCCGATGACAGAGGCACAGATTGAGACAGCACTCCCTCTCATTTCTTGGGAACTTAACAAGGGACTACGCCAAATCAGAAGGAAATGAATGCTCTGGAAGCTAATAATTTTGAATATTTCACTTCCTGCTCACCACCCTGCAAAACAGGTACATTCCTGGTATGTAGTGATACATGGTGACCCTCAAAATCAGATGGTCCCCAAATATTTTCTTTTAAGGCATACTCAAAGCCTTGGCAATGCAATAATCCACCTCCCTCTTCAGTTTATTATATGAAAAGATGTCACACTGTGACTGTTTCAATCAGCAAATGAACAAAGTGTGCAGCACTTGTCTTGGCTCTTACTATCATAATAATCTTGTTGGGTTTTGTTTATAACTCTGAAACATCAGCAACTCTTCCGTAGGTGAGCATGCGTTTATGCTGCCCCTACTGTTGCCTTTGTGGTTTCACTATTAGCAAGACATTAAATGAAAACCAGAAGAAGAATAGGGAGAGAAGGGAAAAGCAGGACTGAGGCACAGCCATTTGTACCTACTAAATGCAACAAGTTGGCCTTAGGTAACCAGAGCCCTGAGACTGGCAAGAAAGCAGGTTAAGTACCCAGAAACTGAGAAGAAAGTCAGTGAATGAGCCACTCTGGGTTGGAGCAGATAAATCCAGGTCAAAATCAACATGGGCAGGCATCCCACTCACATTCAGCACAGCTTAGCAGAGCCACAATGTAACAGAAACATGGCAGTGGTCAAGGTGAGGAGAGGGTTCATGCAGAATGACTGCTAAGTGCCTTACACTCTGATTTCTTAAGGCAGTTTTCATGGAACCAAGGGATGCTTGTAAAACAAATATATGTGCTGACAAAGTCTTGGCTTTGTTACAATGAATCGAACTAGAAAAAATTAAAACCAGAAAAATATTAAAAATGCAGGGAAAATTGTTTCCTCACCTTAAAGAGGACAGAAATTGACCCTTGCAAACTTTTTAACATTTATACACTCGCATTTTACTGATGGATCAGATCAGATTTTCCACATTAAACTCTACTGATGTGATTCAGCGGAAAAGCACCAACACAAATCTGGCTCCGAAAGTAACAGGGATTATTTTCTTTGTGCTACCCTGCCTCATTCTCACCCCACAACCATCGCGGTCTGCATTCGATTTATATCACTGAAATGGAAAATTCTATAGAAAAAAACAGCAAAAATGGAGACAGAAGATAAAAACCTAGAAGGCCTGAATCTCTGATAACTCTGCACTCCAGTTCACATTTTGTATTGTGGCCCAATGGGAGACAACAGACAATCTGGGTTCTGTTCCTGGTTCTGGCAATGAGCTCCAGCCTAACAATATGCAAGCTGCTTCCCCTCTGTCCTTAATTCCCCTGGTCTGGAAAAACAGGATGCCTTTAAAAAAAAGAGAAAAAAAAGGATAAAAAGAAAGAAAGAAAAATGTTCCAAGAGCCAGTGGTGATGGTGCTACATAAGATCTGGATCATACACTAATATCTATGCAAACAGGCTCTGAAACGCAAGTAAAACTTAGCAACTGAATGTTATTTTGTAGTGCTATAAGTAACCACAAGGGATGAAAAGACAGAGAAAAATCACACCTGGCAGTTATGAAATGGGGAATGATGCTTCTAGATCAAAGTTTCCATGTAATGCAGTAACATGTGAATTTTAACTCTCTAGAGTATTTTGACATCTCTTTCTACTATTTAATAGGCAGTAACAACAATTTATCATAGTTCCTCTAAGATATGTAAAACAAAAATAACCAAGCATTGTGGGAAATCTACATTGCCGCAGCTTTCTGAAATAATCTGAGTGAAGACAAATCACGAGTTCAAGAAAGTGTCCTTCATGTATTTCAGTTTCCTTCTGAAGCAGTAAGAACCTTAGAGATAAGGACCAAACTTCCTACCCTAATCTTTATTTCTAAAAAAAGGGATTCGGCAAATAGGCTCAACATCTTAAAGCCCACTTTTCCCAGGGACTAGATAGAATTAGATCCGAGTAGGTTTATCTCAATCAAACTAGGATAGTTTTTATTTAACAAAAAAAAAAAAAAAAAAGGAAAAAAAAGCAGCCATATTTTAACCAGCAAAGTTTAATCCCTTCTTTTCCTGTGAAAACTCAGATAAATTTGATTTTGCGCCTCTCGCTGTCTCCATATTCCAGGTATTATGTCATTGCACATTAGACTGTGTCAACACACCGTGACTTCGTCCCCGCTAATGCAAAACCTCGGAAAACATGGAGCCAGGAGATAATTTCAGAGTGCTTTTTTTTCTCTTTTTAATGTAACTCGGTCTTTATCCTTCCATATTTCTGACACTTCCATTGAGTGATAGTCCCAAAACGAAGAAAATCAGTCTTTCGCATGCAAAGCCGTCTTAAAGCAGACTGTTGAGTCGCAATCTTTCTGGGCAGGTGAGCTTCACACGTGTCTCAGGAAGCATCGCTGTCTTGTGAAATCCAAGAACAGCAATGACAGGCTTCCGAGAGAGCCTCCCCAGGTCTCCTGTTGGTGGAAAGAAGGCTTAACCTCCTACAAAAGGGCACCTCCTGAAGGAATGGGGAGATGATGTCTGAAACAGAAATGGGCATGAGGCTCTTGGAAAATGCCCCCATCCTCTAACAAGAGCGGTCTGTGAGCTAAGTCTGCATGCCTGAACATAAGAAATGGCTGCTTTCAGAACAGTTCGGGTTTTTAAAGCAGTCTATTTTTTTTTTCCTTTTTTTTTTCTATTGATGTATTAAAACAGTGGCTCAGGTTCCTTGAACATGAAGAAAATTAATACAGAGAAGGAGCTGTGTGGAAGTTGGTATAACTGTTACATCCTGTTAGTTTCTTCAGCATCTTGGTCATTTATTTCAGCACGAAGTGTCTCTAACTGTTCATGTTCTGATTTTATGATGTTTCACACTTGTACAGGAAGAGGGAATTTCAGGCCCTTGACATCTATGTGTTAAGACAAAATAAAAGTTCATGGGTTTTGAGTCAAATAATGTAATGAACTATGTTTATTGCACTATGTAAATAACCACTAACAAAAGCAGACAACACATTTTAAGAGAAAGAACTGATTTAGGAAACCATATTATATAGCATTATTAAAGTCTCATCTTCCACTGTTAACTACTGCATGCTAAAGCAAATGTCAGCTTGGGGAGGGGGGGCAAAGGGGGGGGTTACTGTTTCTAAATTAAACACCCTTCAAACACGCTTTCTGACAGTTATCTTCATATTTTCCACAGATGCTGCCACTGTCACAAAGTCAGGCACTAAAATAGATACAATGCTAGTGTCACATCTAGGCTGTGCTGATACCCCTGCCACTGTAACTGCCGATCGCTCTGCACCGGGAGGAAAAAACAGACTTTATATAGAGAGGAGCTCAGAGGCACTGTAGATGACATTTGGGAAGTTCTAACAACTGATCAAAACAACAGAAAGTCATCAGTGGAAGGTATGTCTCAGACTGAAAGCAAGAGTCCATCCACATTCGTTCCCCAGATATGTGTTATCTCTGGTAGGCTGAAATGATGCAAGTTATTTGACTTCTGCAGATTCATAGGGCAGCCTGTACAGATGTAGCTTTCTCTGGAGGTTTTGCTTACCCTGTAAATCATTACGCCTATATTCTTAATTGTTTGGCACAGCTCCCAGGACATCCATTACATCTCTTCTGACTAATGCATATTTGGATCTGCTCACCCCTGGGGCTTCTAACCAATAAACGTCCTGGTATAAAGAGAAGTGCATGAAAATAATGCATTATAGGTGAGCAACACTCCATCAGGATACCTGAACAGCGTGGGCCAACTGAGACACTAAAAAACACAGTATCAGCCTCTTGCCCCTCTTTGGTTTGCATTGCTTCTCTGGTTGTCTTACCATCTAGAGTCAAGAGGATCATATGGGAGAGTGTGGAAGCCCTATTCTAAACAAAAACTAGAAAGACTATTAAGTGTATGTTACACAAGCTGGTAGCATGGGGTACTGATTTACACAGATCTTCTGCTTACAACACACCTAAGCTCTTGCCACAAGTGACCAGACCTCCCTGACGTACTCCCAGGCCTAAGCCAGGAAACCCAGACTGTTGGCAGCAGGTGCTCCCCAACACCAGGTGAAATCATGTGAAAGAAAAAAATAAGACAGGCAGGAAAATATCTGTGCTACCTACAGCCCAGTGGACTGAGACCTGCTCCACTAGAGGCAGAAAAAAGTGCCTACTTTCAAACCCATAGTTCCCCCTCGGGAAACTCCGAGGACAGTGCTCCCAGCCGTCTGACGATGGTTTTTGTGGAGGCAGCAATAGGAAACACTGGAAGAAAAGGGAGCTCTTTTTGCAGAAACAGTTTGCTCTTTTTAAACCATTCCCATGGCTTCATCCAGGCTCTGAGGGGAGTGCAGCCTCAGGAAGGTACAAAGGAATCAGTTTTGTGGCAAAAGACGGGAGAAAAGGCAAACACACGTACCAAAAGAGCGACAGACTTCAGCAATGAAGGCAGAGGGATGGACGGCATTTGTGCAAATACAGATTACATGTGCAATTCATTTGAAGGCAGTGGCATTTTTATCACAAAGAAGAGTTTAATCAAAGTCTCAAGAGATCCGCCATAAAGGAAGCCCTTGCCTTGCTGCCTCGGCTGTCTGAAAGAAACACCTGTTACGCACAACAAAAAAAGACAAAACAAACAATAGGTATAGAAGGGAGGCCACGGTTCAAACAATGTGAATCGGAGAAGCACAGTTTTCTCTAAATGAAGGGCTAGAATCCTATCAAATGAACAGCTGGGGAAAGCATAATTCTTTATATTTGCAGGGAAGTTGCACAGATTATATGATGGCAGCAAATACAATGTACCTATCTGAGCTCCACTTCCTAGGCACCAGAAAGGACAGGAACCTTCTAAGATATCCCTGAGTGGAAGAATAAACTTGCTTGAGCCCAGCTCCAGGAAAAAAGATAGCTGGCTTTCAAAAGAACACAATGGACAATTTTCCTCCCACGGGGCCTTTGCAAGAGTTTCTGCTAAGAGGATACTGAGCTCAAACAACCCCCACAAAAGACGCAGAAAGCAAACTTGTGATTTCAACAAATCCACCTCAGTACACAGAGGGGATGTGAAGAACACCTAAAATGGATGTGTTTCTTTTTAAGTAAGAAGTGTGAATATTATTAACATAGAATACAGAATTCTATATCAGTAAACTGATTGCAATTTTTATTTCTTTATTCTGATTGTA
The DNA here is from genome assembly GCF_963082525.1 of Nesoenas mayeri. Lineage (NCBI taxonomy): Eukaryota > Metazoa > Chordata > Aves > Columbiformes > Columbidae > Nesoenas > Nesoenas mayeri. The sequence goes on from NC_137541.1 coordinate 77,640,876, forward strand.
CCAAAAAGACAAGAATTCTTAACCGTGCAATAAGAAATAATACAAAGGAAGCAGACTTAAATAATATCCTGAAACTCATGACACAGAAAGCTAAAATTCTTGAAAAACAGCATTTCAAATCTGCCTTTTGTCTCAAGTACAAAAGAAATACAAGAAATAGAGCACAGTTCTAATTTCTGTCACTAGAATATATCAGCTCTCCAAAACTTCACTTCCTAACAAAATGGCAAAGAAAGTCCTGGACCTATCACATACTTGGGGAGCTAAACTACTCAGGGAAACCTCCTGCTGCCAGAACTGGGTCCTATGAAAGAACACAGGCAATGTTTATAGGGGTGTCTTTAATGTATGTTACACAAGTTGGTAGCTTGGGATACTGATTTACTCATAGAAAGATGAAACCCTGGAAGTTTTATTTCCTTGAAGTGTTCTAATTTCAAATAATTTGAGTCCATTTGTGCTTACTTTATATCTCCTAGTGCATGCATCAGTCTGTCCGTATCACTGGGAAATACTTTGATCATCTGTGTCTTGATCTAAAATCTGTATTTGCTATGATTTCAGCTGAAGAGGAACTGTCAGCAGGGCTGAAGAATTCATAAGGCCTTGAACAATTCACATGTGAGATCAGCTATAATTCAGAAAGTATTAATAACCTGTGGCCCCCACATGGAAAACATCCCTACTGTTTCCTCCTTAAATCCTTTAGAGAGATTAAAAATCGATGTCCAGAAAGGTAATCATGTTTGTAATTGGTATCTGGATTGGGGCAATGCATGCATGAAAATGTGTGCCTACGTGGGTATAAGGCAGCTTACTCGTGTGTATAAAGTGAGAATGTCATCAATCAGTTGTTTAATATATGCTTACTTGTTCCTAGACAACAAATGTGGACTCCAGGCCTAAAGAAACCGGAAATGATGCTTAAGTTAGATGTAAGTGATTCTTAAGGATGTTAAGAACGTAGAACTCATTACACACAGTATATAAAAAAGCCCCTCTCACTGACACACTGCAGCTCAGTAATTCTTAAGCCACAGACAAGATTCTACACGCAGTAGGAAAGATAAGAAAACATTCTCACCACACAGAGCTTTAAAAGGACAAATGCTTCAACAGGCTTCCATTAAATACTCAAAGCAAGAGACTCCTTAACTAGAAGGGCTATGGCTTTCAATTTTGTACCTTCAGCCTCGTTTTTCTTGCTAAAGCATAAAGAGCGTGGTAAAATAGCAGAAAAGAACTGATTAATGTCAAATTGTCAACCGATCTGGTCCCAGTCCCACTAAGGGAGAAAAGGGGGACCGAATGGAGGGTGTTGAAAGAGCCAAACTCCATTTTCAACATAGGCAGCCCAAATTCAGCAAAGGCACTCGAGCAATCTACTTCTCTTTCCAAGGAGGACAGCAATAGAAAAAAAGTCATCTCTATTTTGATGGAGACCAAAATAAAAGGAAAAAAAAAATAAAAGGGGAGGAAGAAAGGAAATGAGATATAGGAAGAGAAGAACTTCATAGTATGGGCTCCTGTCCACTACAGTCAAAGAAATGTTTTCTCCTGCCAACCCAGGAGAACATGACATTTCTCCTGTAACTCAAGTGACATTTGGCACTTCTCCCATGTGGACATTTCAGGGTTCGAGCTGAGCTGACAACACATTATAGATGGTTGGTGTATCATATTATGTGCTTTTGTGGACGTTAAACCCACATAGAAACACAGTTAAAAAAACAACACTACTCTGGATGAAAAGTCAAGGACTCAGACATTAGGAAATGACAGAATTAAGGTTGTCAACATAATTTTGATTTTCCCTCTTGTGAGTACAGTCTACAATTATATTATCGTGTAACTCTACTCCCCCACAACACCATTTTTTATTCAATATGTATGACAGAGATACATGGGAATAAAATAAAGATACCTATTTAACCTAATTCTGGCACTTGTAATTTTCAAATGCCTTACTTCACTACCTAAATAATGTATTTCTTTGTATACAATTTTCACAGCATACAAAAGTATAGAAATCTCTTTATCATTTCTGTCCAAATTCATTTTAAATTGCTATCTATGAACAATTTTGTTGCAACTATTGTTGTTTCAACTTCAGAGTAATTTGCTGAACACTACTGTCTTTCAAAGAAGTCAAACCTGATAAAAACTATTTTGTAGTACATACAATTTTAAATGAATTTCCTCTCTGTGTCAAATATTTATAAACTCTAAATAGTGAATTCAAGTTGTCCCATTTAATTATTATTATTACCTTTCATATAAGTCTTCATTTTAGTTTTTATAACTTTATTAAATTTACCTTGGAACTTCAATTATTTTATTTAACGTCTACATACAAGAAACTCTGACATACACTCTTAGCCTCTTCGAAGCATATTTCAAACCAACTGGAATGAAAATCTGAAGTAGTTCCTTACAATTGTTTACCCAATACACATTTTATTCAACTTTCTTGTGTGGAAGTTGAACTTAAATAGATATTAAATACAATACACAAAATACAGACAGCTGGCATGAGATCTGCAACTCCCTAGTTCATCTTTGCCCAACAGAGACTTTCACAAGTCAAATGTATCTCTCCCTGTCTTTCTCCAGGCTTTCTCAGGCTTTGCTCACATTGCCCCTTCAATCACTATCCTTCAAGTGATTAAACTGTTTCATTTACTCTTCTTAAAATACCAAGCACAAGTAATCACCTTCCACTTTTAATTTATACAATTCAATTCAGTAGCAGATAACTGACAGAAAGTGCACAATGAAAATCAAATGGTTTTCTCTGGCCTCTTGCATGGTATTACCACCAATGGTGAGCTCATCTTGTCACCTAAACTATGCAGAGGTAAAGCATCATCAGCCAGATGTCTCAGCAAAATCCAAGAAGGTGAAGACAGTGCCGTGGATTTAGTAGGTGGAATCACACTTTTCCCTCTGAATCATTTTAAGCCATTATTCCAGCAGAGAGTTTCAAGTACTCCGTTTCGAATGAGCCATCAAAATGAAGTCGTGACCACTTAACATGGCAAGAGATGAATCAGAAAAGCAAGTCATTGTCAGTAGAAACTAAATGATCCTCAGATTTCTCCCTCTTGATAATATAGGGGCTGGTAGCAACTTTGGAATGTCAAACATAACCTGTCTCTCAAATATAGCCTCTTTGGATAGAAAAACAACCATTTTAGATAGTGCAAGCTCAGCAGAATTAGGTATCCAGCTGCAGTGCTTAGAATCAGAACAAAAGATAATGGCCCTTACACATCGGCACTCTCAATGTTGCTAGGGCAAGAGGTGCAAACCTGGCAGCAGCCATGACAACATTTTTAGTTTAAGTACTACTAGTGGACATGTCAACACTACGCATATGTCCAAATTCCAGTTACGGGAATGACAGACTACTTGCTTGTACCTCATTCTCCCATTTTACATGAAGATCCACATTCTATCTCAGCTCTGAGTATGATGTGTGCTTGTATTTCTACACAATGTTTTGCAGGGATGGCTATAACAGGTTAACTCCTATGATGCTTCCTAAGCCTGGTTGAAACATCAGCACCTTCAGTGGACCAACCAAACCCTACACTGGCTGTTACTGCTGTCATTAGAGAGTCAATAGAAGAAAATGTACCCTCACACCTCGCCTCCTGCAGGTCAAAATCTCATAATATAAATAGCACCAAATAGCATCACCAATGAACATGTTACCAAAAAAATGTTCCCTCTTCTACTCATGCTTAGCATCACTGAAAAGCACAGCAACTCCTGAATAACCCTAATAACCGATTTGTGACTTTAGTTAATATCAAGCAATCTCACACATATTCCGTAATACCAAAGCGGAAGTAAATGAGATCATAATTTGACTTAGAGTTTCATTCTCTTTGGGATGTTTCATGATGTCACATGTTATATAAGCTAAATATTGCTTGGCCAATAGGGGTGAAATGCCTCAATTTAGAGGAATCACCAGAATGATATGCAGTTGTGAATTTTCAAATTTAGGTTTGTTTTGGGGAGTGAGACCCTACAATAACCACTCTGAAATTATGCAGCTATATGAATCATTCTGCAACTGGCGACCCTTATAATGATGTTCTCGTTTTCAGAGCCAATGTGATGCCACACAGTGATTTGTCTGTTAAATTGAATCTTTGCCTCTAGATAGATAGATAGATATAAAGTTTATTTTGAAATGTCTCCTAGTGCCTCTGAGTCTGACTGATGTGAGATGTTATTTTGAACATGCCAAAGCATCTGAACGGCTCCAGTCCTTTCTTTTCAGCGTGCGTTCCTTGATAAGTGGCAAAGCTTCCCACTTATCAGTCACTCAAAGTGACTGTGGCTGTCAGTTGTGTACAAAGCGCAATCAGTTTGGAAGCAGAGACACCAGCATTTTTCTTCTCAGCTTGAAGCAAACACGTTTTGACTGCTAGTCATTCAATTTTAAAGCATCTTCAATTAGGGGTGGATGAAGATATAAAGAAAACACATCCTAAACACCTCCGCCAGCCAGCAGTAAAAAATTTATTGTTATCTCCTGCTTTACCTTACTGCAGAGGCAGCAGCAGCAGCCTTTTTTGGCTGCACAACAAAAGCGCTCATGACTACACACACTCCATACGGACAGGATCACAGCCATAAAGAGTTCATGTTCATCTTCCCAAGTCACTTACAGAAACTGCCACGGTACTTTCTGCTCCCGTACCTTTCTGCTGCCTGCTGTGTAAATACCTGCACGGGTGCAAAAACGTGAGCATCGCTCACGTGTACACGGGCACACCACCCCACACATTTTGAACACAAACATCCACCAAATGACACATGCACACTCTATAGCCAATGCAACGCCAACCAGACACTGAAATGACTGTGGAAATAATGGCAAGGAGGGCAAAGAAAAGGGACGGTTGGCAAAAATGAGGAGTAGATGCGGGAAAGGGTGGGCAGCTGCCTAAAGAAGATTGCTCAGTACTGCAGTGTCAGGGAGCTGGAAGTGAAAGCAAGTGGTAAATGTTGTGGGCTGCCTCAGAGAGATGCTGAATTGGCGGGGGGATCTGAAAACAAAAGGAAAGACGGGGCCTTGGAAATAAAGAGAACGCTTGCTGAGGGGAGAGAGACCAAGATGAGGCCTTGGAATACAATGTTGCCAGCTGCGATCACTCTATTTGATCACTGTATTTGACTGCTGGCATTTTTCTTACAGTCCTAGCTGCTGGATTATTTTGGGTGTTCAGTGTTCTGTGTTTTATTTGTTTGGTTTTCTTTGGGTGATGTTATTTCTTCCCCCCCCCCCTTTTTTAAAAAAAATACAGATAAGTTTCTGGCCCTCTCTTGTGATTGTGTGAGAGAACTGGAAAATGGGAACATTGAAAACTCAGTAGCAAAAAGGAAATTAAGGAAGATGCAAGAAAAAACTCACAAAGTTCTAAACAATCTCATAATTTTAGAACATTTGGACTGGTAACAATGGAGAAAGCTTCATTATCAGCAAGTGCCATTGCGATCATGTTGCTCAGCATAGGCTGATTTATCTGATAAAAAGATGCCCTTGCAAGTTCAATAAATTCAAGCTGTACAAATCCCAAGCAGATTCACCTTGTCTGCATTGGTGCAACTACACCAGTCAGCAAACTTGAATTGTGTAAGATAGCAGAAAAGGCCTGAGACCAAATTATCTGTAGATGTTTGCTCTACGAGTAATCTTTGGAAGCAAAAACACAGCACACTGGTGCAAAACGTTGCTCTGCACAGAAGGGTAGATAAACACCTCTGCAATTTTTTACGTAGCTCAACTTTTACGGTAATGGAAGGAAGTGAAGGCCCATAAGTTACTCTAAACTACACGCGTTACATCCTTCAGCCAAACACACATTATTTGCTGAACTTGAGAAGCCAGTAAGCAATTAGCTCATTCTGACTGCTAGCCTAGATTTTTCTTTTCACTCCTCCCTTTCCCTATTTCCTCCCCCAACCTTGTATTTTCTTTTTTTTTTGTGTGTGTGTGGGGGGGGGATGTTGGGTTGTTTTTTGGAATAATTAATTTCCCAGAGGCTTTTTCCTGCTCAAGGGACAGGCGAGTTATTCTGATAACTGATAGGACATCAGCTGCAGAGCTTTTGTGAGAAACAATTGTTTAGCCTCTTTGCCGGCAACCTCAGTTGTTTGGGAAGAGGTTGCAAAGTCATGGGAAAGGCTGCAGTGTGACTCCTCCTTGGGCCTGTCTCACTGAATCCAGCATGCCCGTGTTTATAAGTTGCAGGAAAACAGCTGCTACTGACACATGATGAATTTGGACAAAATGTCCCCAGTCTACAGGCCTGTTCGGTTTGACTGTGCAGTCACAGCTTGTCATATCCACACTGGCAAAAAGAAAACAGAAAAAAACAAACGGCCTCAGTGGACGGAGCCTGTTCTGAAAACATTTCGCAGAGTGAGAAGGAAGATACTTTCTCACAGTTTCCTACTGAAGAAAGGTCTCATTAAACTCCCACTAATATGAATAAGAGCCTTTTCTCTATGTTCAGTGGGAGTTGGATCAGGCCCTCACTTCAGCAGCTTTATTGTCTACCAAGGAAACCTTTTGTGTTCACCTCTCTCTGATATGCAAAGAGGACTCTAATTACGAAAGAACTAACACAGTTCTGCTGTGCAATGGCTCGCGGAGGGGTCGTAGCACCATGAAGCAAGGCTCTGCTGTCACTGACTTCTTAGAAAATCAGAATTCTCAGGAAAAGTGGTGATACAGAAGCAACAGACATTACTTAATCTGTAAGCAAGCACTTGTGCAGTGGTTGCTCATTTTTGTATCTCGAGTGAAGGATTCATCATGTACAGCCCTTTAAAGCCTCCTAGAGAACTCTGGGTTACAGGCATGCAAGAAGCTGGGCCCAAGGAAAGAAATTTCACAAGTTCTTATGGTTGCACTGAGGAGATACCAACAGGGCAAGGATTAAGGTTAAGGATCTCTAGCCTTTTTACAGGCACAAAGTACTCCAAGTTTTCAGCTTACATAGTGGCCTGCTGGAGTTTGCTTTCCAGCAGAAGACAGAAAATGAAAGGACGAGCCATGTTTGAAGTACAATTTAGAATGCAAACTGGTTGTGCAAGGAACAGATCTTCACATTTCTTTATGTACAGTCACATGGTCAGTGTCTTCTCACAACAAGAAAGAGCAACTGGTGCTCTTTACAATTAAACTCCATATGAAATAGGTGAATGAAAATCTCAATGTTTTCTCAAACAAAGAGAACGCAAATAGGCCAGAACATCATTCAGCCAGATCTGGGTAACAAATGATTGCTCAACTGAGGAGTTCAAAAGTAACAACAAATCTAAACAACAAAAACAAAAATGATCACAATTGATAATGGTCCAGGTAAATTATGATATCTAAACCACTCTGGAAGTTGGTCTCTTTACCAGTGTTTTGGAAGGCTGGAATCAACCCAGAGCCTCTTGCTGCCTGGAAAGTTTTGACAATAACAACTGTGTCATTTCAAAACTTTGCATGTTAAGCTTAAGAAATATTTTTCTGAACTTCTGTGTAACTCAGAAACCAAATCCTTCTTTCCTCCCCAAAAAACATAGCTAGATTTTGAAAAATAGATCTGGCTACAAAAAGGACTAACCATCCTACAGGAAATTCCAAGTGTTGAAGATTTTATTACATTCCAAATTGGAACAACACCTTAAACCTCAGAACTTAATGAGAATGGGAATATTCTGATTTGGGAACATACAAGTGCAGCCAGGCCTCTCCATCTACCAACGCAACTCATGGGGAAAGGGACACGGCCGGCTGACAGCGGGTGGGGAGGATGGAAATCTGGATGCAGACCCACAAAGGAAAGCTTTATTTGGAGCAGGGAGAACACCCAGGGCAGCTGAGGGATTCAGGAAAGTCAGGAAGCCTGCAACCTGAAGGGGCAGAGAGTCTGGAGGGCCGCGGTGCCAATACTCCCCATCAGACAAGCTGCTAAAGGTCTGCAAGCTTGAGGCCATTGAGACCACCATAAGCTTTTTGCTTGGGAGTTGGGCCTGCTGGCACACATTCCAGGTGCCACCAAGGTCTGGAGCTGCCTGCACCATCCAGCCAGGAGTCACAACCCACCTGGCAAGCCAGGAGGGCTAGAGGGGCACCCTTCTAGCTTTGCATTGGGATTTAGTCAGGATCCTCTCATTCTTCAGAAGTCTGAACTTTCTAACAGAAAAGGTGTCACCATGGAACAACTGCTGACAAGTCTCTAGTTCTGAAGTAAAAAGAAAACCCTCTATTAAAACAGTCATCAAATGGTTGCTGTCTGGCAGAATTTACTCTCGAGTTTCAGACAGCACTCAGTTCTTGGGCTAAGTACATCATCCAGAAATGAATATAAATTAGTAACCAAATACTGGTAGTATTAAACTAAAAAAGTCAAACAAAAGTGTGGCTCAAATGCTGGAGACATTGTAAAGCAGCACTGTTGCTTCTTGCTGCTTTGAGATCTTAGTTTTACATTATTGGCAACCTAAAGTGTTCCAAGATCTTGAGTTGGGCTCTCCAAAAAAATTCTGACTAAAAATCAGAACAGTTTAAAAAACAACATTTGGCCTCTGTTTTGTTTGCCTTCTAATTTTGGAATTTGTAGTGCTTGTGGTTTCAGATTTTGCCTGGAAATATCAGAGCTGGAAGTTTACATTTTGATGAAATGAAAGCTTGCATTTTTGTCATCATACAACTCCAAGAGCTGGAGCTTGAGGGAAAAACGTAAAACTTTGTTAAGCTTTGTATAGAACTGTGAGATTAGCAGACTTAGTTTTATCACAATTTAGGCTGCAAGGTTGACCTATTTTATCAACAGTGCCCTACTGAATATGAATTGCTTTATGAACTTTAACAAGCATATTTCATTTTAAATATAATTCAATTAAAGTGACATTCATCACCAAGCTTCAAAGCAACCTATTTGGTCATCAACCTGGGCTAGACATCTTCTCAGAGCAAGTGGAAGGTGTAAACTGCACTATCCACAAAATTCTGGACACCTCCCAAGGCAGAGCACCACACGTGCTCATTGATGTTCTTGGGACTAGCTCAACATCATGAAAAAGGACTAACTAATCTTCAAGTTTCTTTCACAGTTTGCCCACCTGACGGGACAGCTACAGCGCCCCATACTTTGCCATGTTCTAGGGCAAGGACACCAAGAAGTAAATCGTGGCCTTACAAAAGAAGATCGGGATGTCACCTTAAGAGCTTCTCTGAGACTCCGAAGGACAAAATCAGTTCTAGTCCAAGAACTTGCTGAGCGGTACTTGGTGTCCGCATGCTCTTTTCTCACCTGTTCTACAGCTGCAGATCACTACAGAGCTGTTCTGTAACACAGCCCGAGATCTTTAGGGCTGTTGATGCACAAACGTTAAAAGGACAGAACACACATTCCAGTTTCATTTCTGGTAAAACAGCAAGACTGAGGTGTGGATGGGAGAAGACTCCAAATACTGTTAAAGCAAAAACCTTTTCAATACACATACACACAAGGATTAAACAGAACAGAAAGCGGTGTGCATAGGAGAATGCATTCCGAAGTGCCATAAAATAAGATGGGGGAGGTTTAGTTAATCATTCAGAGAAACTCAAACCTCTTCAAAAATTAGGTCTAGAACACCCTGAAAAGCAGAAAAAAAAATATTAGAACCATTTGCCAAAACACAAAACCTGTACAGATCACATTTGAGCATTGTGAGGTCATCTGGATTCTTAAATTTAAATTAATCTGCATCTTTTCTCCAGTTTAGGATTATCTCTTTACTCATTAACTCCCTATACAAAGACAAGCTGTTTGTCTTCTGCATTAATGAAACCTCCTTCAAGCTAATTCAGAAGAGATGGACTTGAAAAAGACATAATGTCAATTAGAGACTCATGTGCCAGGTACATTTTTCTAAGCTCAAGCAGCTAGCTCATCTTTCTTCAGCATCACCGAAGTGGCTACTTTAATTGAGCTGCAGTTACACTCAGCATTTGCAGTCCTCTAAGGAGGAGAGACACGTTGCAGTCTACCCTGCTTCTGTATTATGCATGTATCGGAGATTGTCTGCTGGGGTAAGGAGAGAGGGAACTGTTTCCAAGTTAGCGCACTTAGAGAAAGGAGTCATAAATCATGGGGTCAGTCAGGTTGGGCTTTTTTTTAACCTTAGGGTATTATGTTTTCAATACAATATTTCAATAGCTTTTTTTTTTCCTGTGCAATAATTTACGTGGAATTATGGCAACTCTTACAAGCTTAGAAAAAATTGGCTCAAGTAAAATGAGTCCTTTGTCATAAATAGGTTGTGTTCATAACTGCAGCCTAATCATTCAATTGCACATAAGTCAAACAGTTATCCAGACTTTGTAGGAATATTTCCCTGTCAATAAATCTAAAGCTATTTAAAAACTCTGGGCCAGTGTGACAGAAGCCTGTTAGATTAATTAGGGCAAGGCCGGAAAAGCTGAACTCACAGCTACATTCATGTCACAGCTTTGTTCCACCTACCATAACCTGATTGTAAACTCACAGACCATTTTAAACGTGGGCATGTTAGGGTGATTTCATTGTCTCTGTTTATACACAAAGGCTTCTATCTGACAACAGTCAACTAAACATGCAACTGAGAAGAAATGTTCTGCTTTGTATTCACTGTCAATAAGGGTTTTTTAATCTTTAAATGTTTTTCCCTATCAGTGACTCCACAGTAATCGGACTGCAACCAGGGTTCATGAGACTATGCAACAATACAGACTGCGGAACTGTCAAGAGGCAGACAGTATAATCAAAATTTCACTACAAACAGATCATCTCTGTGGGAATGAGAGGACAGTATTGTCTCTCTGCCTGTTCCATTCTTGACCTTTATCACGTGATCACCCAAAAGGAGAGCGTCCCAAATCTGATGGGTTTTGTGTGAAGTGGACCCTGGAGGTGAAATTCTGACCTTGGCAGGGTCAATATTTCATCTGAAATCCCTTGAGACAGGCCTCCAAATAATTTCTTAGACTTGCAGCTTGTATCAGATGGTAGCTAGCTGACTTTCATTTACTACTGACTTAGGTCAAACTTGGACCAGGGATCAAGAGATGAAAGGCTCTATATCTCATTATCAATAACCAGTGTTCTCCACTATCCTAAAAACGACATACTTCATTCTTATCTACAAGGCTTTAAAACTTAAAAGGGTTGGGGTCAAATTATGTTACTTCAATTTATTTTTTATTCACTGCTTAGAAAACAACTTCCTCTCTCACTGCCATAGCTAAATGCTAAAAATAGAAATACTGTCCCTGCTATTGTAGAGGTTCTACTATTGTCTTCCTTTTAAAGTCTTATTAAAGATATAGCAGTAACAAAAAATCCCAGACAAATATTTAAAGGAGAAAAAAAAACCACAGAGGTCAAGACCAAGCCAGACCTCACCAATCTCGACACTGTTTTCAGCAAAGCACATCTTGTATATAAGTTGTCTTATAACAGAGAGATGGACCTTCTCCTGAAGTTTTTCATAGTTATATAAGTCCTGGTACTGACAGAATATCCCATGAAATGACAGAGACAGGGTTTTTTCCCAGAATTCTTGCTGGAATTAAAGTTTTCTTAGATGAGCTACAGATATGGCTCATAATTTCAGGCAACTAATTCTGAAACATTAAAGAGAAGTTTTGGAAGGAAAATCCTGTTGTTACTGAACAAACAGAACATAGCATCCACTTCCGCAGCGACTTGCAATGCTCTATACATATCTGCACACTTACACAGCCATAGATTTTACCATGATTCTAGAATCTGTAAAATGCCAAACCCCTCCTTTGGAATACTGTGAAAACCTTAAAGGGCAAACTGATTTGCATAATTCCCAAAACAGGGGCATGCATATACACAAATGAAAGAAAATTAATGAAATACAGTAAATGGCATGAAAAGAAACTTCTGAATACTTAAAGAAAAAAAGAGGTTAGAGTTTACCAGTGATGCTGGGTTAACAACATTTTCCTACTACTAGGAGTAAGCCTCTGGATACCTAGGACCCACACAGTTGCTCTCCTGAATCTAACCAACCTTTTTGACCAGTTTTTCATTCAGACAATGCTTCACCCCAAGTGTTGACAATTTCCAGACTTTCAACACCTGGGGCAGAGGGAAGGAGGGACTCATGATTACCAATCACTGAACAGAACTGCTTCTGCAGAACCTCAAAAAGAGAGTTATAGGAGACCCCTTCCAATCCAAGTTGTACTGGCAACGCTTTTGCCACTCATGATCTCCAGCTGAAAGAGGATTTGGTCCTGCAAACCCTTTCTCACATGACCAGCTCCTCTCACATCTGCTTCCTGATCCTACAGGAACCACGTTAATCATACAACACCTTTCAGAAACTGTCCTTTTTTGCTTAATGACAAGTAACATCATCATGTGTTTCCATAAATATGACGTAAGTCATCTGAAAAGATTCTTAAAGAAACTATAAGGGCTGAGGGAAAACACTGGGAAACAGAAAGGAGAAAAGAGAGATACGGGTGGAGGGCACAGGTGGAGATTCAATCTCTGACCTGGATCTGTTGCTGAAGAAGGTTAATTTTGTGTTGCTGCTGCAGGAGCTGCTGCTGTTGTCTTGCAATCTGTGGAGAAATTGCACAGAAGAAACATGAGATAGGTGTCATAATTCCTGGAGTTGGTACATGGGCAGGTTCCAGCCTGTTCAGTTCTTTAGACTGTCGTATTAAGCTAAGAAACCTTTGAGTGTGGGTGGCAGGTGTCTGGGCTGCTGCTGAGGCAAGGGGCTCATGTTCAAGAGCAATTCATAACTATTACCAGCATGAAAGAGAATCTTACAGAAAATGCTGTGCTGGATATCAAGGGAAGGACTGACGCAAAAATCTCGACTCCCTTACTATCTAAAATGGCACTGCTAAAATCCCCAGAAAGTGAGCACTTATTTGCTCCAGCTCGCTGAAGGAAGAACAATACTGGCAGACAAACTGGAAAATAGTAGGAGAAGGCAGGAGAGGTAAAAAAGTAGGATGGACAGTAATATTCTTATGTTTGGCACCACTTATTATAAAATTCAAGGAAATCTAACACCCAAGAGGAAGGTACTAGTGTGTGTATCTCCTTCATGCAGAAACAGACACAGACTGGAACTGGTATTGGGAAAATCACTGACTCTTCAACATGTGTGTCAGCTGAAAGGAATGGAGGGGGCAGTACAAGGCTACACAGCTCGGCATTGACACTAATTTATAGACCTTGGTGGAGTCGTCGTAACTCTCCTCTCAAAGTCATGTGTGTTTTCCATAAGGACTTCCATCCTCCCCCTCCATTGACTAAATCATTGGGAACCTTAGTGTAGATACATTTTACATACAGAGAAGGAAAAAGCAGACAGTAACGGAACCAAATTGGAGTTCTCAGAGGACTGATGGAGACAAACCATTATATTCCACAAACTTAAAAAAATCAAACTTGAAAAGCTTCCATTTGTGTCGTCACAAAAGCTCTGCTGTCATGAATAGCTAGAGCACAGCAGTGCAAACATTTAGAAGGAGTACTGCTCTTCCCCTGTGGTATGTGTACACATCTCAGGGTCAGATGGGAACTTATGCATACTTACTGGGAGGAATTTTGTGCATTCTTCCCCTCAGGTATTTTCTTTCATTTCTAATATTAAACTATTAGCATAAGAAACACTCACTCATAGACTCTACATCTAAAAGATTAAATGTTTTCTTTTTAGAGCCTCTCTTTAAGCAGCCAAAATAATTTTTAGCAATACATTTTTTGAAAGTGTGTTAATTTTAATTTCTATATAACACAGAATTATACACAATTTTTTAAAATAAAAGAAATCCTTGTTATCCCAATAATAATCCTGCAGGATTTCTTACTGCTTTTTTCCACTTTCTCCATTTTCTTTTTCAGTTTCAGATCATTTAGCTATCCTGTAGCAGTAGTGACTTTAAAAGGTAGGGCAATGGAAATAGCTCCTGCAGGCTGTCTCCTCATCGAAGAATCTTGCTCATACCACCTTCATCTACCTTCTCCATGTAAACAACATGGTAACACAAAATCTCTAGTTTAATACATAAGTCACTTCTCCTGTCCTCCCTGTATGGGATTTCAGGTGGGAGGCCACAGTATTTAAGATAAGGTTTTTAAATAATCAAATATAGGGAAAACCAAGGCTAAAATATCTGAAGATGCCAGCGGTGATTTAGAATCTTAAGACTTGCTTGGTACAATACAAACAATTGAATTATGACAACTATGACAAATTTCAAAGAATTCTGTACATTTCATAATGCAAACATCATAGCTGCACGAAATTTCTCAAAAATGAAACTCACATTTCATTACAAGATTAAACCAATGGTCAGGCAGACCAAAACGCTTTCATGTAAGAGGTATCAGGATGGACTCCTGACAAAATTTAAAATAAAGGTCTAAGTATTCTCTGCTGATGTTCAGGTGCAAAAATGGACATTGATTTCTGTTAAAACTTGCACAGTGCAAATATGTTAGAAAAGTTGTGTTCTTGCATAAAATATTATGTGTCCAGGTGTGCACGTTGAAACTGTTCATATGTGAAAATATGTTTGCATTTTCAGTGGAGGGCATATTTGCAAAAGCTGAAAATCAAGCCTCTCAAGTGCAGAAGAAAAAAACTGACACTTGTTCACTGGCTTTATACTCTTTTCCCTCACTTTTTTGCTCTGTTGACAAAACCAGCTCTTGTCATATTACAATCCAAAAGCTGCATTTTGTTCCTTTAATACCTATTCAGCATCAGCCAGTTCAAGGAGCGTTGGAAGACTATTCAGGAGACTTGAATTTGTATGCTTATTTACATTTATTTTTAGGAAAAACACTGTTGGAAGAGAATGCCTCTAAACTGGAAGGTGTATCTTTTAAGGACAAAGGGCTATATGTATATTGCAAATTAAAGCAATATTTTTCCAATATGTTTTTATTTGTCTTCAACTAAGAAAACAAATGGAAAAACATTCTGGTTGGAGAGCAAAGTATCAACCCTAAAAGACACGCTACTGGAAAAGTTCTCCTAGAAAATCATTTAAGCTGAAAGCCACTATAATAATCACTCACCTGTTCTTGTTGCTGCTTAGCCAGCTCCATTTGCTGGCGTTGTTTCTCGATCTGTGATGCAGCCAGTTTCTTCTGTTCATCATGAGCTGCTAGCAGCTGTTCTCGCAAACTGGTCAGCTGATTGATCATACCCATGAGCTGCCTTTCTTTCTCAGCGAGGCTTTCTGGAGTCCCTGGGCATCATATGGTGAAAAAAAAAAAAGGTAGAGGGAAGAGAGGAAATTTAGAGCTAGCCAGATTTTTAATTTGCAGCTTCACTGTAAGTAAAGTTTTAACAGAACCAAAGAGCAGCAGCATATTGCAATATACTGCACATTAAGGGCTGTCCCTCTACAGGAAAATGAGCCACAGAGAATAATTCCATACACAGGCTTTGATCTGGTGCCTCCCTTCAATGTGTACTTGCCCTTTCATCTATTTTCTGTTGCCTTTTTATCAAATTATTTTGGGGGTAAAACACTGCCTGTTTTGAAAGAGTTTCAAATTGTAAACATTGCTTACACTTTGCAGGGATCAAAATCAACACTTCCAGTTTTGAAAGACAACTGCAGTTTTTTTTCAGAAACTTATGACAAGGACACCTCAATGCTTTGACACTTACAGAAACCGTAAGGTGTGTGTTAACATCCCCCTATAAGCAAGGGGAAGCAGAGAAGTCTCCTGGGTGCTGGGTGCCTCTCCAGCTCCCCATGCCCACCCTCCTCACTGCCACCAGCACATCATGCAACAACCTGTCACATCCTCTACAGCTGCCCTGATTAGGATGAAATTATATAGTATTTAAATCGCCAATAACTACCATCTCTGTTGCCGCCATTGATGAGTACTTTTAAAGGCAAAAGTCTTGTATAAGCATATCAGAAAAGCTGAATTAAATGCAACTCACTGTCTCTCTCATTTGTACTGTCATTAGATGTTTTTTATAGAGGGGTTCAGCAGACACAGACAGAGGAACAGACTACCTTGCTCCCATAATCATTCTGTAAAAATTCTCCGTCTACCCAGGACAGTGGTTATAAGGAAAGGAAATTAAAAAATTCCAAGAAAAAAATCAAAATATATGAATCATACGCTAAAACAAAAAATGGTTCTATTAGTATATCCAGTATCATTTGACTTTGAATTTAAAAGACCAGAAAATATGTGTAGCAGCTAATCCAAAGGTATCTCCTATATTACCACACCCTCTCACATGAGACAGATCCTATGAAACCCTTTCTCAAAAGTGCTTTAGGAAAGGATTAAGGCTATCAGGCTCTATGCCCCCTCTGAAAATAGCCTGGTTTTGGGACCACCCTGTCACACAAACCTTTCACAAACACAGGAAGAATTCTTCTGCCAATGTCACCAGCGCTCCCCAAGTGGGGGATAAAAAAAAAAAAAGAAGAAAAAGAAGAAAAAGAAGAAAATGAAGAAAAAGAAGAAAAAGACACAAAGAGAAAGAGAAAGGAAAATGAAAAAAGAGAAAGAGAAAGAGAAAGAGAGAGAGAGAGAGAAAGAGAGAGAGAAAGAGAGAGAGAAAGAGAGAGAGAGGAAGAGAAAGAGAAAAAAAGAAAGAAAAAGAAAAAGAAAAAGAAAAAGAAAAAGAAAAAGAAAAAGAAAAAGAAAAAGAAAAAGAAAAAGAAAAAGAAAAAGAAAGAAAAAGAAAAAGAAAAAGAAAAAGAAAGAGAAAAAGAAAAAGAAAAAGAAAAAGAAAAAGAAGGAAAAAGAGAAAAAGAAAACAAAAAACAACAATTTGGTGACTATACTAAACATGTTCCTAGACATCTATCAGTCAGACATGGAAAAGAGCTACTGGTAATAGCTCATTTAGTCTACCTCCCTACCAGTGCAGGAATGTTCCCTACTATATATTTACCACAGCTTTCTCGATGGGATTGAAATGTCTGAAATGGTGAATCATCTACTTCTTTCTTTGGAAGATTGTACCATAGCCTTAGAGGTGTCACTGTTAAGGCTCTTTGCTTGACAGTTTAATTTACATTCACTTAATTTCAACCTTGTGCTCCCGAGCAGCATCCATCCCATTTGCTATGTTAGCCAAGCTCAAGACCTTAAATGCATTTGTGGACAAGCATGTACAAATGGGAAAACACAAAGAATCAATGTTTCCATAGAAAGGAATTGTAACTCAATGAACTTTTTATTAAGATACTACAGATTTATGTGAAAATATCCTCATATTACAAAGAACTACAGTAGAATATTCTCAGCTACAGTCTCCAAAAAATCTGTGGTACAAGCTGGAAACTTGAGAAATACACTGAAACAGAAACCATAGAACTCTAAACCTCTTCTGTTAAAAGCTGTGAGAAAGAATGGAAGGCAGTGCTTAAACACTAACACTGCTAAAGAAAACACTTTTAACTTAGGATTTTTATTTTGAACACTGGAGACAGAGAACTGCTAGAAGCAATGCATTTGCTACCTGGACACCCAACTAATTCAAAGTGTCTGTTGCTACTCTTCCATCCTTCATTTGTTTTTCCCTAGGAAGCAGGATGCAGTGTTTCCAAGTGGCATAGAAGAATTATTCTAGAAGGCTGCCCCTTTCTTGTCCCGCCCATGTCTACTATGTTAGTTTCCTATCATGTTCATCTACTGAAGACTATCAGTATATTCATACTGGCGGTGTAACACACAGGGCACAGTGAAATATCTGAAAACCAGATCTTTACTTTTTAAGCAGGTATTTTATTCCAAACTTTTACTGAGGGGTGGGTGCACACAAGAGAGAGAGAGAGGGAGAAAGACCTAGAGAGAGAAGGAATACATAGGAGTGGCTTAGTGCTAAAGTTAGAGTAAGCAAAAAGAAATCAATGTCAAATAAACTGTTTGACAAATATACTGACACACATCAAAGATCTTTAGCCATTTATGTTTCATCAGTGTATTTTGAGCTCCTACAGTAGCTTTCAGTTGGGAATCAAAAAGCACTTTGTAAAGTCAAATTAATCCCCACCACACCTTTGAAAGGTGGAAAAATGTTTCCAGATGTGTAAACTGAGAGACAGAGAGGTCACAGAGTTAGCTACCGACAGCGGCAGAAAAAAAGGCAATGTTGATGTCCAGCCCTGCGCCACTGAGCTCGGGCTGTGCTTCCCGGGAGAGAGCAGCGGGCTCCACGTGCCCCGACGGCGGCACGGAATGACTGCCCAGCCGCTTCTGCTTTCATCTGATTTACATAGAGAGGAGCAAAAAAACCCTTCTTCCCCAGGGGACAACAACAGCTTTCTTTAAATGGGAGGAATGAGAGGGAAGTCTGGATGAGCTAAGAGCAAGCCGTGAGGGCAATGAGATGCTGGCGCAGAGGCCGGAGTTGCAATTGCACTGTGGCCGTGCAGCTGGGGACAAATCCACCAAATTCAGTCTCTTCACTATCACTCATTTTTTAAAGAAACTTTTGAGATGCCCAAGGAGGGTGCTTTATGTCCTGGCTTAGTAAGTACAATTCATAATTCCTTTGGCTTATAAACCAGAGTGGAAGTAGTCTGGCAAAAGAGAGCCTTCTTGCATTATATTTCTTGAGCAATTTAAGTTTGCTGATAAACTGAAAGGAAGAATTTATCACTGTCAACTTTAAAAAAACCCCAACCCAATAGTTGTATAGTAACATAACTCTGATTAGTATAGCCTGTCACAAAATCTGGATGTGCTGGAAGGAATTGGTCAGTATTTCCCTTTATTTCTTAGAAATCCTAGAATCATAGAATAGTTTGGGCTGAAGTGACCTTTAAAGGTCATGTAGTCTAATCCCCCTGCGATTAACAGGGCTATCTTCAACTAGATCAGGTTGCTCAGAGCCCCGTCCAGCCTGGCCTTGAATGTTTCCAGGGATCTACCACCTCTCTGGGCAACCTGTTCCAGTGTTAGACCACCTTCATTGTAAAAACTTTCTTCCTCATGTCTGGCCTGAATCTCCCCCCTCCTTTAGTTTAAAACCATTACCCTGGGTCCTATCCCACTTTCTGGGAAATGTGGCTTAGTAAGCACTTTATTTTCCTCCTGTTATATAGCCTGTCCTTCCAATTACACCAATAATACCTCATTATAGTCCCAATTCTTTAAGGTATCAGTCCTTGCAAAATAAGTACTCAGATAGTCATACTCTCAAGTGACCTGCACAAAACCAGACGCAAGAGAGATCAAGATCCGTGAATCTACTGTGAGACAGTGAGTTTTGGAGTAGACTTCCCCTTGCCTTATCCACTTATTTACATAAGCCCCATTGATAAGGAATCACAGATAGTTTTGAGGTTTCTTGCAGACAAGTGCGAAAATTAAAAAGAAGAAAGATAGTTGAATCAGACTGTCTTGATCATAATGTAAAGTGTCCGCATTCACTTTAAGTTTGGTATTTATTATACTATCCTTATTACCTAGCACACCCCTTCTATAATTTTGTTTGTGGAAATGGCCAACAAAATTGCCATTCCACAGTCGCCATTCATAAATTACTTAGTTTGCAGAACAAATGAAGGCCAAATGATACTTGACATTATTTAATGGTCAGTTGAGGGCAACAGCTTGGTCAGTAAACAAGCACATTCAGTGACAGGATTGTTTTCCACTGTACTGAAATGCATGGCAGAGTTATAGCACCAGTTGCCATTTTCATATCCCTTTCCAGAGGCTATAAACTGTGAGCACGTGAGGATGGTGAACTTCCGCCCTAATGCCACTATTTTCTCTCTGTTAGTGTGCGTGAGGTCTAAACCTTTATCATCATGTGAACCATCTTGGCAGCTGAGGGATTTCCATTTTAAGAATTCTGTACTTTAGAGGGCAAAATACATTAGCATTTTTCACACAGAATCACAGAATGTTAGGGATTGGAAGGGACCTTAAAAGATCATCTAGTCTAATCCCCCTGCCAGAGCAGGAGCACCTAGATGAGGTTATACAGGAATGTGTCCAGGAGGGTTTTGAATGTCTCCAGAATAGGAGACTCCACAACCTCCCTGGGCAGCCTGTTCCAGTGCTCTGGCACCCTCACAGTGAAGAAGTTTCTTTTCATATTTAAGTGGAACCCCCTGTGTTCCAGTTTGTTCCCACTGCCCCTTGTCCTACCATTGGTTGTCACCGAGAAGAGCCTGGCTCCATCCTTGTGACACTCACCCTTTATATATTTATAAACATCAACGAGTCTCAGTCTCCTCTTCTACAAGCTAAAGAGCCCCAGCTCCCTCAGCCTTTCCTCATAAGGGAGATGCTCCACTCCCTTCATCATCTTTGTGGCTCTGCGCTGGACTCTCTCAAGCAGTTCCCTGTCCTTCTTTTAAGTAACTACAACACCAGCCACATAAAGACAGTTGCTTTAAATCATGCTACTTGGGAATTAACGAACTATTCCCGCAGCTGCTAACACTGCTAGAACTTGGGAAGTGGTGCAAACCTCAGTGAGGATAAGTCACCAGCACCAGCAGCCACCTTCAGCCACTTGGTTATTAAACCCACTTAGAGCTGCTCCAAGTAGTTCAGAGCTGGGAGTGGTTCTGGTGCTGGCCTGTACTCCACACACAGGATCCATACGTTTGCAGAGCTTTGACTGCAGCCATGCAGCGTGGCTGGGCTGAAAAAAGCAAGTGTCCATTACTGCAGCATGCAACGTGACAGTGAGCTAGACCCACTTAACATGGGTATTGAGCGACAAGTAAAAGGAGAGTGGCTTACATTAATGACTGCCTCAAAAATTACTCTTAATTACCATCAGATCCACAACAAATAGATATTGCACATTTTATGTTTAACAAAGCTTTTAACCACCAGACCACCTGCCTGTCAGGAGATTGCTGTAGGTGCTCATACTGTTCTCTCTGTACTCTGTCACTGCAATGGCAAAACGTGGATTTTTCATGACTTATCAAAAACAACTCAGGCCAAGGGAATATCAAAGTATACACTACAGGTTGATATAGTGAATAGCCCAAGAAGGGATGCTTTCCAGATGCGTCAGCTTATTCTCTGTCACCACAAAAAGAGATTCAGAAAGGAAAAAAAAAAAAACAAAAAACCCCAACATGTTGTGGATGCAAAACCCACAGCAGATGGCAATAAAAGAAGACTCAAATTAGTGGCTTTCTGTATCGTCAAACCTAAACTTCATCGCAGATCAACACTAACCATAATAGTGTTTAAGTAGTAAAAGAAATTTACTCAAATGTGAAATAAACTATTACACATTCTTAGTTCTGATTCACAGTCTCAGACTGGCAGTGACAGTAACATTTTAATAAACATTAGAATGAAGACACCAATATGACCAAATGACACACTTAAAGTGAGAAAACGAACAGGAGAAACCTTGGCATATCCACCCAAAACAGAACCAAAGCAAAAAAAAGGGGCAGAGAAATCGCTTTTGCGATCAAAACAGTAAATACTTTATTATCATTTATTAGACGGAATGAAAATGTAAATGAGAAATTAGGGAAGCCAATATTTTCTTTAGCAGGCGTTTCAAGCTCTCGCTGCAAATGCTCAGGCGCTGGGGAGGTTTGCGTGCAGCCCGCGGATCCACTCGCAGCCGCACAGCGCGTTCTGCGAGGGGCAGGGACGTGGCGAGGCTCCCTCCATCCCGCTGACATGTCTCAATTAAACTGCTCGGAATGGTATCAATCAGGGGTGCTCGCCTGCATGCTCGCGCACACCCATACAGACAGGGAAATTTATCCCCCGAGTCAGTTTACTATCAAAGTAATTACGTAAATAGCTTTTGAACTGTCAGCATCTGTCTTTCAAAGGAAAATCAAAGAAAATAATGTGTGAGTACAAAGCCTGGAAGACACAATAATATTGTATTGCGTTCATATCGTTATCTATGGTTACGAATGAAAAAAAAAAGTCCTCCTGTATCTACAAAGCTTTGTAGGGGATAAAAAAACATTAAATGGAAATAAGAATATTTTGAAGTAATCTGCATTCCAATAATGTTAAGATGTATAATAATAAGTAGAGCATGCAGTATAGAGTATTTTTTAATTTCAAAGCATTAGCTAATTGATCTTCTTAAAGGCTGTGAGCAGGTAGACAGGTAGTGGTACACTTTACTTTCCTAGATGAGAAAACTGAGATGCAAAGTTTTTAGTCTTTCTTGACTTTACACAGTGTAAGCCATTTTATTTTATTGCTGGCCTTGCTGAAGTCACCATCAGTGACTCTGTCAGTAAGACCAAGAATTTCCCCACTGCCTTTAAAAGGGATACATGATATAAAAATAATTAAATCTTTGCTTGACTCGGTTTGATACTATAGGGCTCTAGCTACAGGAACCCTATGAATAAAGCAATTATTGACGCCATTCAACTAACAAAGCGACAGAACTACATCATAACACAGTTTCTGTGTAACTTTGCTCTGATTTAACAACAGGGTGGCGAGCACATAACTACAACCCATACACCAGCTAAAAACTGAGTCATCTCCTAGCACTTCCTGTGATGTGTATTTCCAGGGCCATTTTTAAGCTAGGGACATAACAGTTTCAATACAAAAATGAAAAAGAGCCAAGAAGGAGGTTTCTTAAACTGAACAGCCTATAAGCTAAGCTGTCCTCAGAATAATTAAGCTCCTACCAGTCATGATATTACTATATCCAAAGAATAAATAAAGTATCAGCAGTCCATAAAATACATATCTTTTCTTGAGGGTATTATTCCAGTATCTTATCTTGAGATAAGATCAACTTGTCAACTATTTTCCTTTCCCCACTCCCCATCCTAGTTTTCATTTTCCTCTGCCACATTAGAAATCCAAACCCAATATTACTCTTCTCAGTAAGGAAATCAGGAAAGGAAAATAGAGGCCACCTAGTTGTCTTCTACTTAACAGCAAACTAATCTTTGTCACGCTCTCCCTAAAAAAAAAATCTATTTAAAACCTGATAATAATGGTAAAGAGGAGCACTCTCCCGTCACTGCACAGACTGGCGTGCTGCTGACGTCGCCTGAAGCTGTATATGTGAGGCAATGGGGAGGTGATGGAGACATAGGTGATGCCTTCAGGAGACGTAGTCTGATAAACAGATCTAAATGGCTGAGGTAAGTTCAGAATTTAAACTCTTCTTTCCTCTGTCTTCAAACAGAAATGTCCAATGTTTATGACCAAGCAATGAGTATATGCTTTAAATTATGTACTTGCTGGTATATATTTGTGAGTGGATGTGGGTTATGTGCTTGTGCACGTGTGCAAACTCCCTTGGTGCTTCCCTAATCAATACTTCAGAGTGTTTTATTATGAACTGGCATAGCTTTCCAGGCCAGTAAATCTTGGAGCTGTCAGGACATAAACATCTAAAAACTGGCATTTTTTCATTAAGTATTTAAGCCAACTTTACTGCACAATGACTGCCGTCACTTACAACTACCTACCTTGCTCAAATTAAATGACTTCATCTGATTGATACGGGAAGTCAGCATAATAAAGGAAAACTTTCTGACTGCATTTTACTCAGCAAGCCCCAGCCACCAGAAAAAGAAGCAAGGAAAGAAAAAGCACAGACTTCAGATTGATTTGTCTGTACCTACAGATTTATGTAATGAATCTTCCCTGTTTGACAAATAGAAGTCCTTTTTAGAACAGCAAGCTAGAAGTAAGTTATTTATTTCAGTATACAGACAGCCTTAATCTTTTATGTTTCAGTGGAAGACTTTGCAGCATGAATAAAAACAAATTATGAACAATTACCATCTTTTGCCATTACTACCCTCAAGAATTAATATTCTGTGGGGACAAAAACTTAGCCGTCTGCTCTGTAACAGACCAGCACATTACCATTTTGCAATGCTGGAAAGAAGTTGTCAGAGTATTCTTTATTTGCTGTCAGAAAAAGCTCTGGTACAGTAGACTGCAAACAAAGCTCGGTATTCAACCAGGTTAGTAACTTATTGTCAAGGTTACAAAAGGAATGGGCAACATTTGTATTGAGACTATTTCTCAAGAGGTTATTCATTGTTTTACTGCCTAGACAACAAGCTAGAACTAGGCTAGAGAAATAGCATTTGCTGCTGGCATTTTATGCAGCAGGGGGAAAAATGGTAAAATATATGTATGTATATGAATATTGGCTCCATTTTGACAGACACATAATGGTAGCTCAGCAACATTCATCTCTATCAGCACGTTTTTTCAGGTAATTTTAGTACAAAGAAGAACTGCTTTAGGTCCCTTTTGTCACCCAACCCTGCGGATCATTTTTAAATATAGTGGTTTGACCTCCATATATTCAAACAAAATAAAGCCATTGGCATTTGCTACTTTAGTTAGTTCATTTTATTGTATTTTCTCTATTAAGAATCATTTATTAAAAATAAAAGTTGTATTTGATTTAATTAGCTGGAACCTGATTTTTTCTTATCAAATTAAGTATCTTTATGTAAAAAAAAAAATTAAAAAAAAAAATATATATATAAAAAAATCTGGAACAGCCCAA
Source organism: Nesoenas mayeri (assembly GCF_963082525.1). Classification (NCBI taxonomy): domain Eukaryota; kingdom Metazoa; phylum Chordata; class Aves; order Columbiformes; family Columbidae; genus Nesoenas; species Nesoenas mayeri. Next base: position 77,665,434 of record NC_137541.1, read on the forward strand.
ATTTGGTGCTTTGTCACAAATGCACATTTTTTTGCATTTTAGACGCTTTTAAAAAGATTCCTCCAACCCTCCTTCCACAGATATTACCCTCAACTAACCTCCTGCTCTATGGTCCAATAGGAGTAGCTCCATCCAGTCACAATCTGCATTTCAGGCTTTCATTTGGCCTGATAGAAGTTCTGCGTTGGTGTGGCTCAGTTGGCGCCGTCTACTTCTCTGCAGCCTGGGAGTATCATATTGCATTGGGATCAACCTTCACTAGTTCGGCAGCTGCCAAATTTCCTCTCAAAACTTAGGTTTCCCTGTATTCCACTGGGCAGGTTCCCCCCGCCCCAGCACTACTAACAAAAGACTAAAGCTCACTCTCGGCAATTTGCTTCTATTAAACACCCCCAAAAAATAAACACTGAGAAGAAGACACTAAGTAGGTTGCAATAAATATTGAATTTATCTCTGTTAAAAGCCATAAACCAGACATATCTTACCTCCTTCACTTATGACTCTCTCACCCTCCTTCTCTTCCCACTCCTGAGACAATACTATCCACAAAAAATAATGCAAAACATCCACATTTGACACAAGTTTGCAAACATTTTTCAACCGTTAATTTGCAAATGCAAAATTCATATAGCTCCTAAGTGTGCAGCTTTCACACATCTCCTGGGGATCTGTGCTTTATTAGTCAAAGGTTTGAACCCAATGTATTCCCCACGAATAATCTCTCTCCCCTTCCCCCTCCTTCCTCCTGTCCACATCTAAATGCAGAATCCCCAGCTTCCTTGTCTTCAGTTTACAGATTATGCGATCCCAAGTGTCACTCACTGGATTACTGCACATAACCTGAGCACCACCCGAAGCTTACTTGTCTTCAACTTGTCCAGCATTACTTAAATGGAATTATCCGTCACAATCCATATACTGAATCTGCATAGCCCACTTATCTCAAGATTCTGTGTGTCACCTACCAGATTATCCGTTTTAATCCATACATTGAATCTACATAACATATGTCTTTAATTCATGGGCTCTGATGAGCTATAGTATCGCTGAATGGATTATTTCTCTTTATCCATTATTGGCAGTCGTAAGACTGTTCACTGCATACTCTCTCATGCCCCATCTTGTGAACGTATAAGCAAGATTAGAGTCTTCAGCAAACACAGCGCTATCACACATCAAATACAGCTTGATATAATACCTGCACTGATACTTCATGTAACTTGGAACCCAGTTTCTTGCATGAAACAAATGTCTATGTTATCATGCATAATATATTAGGATTGCTCGGCTAATCTTGCTTTCCATTACAATCATAAACCTGTGGTTACTCCAGTACAGTCTTTGGAGTCACCTAGATTTAAGTAGCTACAACGAAGAGCTGAATTTACCTTAATGATGATCCCTTTCACAGCAAGTGCACAAAACATTTTACCTGAGTTGTTCAGGAGCAATCGTGCACAATAGAGAAGGATTTTCAAACAACAAAAAAATATCAGGTTCAGGCTTGCCCGGTCTTTCTTGAGAGATTCAAGTGCAATCACTGTTAACAATGCCTTCACTTCAACAGAAAACCAAGTCAGAAAGATTAGAAACAAAAGTCAGTTCAGTCTTTTGTTCCACACACCTATTCAAAATTAGCTAAGTGGGGAACATACAAAATACGTATTATTATTTCTTGACAACTCATGATAAGCGAGAGATGGACAAGATTAGCAGAAAGGCTTTGTGTATACTCAGGAAGTTTTAAAAAGAGTTTTCATCATGGTTAAAGCTGCCTCACTCACATCAGCATTAGCAAGACTGTGCACTTCATGATGCACCTGCCCACCTGAGGGGCCATCACCGTGCCCTGAAGTCTGCTCAGTTTGGAGGCCCATCACCAGCCAAACAGAAGTTTCATGTTAATTTTCTAAGTATATGGATGGCAAGTGACATTGAAGAGTGTAGAAGTAAGCTTCTTATACCTTCCCCCGTCAACTGTCCGCCCTACATGTTGCATCTGCTGTTTTGCAGAAAAGCAACCACTTTCACCCCACAATGCATGGGGACCAGGCAGCTACGCTGAAAGCAGAAAGGGGGATTATTCTCCTTCCTGTAGATGACCATTTTGAGACCTGAAGTTCTCTCTGCTCCACTGAATCCAATGAACTGAATTATCCATTAATAATCCAAAGGCCTTTTGAGCCCTGTTCTTGAATATGATGGATGTAAGTTTGAACGGGCTTTAACCAACGGAATATATTGTATTACAGCTTTATTTTAAAATATTTCAATTTAATGACATGTTTTGTAAGTTTTACTATCAACTGACTTCTTTTGAACAGAGTAAAAATTCCATGGATTTCAAAACAAAATTTCGTAAGACATCACCAGTGTCAAACTTGTATTACTTACTTAGCACCACACTACCTCTCTAAACAGATGCATGTGAGTTACAATCTCTACAGATATGACAGCCTGTAGATTTTGTCCCATTTTAAGAGTATTCCCTTGCAGTGACTTTCAGTCAAGCCCTGGAATTAAGTATCACATTTCCTCTTCCATTAGTAAGCAGACATAAATAGATCCATCTACCTGTGATCTCAAAGTTTCCAGCTACACCTCTGCAGATACTAAGTGATGGTTCTCCCATTTTACAGGTGTGAAGATAAAGCAAGGGGGGCTTAAATTAGCTGCCAAAAGTAACAAAACAAGTAAGAGAAATAACTGAACACGAAGTGTGTGTGTCTGGTGACTGCCAGCCATTCACCAACTCCTCTATCTTTAATAAAATATTACTGCTTTCTAACTTAGAAGAAATAACACTAATAGAAAATAAAGTCTTCCACTTCGTCTCCCTTTCTTTTAATCTCTCACAGAGAATAAAACTCAGTGGTAATAGCACAGACTTGGGCATTAATGGTATGTAGCCTAGTGCTGAGACTTAGGCACATGACACACTAAAACTCCCCCAGATCCAATGAAAAACACAATGAAATTTTGAACAGTTAAATGGAAAAAACTATTCCGTGCATAAGACAGTTGGGCAGTACAGCTTCTAGTGCTGTCCACATTCCAGGGTGTATTAATAACAAGACACTACTTGTGCAAGGTTTCCAAATATCACTAATAGAGAAATAAGGGGGAAAAATGCAGCTGCCAAGCCATTTATAGAAAGAAATTAATTAAAAAGTCACAACTGGAAAACTTAATAACTCTATGTTCCTATAGACAGACAAGACCATTTTCTAGCGTAATATATGTGTGTTTGTACACGCATACGTGAGTATAAAGCAGCTCAACTTGCACACCTTTCATGTTGCCTCACTAAATACAGCTGCAATACAGCTGAGCCATTGTTTGTTGGCCGCTCATGGCTTGCGGTGCCATGAAAACCACATTCCTGGGCACTAAATAATCAGCCTGCCTGACCCCCCAAGAACCTGTAAGTCAAATTCATTTACCCCCAGAGGGCAATGCTCTATTGTATCCTCCCTCCTTTCTAGCCACCTAGGAACAATGGACAATAATTGCAACTGTCACGGCAGTCAGTAGGAAAAATAAACCAGTGCCTGTTTTCACAGCTTACTGCCAAACCTGATCCAAACACCTAATAACCATGCCCCCAACCATAGAACCACAGTTGCACTAAAAAGCCTCAGATGTGAGGCTTTTGAACAGAGCTACAGAACAATACCTCGACTTGTGTTCAAAAAATGAAGCTAAAAAACAAAAATTAAAGCAAAGAAAACTCTTCTTTGAGTCTGTGTTGTTGCTCCCCATCCTCCCTCCCCCGGGCAAGACTGAAAAGACTGTTGAATTTCTTTCGTGCTAGCATACAGCTACTGCTGCCGCTTTCAAGTTCAGCTTGTGAAAGGGAAAGAGAGGAAGAGGGAAAAAAGATTGCCTTCCAACAGAAAAAGATCATAAGGAGTGGGAACAGGCTGCCTTCTCAGTGAGCAGCACTTTTCAGAGCAGCTTTACGGAGTCCAAAGGCAGAGGAGAAGCGCTGGGAGTCCCTCTCAAGGCTCCAGCATTTCAAGAGTTAAAGAGGCTCCAGACAACATGCAAGAACTGCTGAAATGCACACCCAAAAGTGGGTATGAAAGCTGCCCGAGTACTTTGGCCCTGCAACATGTTAAAGATTCCTCGGTTCATGGCAGACAATGATGTTATTTTAAAACAATATGCTTTTATAAACCAGAACTGGCAGATAAGCCCAGTGGCTACCCTACCTACCTCTTTATAACCTGTTGCTATATGCACATGGAGAAAATGTGCTTGGTGGGAATAAAGAACCCAAGGTTTGGCTCCCTCTTTTAATAATAATAATATCTCATCCTACTTGAGGCTGAAGCACTATATTCTGTTTTAAAGTTATTCTACATATGTAACGAATACATACTTTTGAATTACAGCCTCTTAGGGAGAAGCAAGGGGAAGCAAGTGGCATACTTTCCTACTTGTGTAAGTCAGTGGACTAGTGCAAACTAATGGCAGTGGCTTATCGGTGACAAGCTGGAAGACACATATAATTAAAATAACACTATCTTTGCACATGTACCAATACATTAACCTCTCATAGCACGTCATCTTGTATTCACTACTGAATACTCCCCACCTCTTGTGCAGAAGGTCCTTAAGCCCGTCAGGCAGGAGGTTTGGGAGCCTGCCTGAATGAGGATCGCAGTATCAGGGACAACATTAGTAAGTGAACAAACCAAAAATAACAGAGAGAAATGAAATCTGGTTTACAAACATAAAAGAAGGGTTTAATTTTAATCTCCTTCTACTTTCACATTTCCAAAACAACATTGGCTTGGATTTTGCTACTCCAGATGTACAGTGATACAAATGGGAGAAGAATCGGAGTCACTGTTTCTTTTCAGTGTGATAACGGCTGCTCTAAAAACTAAAATTTTTGACAGACATGTATTTTGCGTCAGTTCCTCATCACAAACACCGAGGAAGAATTATAAAAATATTAAATTACATGAAAACAAACAACCACAGGTTCCCTAAAATGACCTCACACATATAAAATGGGGAATATCTTGGCAAAGCAGAAGCTACTGCTGCTGGAGAGTGGTCAAATTTTGTCATTTTCCTTCTGGAGTACGGATTTAAAAGAACGTGCTTTAGCGCACAGATGTTGTACGTTGTCTTTTAAAATCTGCACTGGCTAATTTCGGTACCTAGTGGTATCATTACACAAACTTTGCTGTTTTTTGTTTCTTCCTACATGCAGAAAAGTCCAAAAAATCTACATCATCAAAATCTGTCCAAAAATTGACAAGGACTTCTAATCACCCTCAGATTTCAGAAGCTGAGCTCTGTTATACTCTGATACCACATAAGCCTGTGTTTGATCTGTGATTTTACTTTTTTTTCCCCCAGTCCAGCAATAGGATGTGTCCTCTTACAACACAGAACGATATATGCAACAAAGGCTTTACATAGACTGATTCACTTAGGGCAATATACCATTTCATTTATTTATATTATCACAGATGGAGAGCATACAGTTCATTTAAGCACCAAATTACAATGTTTCAAGGGGAGGAGAAGACGAGCAGTGCTATCTGAATATTCATTCTCAATTTGCTTTAGCATAGAAGCAGCGTTACCTTTTATTTCTCCAAAGTTCCCTGATCCCATGGCAAGAAGCTTGTCTTTCCAGTCCTTTGATAGTAGCTTTTCAATACTGGGGGTTTCTGAGTGAAGGGGGGAAAAAAAATATGTAAGCAAATCAACATGATTGTCTCCACAATAGAACTCATTAAAAGTCTATCTGCTAAAAATAAGGCCAACCCTGTTCTGGGCCCCAGTTCGTAATGACTTCATCAACAAACTGATAAGAGGGGAGGAAAAAAAAAAAAAAAAGGAAAAAAAAGTGTTTTGTCACCTGCTGTTTCAAAACCATTAGCTTTTTGCTCTTGTGGAACAAAGCCTCGGTAATTTTGTATGACAATGGGCACATATAAACCTGCAGTTCATTGTTTTTCAATTTGGTGAACAAGTTGCTGCCTATAATGGATGCCTGTCAATTTCTGGGTGTTAGTCTGCAGTCAAAAAATAATTATGTTGATAAAATGCAGAGTAAAGAGAGAGAGAGAGAGGGGAAAAAGAGAGAGAAGCAAAGAATTAGCTCCTAAATCTGCTACATGTAATTATATCCCTCTGAGTGTTTACAATTACATCCACTTTATAATGTGTGTTTAAACATCGTGTGGTGGTAAGCATACTGTGGAAAGATTTTCCAGTAACACGCACATTATAAATAATAATAAAAAGTTGGATATGAAAAAAGCTTTAAAAGATTGCAAAATCCAGAGAGAGAAAAGGCATTGCTTAGAATGGAAACCCATTATTTGCTCATTTCAGATTCTATCACTTCCTTTAAAAGTAAAATAAAATAAAATATATTCGTTCAGTATTTTCAGGAAAATGCAGCGAGGGTGTGGATGGGTCTGATATTTATGTCTGTAACTCTTGTATTCTGACCTCTTTTTGTGTAGAATTTTAATGCATAAGTAAATATAAATGCTAATAAAATTCAGAGAACATTAAACTCAATTCCAAACAATGTAATTGTATATTCTTGTCAGCATTTAGATGGGTACACAATTACAATAGCTTTCAATCCCGCGATTAGCACTGCATTCAGTTAGAAAATGGAGTGTACTAAAAGATAAGTGTCCCAGTATGCGCCATCTAAATAACAATACCCACACTTATTATCTGGATCTAAGACATATACTGCTATTCTCCACATTTGTGTTTATGTGTATTTGTATTTGTTCAGGCATTTGTTTACCCCCTACCAGGAGCATAAAGGGAGTACATGTTAACTTATCAAAGGGACCGTCTGGCCTAGAGACCATACAATTATTAGCAACTGGTTAATTTTCCCCACAGTAAAAACCATTATGAGCAACCTTCATTATCTTGTTTGCCTAATTCCACCTCCTTCCTCGACGCCCCAACTCCACGCTCCGAGGGAGCGGGGCTGCACGCCCTGGCCGGGGGTGCAGAGCATCCGACACACGAGAGGAGCTGAGCGGCCCCGGACTCCCGTTAAACCAACCACACGAGTATCGGATTAATGTATAAACAACTAGGCTGACACGGGCACACGGGTGCCCTCTTCTTTTACACCGCACCCCTCCCCCCCCGCAAACAAGGACGCGCAGAGGCTGCCGGCCGGATCCCATTTAACGCAGAAGAGGTTACTTTAACATTTTGATATACGTTGCAACACTTGTTCTCCAATTTTCTCCTATATCCTCGTGTGCCTCCTGCTCTCTGCATGGCAGGGAAGAGTCGCTCCTCGCTCTAACCACGGACTCGGTCACGAATGCAAGTTTGCCGTCAGAAACCCTAAAACTGCTATTAAAAGATAACGAAATAGGTGGGAGAAGCTGCAGTGCAAGGGATATTTCCGCGCCGGGGCTGATGATACGGCGATGCCGCCGCGCTCCAAGCACTTGAACAGCTACTTCTGAAGTTTGTACGTCCCCTGGAAGCACCCACAAAAAAACCTATTTTCCCAAACGTATATGACTAGGTCAAGCAAACGCCGCCGCTTGCCCCCCCCCCCCTTTTTTTTTCTTTCCCTGCACTTTCCAAAAAATTCTCGAGTAGCGTGTAAACAGGCCAGAGCAAATGCGGTATTTGCAGGAGAGGGCTGTCAGTCATTAAAAGCTAACAAACCTTTGCAAAGCAGGAATGCGGCAAGAGAAATCCATTGCGAGCTGACAATAGGCTCCAGAGCCTCCAGGCACCAAAAGCACCCCCGTCTTTAACTTTTAAGTCTATTGTCAGCAAAGTCCACGACAAAGCTTTTTTTCTGTTTTCTTTTTCTCCACCCCCCCTCCCGCAGCTAGACAAAATATTCGCCGTGGTGCTCTCGTCAAGAAAACAGAAGTCTTCTGTCTAACTTGCCGCCCTTAAAGCAACAGTAGACGATCGGCGGGGCTGGCGGGGGCCGCGGCGGAGCCCAGAGCTGCTCCCCGCCCGCTGCTGCTTCACGGGGAAGGGGGAGGAGGTGGAGAAGGGAGGGGGGGGGGGGCACCGACTTTTATCAATAAAAATCGTCTTCACTCCGCGGCAGAAACCCCAAAGCGAAAAGGCCTCGCGTTACAAATGAGTGTCCCTGCAACCTGACTCCCGCCGGGGATACCGGGAGAAACAAGGGGAGAATAATGAGTGCGCTGGATGGTCGTGTATCAATGACTGGATTTCTGCGAGAATGGTAAAGATCTCAGTAGGAAATCATGATTAGGGATGTGAAAGGCCAAATGGCAAAAATCCCAATAGTAACAATGCATCTGTTCATTAATGTGTGAATATGAGTAATATGAAAATTTAACACAATTATAAGCCCCTCAGCATTCCTGATGGCATAAAATAGATTGTGGTGATCTAATCAGCGTTTCCCCTGTTGAAATACTGTATGTTAACTATTTAAATAGATTTTTTTTTTCCTTAAAAAAAAACAAAACAAAAAAGAAAACAAAACAACCCAAACATGTAATCGGATTTAATCGATGTACTAAGTTTCAAGCCTCTCTTGACTCAACTGCAATTTTTACATAAGGCACTTCAACAGAATTTTGATATAGAATCAGCAAATAATTGTCCTTCTGCTAATACTTGAAAAGAACTTTAATTCTGAAAGACAATAGCTTTCCCATCTCTAAAGCTAAAGACCTATATTAAATTACAGCTAGTTTAATTCTACTATATACCATGTGAACATATTGTACTTACATAAAATATGCTATTCATATACTCAACTTATCACATTTCAGTAACTGCTTGTGAAATACATTATGCACCACATCTTGGAAACAAACATTTATTATGTCATTTATGCACCCCATTAAAAAAAATTAAATTTACACATCTTAAATAAAAATAACCATTTCAACGGTTACAGCTATAGAGCTTTCACGAATTATACAGAAACAAACCTACCTTTTGTTCAGTGTTTTTTATTTGGTTTGTTTTTGGCTGTTTTGTTTGGGTTTTTTTACTTCATTGGAAAGAGGATGCTCTCAAATTAAGAAAAGAAATAAACACTGTATCGTTTGCCAAGCAATCACTTTCTGCATTTATTAGAAAGTCAGTAAAACTTCTAATGCTTGCTCATATAATGTACAGCTTGAAACTGGGAAAGGTGGCCTGCACACAGGAACTGTTATTCCTAATCCTTACAGCAACACTTATTCTCCCCTCTTGGATTCACCAAAACAATGTTGCTATATCCAAAATCCGAACTATATTGTGACAGATTTGGGATTTGCATCAGTTCAACCATGTATCATGATAATCCATATTGGCATGTCCAAAAAGCTATAGACAGTGTACTCTGCTGTTCTGAGTATCATGACTCTTCAGAATGTCTCCTAATTCTGTCTTTGGAAGGAAACCATGATTCCCCACTTCTTCTTCTGAGACCTACTTGAGCTAAGAAGATCCCCCCATTACCTATCCGCAGCTTAGGTCTTAATGGCACATCGTAAAACAATTCCAAGTCTATCCACAGCACAGTATGAACACGTATATGAAAGTTGTTCACACGTTGTTTGTGAACAGTAATTCATTAATGTTTGGGAAGCATTTTTGTTCCAGAAACACTATGAAAAGTGTTGTTATTGAAGAGGATTACAGGTAGAGCACCAAAGAGAAAGACTGAGATGGAAAGAATAACAGGCATCATTAAGTAAATGGTGGTCAAGAGAAGAATGACTGAATTAATAGAGATACTAATCCACAAAAATGATTTCAGCTGCCTCTGTTTAGCACATTTATCAGTCATTAGCCCTTTTCTAAAGATATTTACAGCGCATTTTGTTTTTCTTCTTTCACCCTTGCCTCTGTTGCTTGCATATGCTGCTTCGCATCACTGCGTATGGCAACACCCACTGGTGAATTGCCTCTGACTGTGCCAGTCATTGTGGCAGCAGCCACACTGTGCCCCGCGTCCTGCTGGGCTCCCTTCTCCTTTCTTCCCTCCCTCCATCCCTTCCGTGCCAAGCACCATTGATGCTGACTCCCTCATCGACAACAACGAGACCTGGAGACTGATGCCAGCAGCCAGTAATTCTCACACAGTCCTTCAGCGTACAGAATCAAACCACCTTCTCGGCAGTGTAGTAGTCCCATGTTAACTGCTCTGATTTCCATGTATGGATGTACACATGCATCCATACATGCTGGGCACACATATACATATGCTGAATTGCTCTGCCAGTACTGGAAAGCAAAGCATCTAAGCAAATTAACATAAAATCGCTTTTAAATCTAACTTATTGTATGCTAACAAGCATGCCACTGTTCCTCTACTTCTGTATTTGATGTTTAAATATAGCTTCATTGACTTATCTGCTTGAAAGACTTAAAGTTTTCACACTGAGAAAGGAGCAGTTTGTTTCCAGGAAGTGGCTGAGGCTACAAAGCCATAGTAAGAGGCACCGTTTTTAGCACTGCCTGATAGACTTCTATTTAATTTAAGTCTATTTCCAGGAGTTGTGTTATTTGCTTTCAGGTATTGTAACTCGCCTTTAGGAGTGACCTAATCCTACTCTCAATTCAGTGGCAGCGCAGATGCAAGTGTACCTAAACCTGCCTAGGCAGCCTTCCAAAAATGCAGTCCCACAGTGCAGTGTTCCCTTCAGGCCTAACCTCTCCAGTAGTTCTTTTCAATCCATGCTCCATGGTCACAATCCTGGGACTCCACTTCTAAAAGCTCAGAGTCGGTCTTCATTGCCAAGTCTCTTCCTATTACCTCTTTTTGCTCCTGCTGATTATTTACTAAAAGCAAACTTCAGTCTCATGCAGCTGCCTGCTTCCAGAGAAAGGAACGTAATTCCATCATGCCATGACAAGGTGCAGGATGGGGCCTCTCCACATGAGGCCCTTCGAGAAGAGCCATATTTGAAGACGAGAAGGGAGAGCAAAGCTCTGACATGATATAGAAGAAATAACTACGATAAAAAGGAAGGAGGCTGGTGTAAGTCAACCACATGTTAGGGGAACCGTATGAGTCCTGGAGCCTCCCACTTGAATGGTGTTTGGGTGTTCAAGCACATGGGTGCTCTCTCAGGGAGATGCCCAAAGAGCTCCCTCCTCCATAACTACTGTGAACAGCTCTTGTCCTGGGATGAAAGGCTCCTTAGAACAAAGTAAAAGAAAGATGTTTGGCCTCAGCAAGGATGATGACATGAAGCGTAGCAGAGTGGAGAGAAGCCAGGAGTTGCTCAATACCCAAGCCAGACCAGACATTTCCTGCCAACACATGTCATTCCTAGAGGAAGGAGTATTTGGTCGGCACAAATGATCATGAATAAACCTTAACATTGGCTGATATACCTTCCACTTCTGGCAAGCACCTTCCATTATGTTATGAAAGAGCTGGCAAATACCCTCCATCCATTATTCACCCTTTTCTTCTGCTACGGCCATAAATACGTTACACCTGTTGGCCACAATTCCACTCACTGTTTCTTACAACCCTCACCTATCAATGTGCCACCCCACTGAACCCCCGTTCATGCACCACAACGAACCCTTTCTGGTTTAAATCAGGAAACAAGATTTAAGGGCAGATTTCCACTCTTCTTTTATAAGAGCAGACAAACACATGTACAGACACAATACATTTATCTTCTTATGCACCTTTTTTTTTTTTTTTTTAATGAAGGTCTTACCTATACAAAATCAGAAGCAATTTTCATAGCAGAGAAAATAAAGCAACTATTGTGAAGAAATGGTTGGTATCAGTAGGTTACATAGACATACAGCATCTGCATACACATATGGTTCTCCATCAACAGAATCATGCTTTTAGGGAACTACTTGCAGCTAGGCAAGACACGATGAATCATGAGCAGGCACAACACAGAATGTATTTAAATTTGGAAATCAAAGACCATAAAACATACATTTTTCTCTTGCTTTCCAGGAAGTCCTGCAATTTTTCAACAGCCTAAAAGCATTTTAAACTTTTGGAGAAGACACTGGGCAACACCTCTACAAAAGTAAATATTGTTCAAATTTAGGACATAGTTGCTCAGGTGTGATAAGCAAAAATGTGGTGCTAAGTACAATATTCAAGTTTTGATGAGCTATTAGGAAGCTATGGTGCTGTGGCCAGCATATCATAGCATGACTCTTCCTACATCACTCCATCACAACCACTGTGCAGAAAACAGCTGGGCTGCATATGTCCATGGGTGGCTTCCAAAGCTACTAAAAAGCTCCCTTCTCTGGCAGGGATAATCAGCACTCCTGCTCTAGGAATCTCCAGTCACACCCCAGCCACATGTTAGCTCCCACAGCATTTTATTTCAGAGGACAAAATCAACTTCTGTATCCACAGATGACTGTAGTTACCTGCGGTACACAACAACATCAGGTTACCATAGTATTCTTATTGCACATACTTGCATAATTTTGTGTATGCTTAATAATACAACAGTTGTTTTTGAGTTGCTGGCTTTCTTATGCAATACCCATCATGCTGTATTAATGAAGTACACACTATATGAATGATACAACACTTTATTGTGATTTCCGGCACAAGAATAGTGCTTCTTGTGCTTGAAAAAAAAATAATTCACATAGCCAGAAAAGGTTTCATAGCACAATAAATAAATCAGTAATCTATGAATGCTACTAAAAACATCATTTTACTCTATCTACAAATATACAAGCAGTTATTTTTAAAACTGCTCACCAATGCTTACTACCAGTCTTACAGAAAAGTTACCTAAAAACACAAGGATGTTTATTAGGAAGAAAAGGTTAGAATAGTCTTCAGATACACTATACCACCAGTTATTGAATTAACTATCCCTTAGGATGTAAGCGAGGAGCCAGCAAAGCACAGCGCAAGGCAAGAACACATGGCTAAGCAGGACAGGGGGAGGGCACAGGGACTTCTTAAACTAGGTTTGAGGCCAAAACCAGCATCTCATTCAACTGCACCCTCAGGAACAGGCAGGCTATTGTCTGAAACTGTTACAGTTTCCAACACTTGAATGCACTGGAAGCTGCACCGTTAGCTGTGTACTTTTCAGGCTGTCTTGTTTCAACAAACAGTCACCTATTCCGGGAGCAGTGTCACACTCCAGGTATGACACGTACAATGCAACAAAATCAAGACTGTCATGTAATACCTTCTGCCAGTCTTTCAGTCTCCCAGCAGCAGAGCCTACGTTCGTTTCGGCACTACACAGGCAACAGTCAAGATTTTCTCAACTTCCATGCCTTTTATTGGTTTACAGCTTCAGGACAGAGCCTACTTTCAGAACGTGAAAAATTCAGGTATTTCTAACAGTCTGTCTGTCCTACACCCTTCTGCACTGCCAATGTCTATGTCAATAAAATATCCATGAAGCCCTTCTGAGACCCACATACTCAACCAAATCACCTCTTTGACAAACACAGCACTGAGTCAGGGAACAAGCCTGCATCCATGCTCTCATCTCAGAACAACACGGGATTCCAGCTCAACCTCTGTTATTTCCACCACTCCAACTTGTAGAGTACATACTTCATTGCCTTACATACCTTGGTGACAAGAGACCCCATCAAGGCTACTAAATGTACGTTGATTACCCTCTAAATAATAATACTATAGGGTTGCAACCTGCTGTATGATAATTGCCACCTGTTCCTGCTGTTGGGGAGGTGGCATTCATAGTTGTGTGCCAGGGCATGAATCTGATCTTCCACATTGAGCCTGGAGCTGATGCTGGTTGCCTCAGATTTGCATGGAGATGGGTCTGCGTTGATTGCAAGATACCCCACAAAACCACGACAGCTTCATTATTCTGAAGAAACACTGGAACAGCATGATTTGTAGCTGCTGCTCAGTTACCCTCCATCTAAATCCTTGTCCTTGCAAATACACAGTAGGATGTGGCCAGTCCTTACACTGGAGAACTGATTCAATCTTGTACCGCAGCAGAGCAACTGTGTCCCCCAGAGAAGGGCACACAGAGGCCCTGTGAATGGCACTGGATGCCAGGCACTGGATGCCATGCACAGGACAACGTATCTTTTGTCACTGGAATTTGTTGGGACTCAGTGCTCTGGATTCCCAAAGGCATTCAGGAACATAAATCTCATTCTGGAAAGGAATTAGGCTCCTGCCTGCCTTTGGAGATCCAGGCCAGCGAGTTGGCCGAAAGAACCGATCATGAATGCGTTCTGCCAAATGCGGCATTTCACTGGCACAACTGTTGCTGGAACATCTTTTTCAGCATACACAATCTTTAGAATGATCCCAACTCCCTGCTACCACCCACTTCTTCGACTCTAATTAAATTAACAGAAAAGAAGGAAGCAAGTGATTCTGTGAAGTTATTTATCCCTACCAAACTTTAAAAAAAGTTAAATTTAAAAAAAACCATTCCACACACCTTCCTGACATACAAAAATAAAAAATGAAACAGAGTAACTTACTTTCAAACACCAGAACAGCAACCTTTTTGTCACTGAGGTTACAATTACACCAGTAGGAATCCTTATGAAAAGAAGGGCAACAGTAAAATGAAATTTTAAAAAAATCTCCTCTGCATGAAAAAAGAGAATTTTGTCTTAATTTGTGTTCTTCAGCTTTCTAATGTCTCTTTAATTCCCATCATCTCTAAATGAAAGAGGGAATTGATTTTCTCAGGAGTGGTCCACCCAGCAAAAAACCTGTGTCAGTTGACAGAAGGCAGCACTATACCAAGCCTGAGCTTCACTGAAATTCTGAAACCACAAAGATGTTTTAATATTTCCAGAGACTATTTCAAGAGTAACAACATAAAAACAGAGACATCTGGAATTAAATACCATTAAATTTTACTTCAGTTTTAGTTTTTCTGTCTCAGTTGGACAGAAGCACTTCACTGAAATACATATTCCCCTGAAATACATTTTTGTATTAGTACTACCAACACAGTCAGTTTCTAATTAAAGGGCCATAATATCTTGTTAATATTAACAGAGGACAATGTTTTTGGTCTGCTAATTTTTTACATCTTCAGCACATCCCTAATAAGCAAAAGAGCTAAAAAAAAAAAGCATTCAAAGAGATGACTGTACACTAACTTTTTACGGGTACTGATGCATCATTGAAGATGTTCTAAGGAAATTCCACAGTTCATCCTTTGACAGAGAAGATCTTTTGTGCTGACCTGTCTCTTTTTAAGTAATTAAATACTTTCTTGAAAAAAACGTAAAACAAAACCCCAAGAGAGGCAAAAAGTATATAATCTATATAACTGTAAAACATAAATTGAAAACTACAGTGTTTGGCTAGAATTTCAAGGAAATCCTTCTAAAGCTCAACTACTCCACTTCTCAAATCCTAAATTCAACAGCAGCAATGTAACTCTTCACATACAGTTACTATAGCTTTTCGACCTGAAAAATCTCAAAGCAACTTTTTTAAAAATTGAAAAAGGAAAAAAAAAAAAAGGAAACGGAGTCCTGAAGTGCTCACCATTTCCCTCAACATTACAAAGACAAGGACTGTATGAGATGAAGCTGGATGAAGCTGAGGAGACAATTTTCTAAATAGCCTCTCTTTTGGCCCTTGCCACAGCATTTATTTCCCACCACCAAGGAGTACAAGGCTCTGGCCTCCAGAGGATCAGCTGCAAAGTGAGCTCCTGATTCCTGGAGCTCTGTACCTCTCACCTTCCTTACAGGTCACCTTTGCCTCGACAAAGAGGGAAGAGGAACCTGACTTGCCAACACAAGAGACCAATTAAAAAAAAAACAAAAAACAAACGAAAAAAAAAGATAAAAATAGTGGAACAAGCACTTCCGTCACAAAGCCGCAACTTCCACTGTTGAGGCGTGATTTGGGGTTTGGGTTGGTTGGGTTTTTTTGGTTAACTATCGCTGCTGTTGGAAACGGGCACGCAGGGCCCCGTTCCCCTCACCCAGCACCCCTGCGTGCTCTGCGCTGTGCTGGTGCCCACCCCAGTGGGTGCTGGGGGACTGGGGACCCCTTCCCAATGGGAGCCACGAAATGTCCTGCTGCAGCTGTACCGCAGTACATGTTACTGAACCAATCATTGGTTTCCACCCTCCCCCCCCCCCCCTGCTCTTTTTTTTTTTTAATCTTCCTTCTTTTTTTTTTTTCCCCTTTTTTTTTCTTTTTTTTCTGACAGCTGTCTTCCTATCTTCCCAACAGGTGCTATTAGGCCCTGAACAATGGTGAAGGCTTTTAAGCCACTGCTGTTGACAAGTGAAAGGGAACAACAAATGGCTCGGTAGTGCTCTTCTCCCTGGGTCACTCAACCAATGGTAATAGTTATTATTTTTATTTATTAGCTCTGCGGCACTGTCCTCCATTGTACCTCCTCCAACCTCCCCTTTTCCGTGACAGCAAGGAGCTTTTTAACTTTTAATAAAAATGGGCGAGCGCTTAGCTCCTGAGCTGGCTCTTTCTGTAAAGTGCACAGCTAATGAATGTTGTCCATTTAGATCTGGATAATTTATGATGTCAGCGGAGCAGAGGTGGGGAGGGCTGGATCCAGATATGACCATTAGTTACACTGCCAGGAGTGACAGTGAGAGTAAGGGGAGGTGGAAGGTGGACAGAAAAAAGAGGTTCAAACTCCCCGCTCCCTTCCCCCAGTATTTGTTTTTGCAGGATAATTACAAGGTTAGACAATAAATAAGACATTCCCTCTTGGAGGTTAACATATTTTTTTTTTTAACCCTTCTTAGCATTTCTCTTCAGAGAACAATGGCAGATGGAAGAAAAGTTAATTTTCCCTTAAATGAAAGTGATTGCACCCATTTAAATGATGCACTCAGACTGGTTATTGCTAGGAGGAAAAAAAATCTTTTCTGATCCTAATAATGAATACATGCATTTGTACACATATATTTACTAGCTGAGGTTCCTTTATTAATAAACTGTATGTAACAAATAAGCTTCATCAAATGAAAACCCTGTATTGCCACTAGCCTGGCAAACCAGGTAAATATAAAGGCAAATCAGGCAATTCCATGTCCAAACAAAATCAGTAAACCAGCAAGTCACATGGAAGTGCAAATACACTTGAAAGTTGAAAATATAATGCTCAAAATCATCAGAATATCGACACATAACAGAACTGGTTGGTTTAGAGTCATATGTTATCAATCAAATTGAGGTAAAAGCATGTGCATCTTTTGATCATCAGGACTTATTTATTATAAGTTGACATAACTGGGTAGTGAAAGGGTTACAGCCATCAGATTGTCTGGGTACTTTCTAGAGTAAATGTGTACCATTATAATTTGAACCTAATGATAACATTGAAAGAACCATAAAACACTAATTTGGGATGTTGATAAAACTATTAAAAGGATTTAAAAAATTGAAAATAGAAAACTGAAAAGGATATCCCCTCAAAACAACCAAGAAAACACACAGTAGGCTCAGATCTCTATTCTTTTCAAATTCACGACAGACTGTTTTACCACTGGAAGTGAGAATTAAAGCACATACGCCTGATGCTAAACAACTACACATCCTGAACTCCTCTTGCACAACATATGTGAAAACAAAATCTCAATCATTGATTGCCAGATGCCAGAAAGATATGAACAATAATAACAATAAAAAAGATGTACACTATAAATCAAAGCTTCTGAAGTGCAGGTAGTTTCACAGTAAATCAGACTGCTAGTTGTGATGTAAATGATATCTGCATGGAATCATTATGTCAAATTAAGTAGAAATTATTAAAGCTAATGTCATCTTTGGACTTGCTTAAAATAATCTTCCAAGATTTGCACACAGGCTTCTCCACCAAAGTACAGCATTCCATCTGCCTTGACAA
This sequence comes from Nesoenas mayeri, assembly GCF_963082525.1. NCBI lineage: Eukaryota > Metazoa > Chordata > Aves > Columbiformes > Columbidae > Nesoenas > Nesoenas mayeri. Next base: position 77,683,256 of record NC_137541.1, read on the forward strand.
CTTGTTCTGTTTGTTCTCACTTGTCTCCATTCATGGATTTTTTGGACTCTGTTATTTTCGGTGTAAATAGGGAGAGGAAATACATTGGGTTTCCTTTTGATCAAGCATTTTTCTCCCTGAGTTAGGGAACAGCATCGAGATACATGGGTGGTTCAGCCATGTAACAGTCATGACAAGTAATTCCCAAATAAGCAAAGAGAAATCAGAGAAAGTATATTATGCATAGCTCTTTAACATAAAAGTTCTAGATAAGGGGAAAGTCAGAAAGAGCGAGCAGAGAAGTCAAAGAGGGGAAAATAGAAGACAGACAAAGAAAACAATACTGAGAACAAGGAAAGAAGAAGACTAAGAAAGGGGACTCATTTGTCAAAATGCAAAACGTACTTATATTACACAATGCACTGAAGGAGTAAAAGAGTCAGGGCAACTCTGCAGCCACTCCCTGACAATTGAAAATGGTCTCAAACACAGAATTACCCCAGCCATCCAAGACAACTGCAGCAGCCTGTGCAAACATGGAAGAGAGGAGGTAAAGAGCTGTAACATGAACTTCTGCTGTCAGAAAGGACAACAGGATTTAGATTCAAGCATAAACTATGCCTTCAAATCATTGCCAGCACGCTACAGGCATAAAATCTTATTTCTTTTGTATCAGAGAGGAATCCTACTCATACCCCGCAGAAGAATTTTTTCAGACTTTTTTAGAAAACTTAGACTATCTCCATTCACCTCAGGACAATACAAATTCCTCTGCAAACAGTTGTCCATTTCCACAAGATCAGCTGCATTCAGGATGGCTTCATGAATCACCAAGGACCAGTAAGGTGAATGCAGGGCAGGAACAGAATACCTTCCCAAGAACTAAGGTCGTTCACTGAGCAGCTCTTTACACGATGATGACAATCAAGAGGCACTACATTCTCCTTGGTAAAAATTACACAGACCCCAGAAATACAGAGAATATCAACATTGCCTCTGATGAATGGAACTTACTTCAGAACAAGAAACAGTCCTCCCACCTCTGTGCTAGCAACATCATCAATTGCCACCTAGAGTTAGCCTTTCCCCCACTTTATTCAACAAATTTGTCATTGTTCTGAAAGTTAATTTGTTCCATCGAAAAACAAGGGAGGAATAGATGTACCTCATCCTCCCAGAATTCTCACAGTACCCGTTTGAGTAGGCCCACCCCTAGTGTTTGGGGATGACTGAAATGAGGTCTTTCTCATAAACAAAACAAAATTTTTTGCAATTCCAAAGCGTTTGCATGTCCCACAAGATCAGCTAAGAGAAGGCTTAAACTGAACTGAACAGGCTGAAGAAGTTTTTCAGATGAAGAAAGAACCACTTGGAAGTGCCCACCTTCACTGCAACGTCTGCAGTTCAGGATCCTAATCGCCCTTCACTTCTCAGGTGTGGTGATAAGACACATCTGAGTTCTGCTGTAAATAAGCAGAAGAGTTGCACTATGTTTTATCAGACAGAATCTGGTACCGGTGATCTTCATAGCTGTCTCCTCTTGTCCTGATTATTTCTACCTTCCATGGTTACAAAAAGAACAAGGCATCTTCTGAACTGCTCTGACCAGTACAGAAAGCAGCAAATGACCTACGTCAACAACACAGGTCTTTATGAATCTGAAGTCCTAATCACTGCGCTGAGACCCTGACCTCATATTCAAAACCTCGATGGGACCACATCTACCTACTGAAAGAAAAACCAAACACAATCTTTCCTCTATGACTATGATCTCAAACACCAACTGGGTTATAACTGAGTAAAGGAACAGGACACGTGGATCATAATGCATGATCTGGGAATGAGTGAGACAAACTCTTATGAGGAGCTGGACTTATACTCAGGAATGCAGTCTTGTGAGACCTAAAAGTGATCTTCCTGAGAGCAAAAGTGGTGCTTTTGGGCTTTGATAGCTCCTTCAAATAAAGACCAAACCTCTAAATGAAAAACATATTAGACCAAAGAACAGATCTGTGAAAGAACCTGAAGAACAGCTCTGTGCAGCTTTACTGCTGGGATTCCCGGCTTTATCTTCTTGTGTCTTTATCTTTGTGGGGTAACTCTGGACTTTGATACAAACTATCTCCAAGTCCCTAAGAAACTCAGCTAAATTTTAATGTTTGCACTGAAATCACTTCAGTCAGAGAACTGTTGTTGCTGCTGTGAAGAAAATAAATAAATACGAGTCCATTATCAACTGTACCTCAATTTTAACATTGATACATCTAAAATATATTAATGAACTCTATCTGAATAACAACATTATTTAGACTGTTATATGTAATAGTATCTTTTGCGATTTAATTTTGTGACTAATATTGACCTCTCATGTATGGTACCTACCTCTCTTACCAGACACAGTGCTCAACAGTATGCAGCTTACACACAGATTTATTTTGTATCTAGTAAGAACAGTTTGGAAAAAGAACCACACACAATTCAGCTTTTCTTTTTCAAACTTTAGACAAAACTGGGGTTGAGACTGAAATATTTTCGTTTAAACCTACCTCTCTCTGAATAAGATAGAGAAGTCTTTGAATAAACCTATATTAAATGTTTTTCTGGCATGCACATGTGAAGGAGAGTCATAACAAATACATGCAAGTATGCCAAGCACAGAGTCAATATCAAAAGTGGGGTGGTGAAACAGAGGGATGTGGGGCTCCTGTGGAGTGAAGCAAATGACAAGGGCAAATTCCGAGCTTGCCTGAGAACAGGGTGTCTGGGAAGGTAGGGTGTGGAGTAATTGCAGAATGGTGTAACAGGGAATTTAATAGATCAGAAAAGGCTGAATGGGATAACAGGCCCATTGTTCAGAAGGTTCTCTTTTGTGACCAGGCTTTAAGAGAATGCCAGAGCAACAAATGACTTAATCCTGGGGGGATGCTATGGCATAAATGAAAGCAGTCTATACCTTGAAAGCCGATGGAATAAATTTCTGTATCACATAACCACACTGACGACTGCAGCTTTCAGCAAAGTCTTAAGAGTTGCAATTGGCAAAGCCCACAAAGCACACAATCGTGCCCTCCCATGTCCCCCTTTCCCTCTTCATCAGCATTTGCCAATGTACTCGAGAGGTTGAGGGGGGAATAAGCCACATGAATGATAAACAGACATGGTCAAATGCCACCTAAAATACAATTGTTACGGGGAAGAACAGAAGAGAAAGAATTATTCTGTGCTGGCTTCCATTCTCTCCTATGTTCTAACCACTAAACTAAACTTGGAGCTTCTATGAACTTACATGAACACAGCCATTAAGCACTATACCACCAATTTACCCAGTTTCCCACTCCCTTGATAAAGAAATGGAAGTGCCTTAATAGATGCTTGTTGTAAAATGGAGGCTAAGCTTCCAAGTCTCTCACAGAGCATCATATGTCTTTCGGAAAGATCCCCATTTGCTCATGTATTTCTTGAGCCCCGTTATAGCAAATGATGGAGCTGGAGGGTCCAATCTAATTCCTGGTACATCAAAGAGAGCATCTTCCCAGTTATTTCAACGCAAGCTGGATCAGGAATACAGAAAAGACGGCCTAATTAAAAAAAGTAAAGGTCACACTCTAGGGCATAATATAGAATACGTTATGCCTATCCTTGCAAGGATGGCAGGGTAGGTAGTGGAAAATGGAACAATGCCAAAAATGGCACCATCAGCTTTTGCTTTATATATAACAGAAGAGACGCACTACTATTTATTACATGGCCAGGGGATTAAGAAAAATATAAAATGACTGGTTTTCATAGAAAAGGTAGAAATATGCATTTCTCGACCAACTACAATATTTCTTCACCAAAATAATAGATTCTTATTTGAGAAGAAAAAGAAAATCTTGATCTCATTCTAACTCAGGCTGAGAAGTAAAACGGAGAAATGTAATGCAGCCATCCCAAAGTCAAACTTTTTCCAGATCTTTATGAAACTTGGGCTCTAAATCTGCAAATTCATACTATAACTAGATAGAACCCATTAGTGGTTTTTAAATTTGGCAGCAGAAATTCTTCAATTCTCAGAGAATCTTATGAATGACATTCAATCTAAAACAACCGATCAAGAAAAATTATTTTGCTTTCCAAGAATTCAGAGTAGAAGAACTGTAGCTCACTGTCATTTGTGGTTTACTTGGTAGGCAGTATTGTACTTTTTATCCTCTTCCTCTCCCATTTACTTTTTGCTAGAGGAAAAAAAAAGGGGGCACCATAGGTGTGTACTGGTAGAGCACTCTGCACAAAAACTAGGCTTCTGCAAAGCCTTGATCTGAGTTTAATTGAAACTCTTATATTTCAGATACTTTTTGTAAGTTTAAAACATATAAAATCAGCTATTACCACTTTCAACATTTCTAATTTGGACAAAATAAAAGAATAAAAAGTTTCCTTCATCTTATTTAAATTACATTTGGATAGTTCTCTGTGAAGCTACTACAAAATGCTTTAAGGCCACTAGTCCCTTTGCTACATTAAATTAATGAGGCATCTCAAGCATTCACTCTTCTACAGAAGAGTGTAGACTCCCTGGTAAGACACCTACAATTCACTGAATTGGAAACACTGACCTAAGGGAAACATCAGTGCATTCTCCTTGCAGACAATATTGCATTGTAATGTAAAACATGGATAATATTTGGGAGATTAAGAAGATGACATGTATGTTGAGTGGATTTTTCAATGTCAGTGTGGATAGGCTTCAGTTGACTCAGTGTAGTTCTCCTGACCACTAAACCATTACAGTAGTTTCAGCAGCATGCAATACTATGTCCTTCTTCATATAAACACCTCAAACACCCACATTCCAAGAGTCCGTACTGTTCCTGCTGCCCCATACAATACTTCAATTAAGGCTGAGCTACATTAACTATGATTATAAAAAAAAAAATACGCATTTCCATAATGACACTTTTTCTCCACCACTATAACTCTTCACTCCAAGAGCTGTATTTATAATGAGATGGTGTGGTGTACTTTCCATTAAAAGCCTCGGCAGGAATTTCTGTACTTTTTCTCGTGTATCACAAGTTCAATACTCTTTCTGCATTTGCTTCACAATAACCAGTCCATTTCCAAGTGATTAATTTTCTATTCTAAAACAATGCATTCCTTTTCCCTCCCATTTTGTTGGTGTAGGTTTTTTTTTTTCTTTTCTTACCAAAAGAAAAAAAAATTCTTTTTCAATGACATCATGGTATAAAATTTTCAAAGCAGGTTTTAGCGGGAGATATGCAGATTGCTTTGAAAAGTTACCCTCATAAATAACAACAAAGTACTGAATTATCCAGGCTGTAACTCAGTCAAGAGGTGCTGTAACCATTTATATTATATGACCTCAGCAGAACCTCTTGATTGAATTGCAGCCTTTCATTAAATCGGGCACTCTGTATTATTTTCTCTGAACTAGAGTAAATCAGAATGGCAAAGAGATTAGCCCCCAAGCCCATCTCTTTGTGATCTAGAGGCATATAATTTTTAACCATTACCTCGATTTTATTTTGTAACTTTAAAAGATTGTGCATAATCTACTGTGTCAATAATTCCATTCTTGCTGAAGTGGCATAGTCTGATGACATGACAAAATAATACCGTGTAACCTAGGTACATGTAGAAACGATGATGCTTGTAAAGGAGCGAGATGCCACTACTGAAAGGTACAGAAGAGTGGGGAGAAAAAGGAAGGAAAAGAGAAACTGTAGATTCATAGCACTGCAGATTCATTCACAAAAAGCTGGAAACTAGAAGCGACCATTAGCTCATCTAGGCTCATCTTCTATATATATTACTGAATATTCATTATTTCATCAACCAAAATCAAACCTTCTTCTGATTTATTTCTAACTACCATTTTACTAGAAGAGAAACAGCTGGCCTCTGAGTCAGGACATTCCATAAATATCTCCCTGCTTTTACTGGAAAGTTGTGTGTGGAGGGATGAAGGCGGAGGGAACCGGGTTACTTGTAACACTCTCTCCGCTCATCTCCAGCTGGCTTATACAATGCTGCCTCCATAATGTGAGAGACAACCTCCATACCAGCAGTTCTCAAACAAACCCACGACCACAACCCGAACATTTTTGAGCTTTTTAGGGAGTGGGTCCACACAGGAGCTCCTGTGCCACAGGTCTGCAGGACTCACTTCTCCAGAGCACGCTTCCCAGGCTGCTGGGCCCGGTCTGGGAGATGGCCACACGTTTAGGGCGAGTATTTTGAAAGACAGCAAGAGAACATCACTCTGGATGTACAGTTTGTATCTCACATGATTTAAGAGAACCCAGTTTTCCCCACGGTTCGTATCATACATTGGGAGAACACGGCGCTTTCCTTATCTGGCTGCAGCTTCTCACAGCATGCTTTGGTTTCCCTTATTGCTTGGACTTTGCCTCCTTTTCAAAGCCCCTACATATAACTCGGTGAGAGAAAAGCTACAGTAAGTCCCTTTTCCCTATTTTCTTATATTTGTGTAGCTGTTAGACATTTTGCAAAAGAGGGGAGTACCAGCCAGCCTTTCACAACAAAAGGGCTACTGTCACCGCGCCAGTCCCAGACATGGTGGAAACCAGCCCACAGGAAAAGGCCTGGCTCCAGCGTTAGGCCCCGGCCGAGCACAGTCACTGCATTCACTCAAATTGGCAACAGGTCTCAGTGTTCCTGGCTTTGAGCTGTGAACAAGGGTCGGGATTGAATAACCAATTATACAACCGCTGACTGAGTTTATCCAAGGTTTGCAAACTGCTATAATAGCCCAGTATTCACTGGCTGTTTTATCCTTTTCCAGATATAGTGTCATATCTCCCCTTGTGCCCCATTTACATGTCACTTTATTACATACATCCATTAAAAAGGTTAATACAATGTCACAGTCAATGCCTAAATGTTGCCATTCAGTATCCTCGCTGTGCTCCCCGGTACATTTCATATAGGCACATTTCTTTCTCTCCCGCGCGCTTACACACACGCACACGCTCTTCCCTGCTGCAAGTTAAATCAATTTGCTGTCAAGAATACATGGCAGCCTATGAACAAAACGGTAGCCAAGAGTCAACAGAGTAAAAACTGCATGCTCCCTAAAGCTGCCAGTCACGGCAAACGTACTGTACCACTAGCGACGGGAATAACCTTTCAAACCCCGAAAGTTCAGATTGGAGACATTGTTGAGACTCCCTGAATCACTTGGGTCTCTTAAACTATCAGGAAAGTTCGCTCGCTACAAACGTTGTTTTGAATGGCTTTTCTTACTTTTGGATAAACGTTAAGCATACCAAGAACTGTTCTTCTCTGATTTTTTAACGCTTCTCAGCTTGACCCCACCTATAACCCAGACGCGTAGGAGGCTGGAAAAAACCAACCAAAATCCCCTACATCTTCCTGTGAATGACTGATGGAGATCTTGCTTAAAGCTGGTCGTTCTTTTTCTGAAAAATACTCTTTTCTCTGATCAAATTTATCATCTCTGTATAGAAGTTTGTTCCTGAAAACAGCAAGAAAACGACTCAAAATCTTCTACGGGTTCACTTTTTGAGAGAAAGGCATTCCTGTTATTTTTTTCATTTCTGTTTCCTACCGTCCTCCCTATAAACACAAAACAGCATGAGAAGCCAAAGACAAAATTTTACATTTTGATTTCATACTATACAGCACATGAAAGCTGTTTGGTTCAGAGTGAAAGTATTTTATCAGTGCTCAGACTGTACCTCCAGGCACATGGTCTTGTGAAGGGCTGTACAACAGCAATACAAATCACTGCTGTTTGCCTGTACGATAACACTAGGAGAGAGGTACAGCTTTTGAGTTGAGCAGTATGGGATCTCCAATGGTACCACAGTGAAGCTACATTTATTTCACAAATTACAGTTTTGATTCCTGATCACAAAAGCTTTTCATTTAACTTTGTGGCTTTTTAGAGTTAGGAATAGGGCAATTCTGGTAAAAGACTTTGATCCTGACAAGTGAAATAAAAATGAGGGTATTTTTTATTCTCGCTTACTTTCGTGGGGCTTGAGACTTTTGGTCCAAACCAATGGACTAAAGCACAACAAAGCCCACCTATTTCTCTGGTATATCTGACCATGTGAGTCAATGGATACAGATGAAATGTTTTTTAAAAGACTATTTTTGTGAAATCTATTTGTTTATTTATAGATTATCACAGTCAAGAAAAAGTGCACAAATACTTGAATATCAAGGGTTCTATCAGCTCATCATCATTCTGTGAAGTCTGGTTGCAACAATGGAAAATGGAAGATTTTTCCCAATACGCCTCACTTCAAACGAACATGAAATTAGTCTTCATGCAAATCGTGTACTAGTCCTACAAGGAACAAACTCATTCAGTCAAGAGAAAGTTACTGATCGGGATAAGACTTCAAAAAAAATGTTTTCATTCACTTTTCAAAAAAAAACTTCACACAAGTTTTGGGTAATCTGTATTTCCCTTCTGATGAATGCTAAGGCTTCTAACACCAACAACCCCTGACACTTAGACAGAACGTTACGTGTGATGATATCAAACTGTGCTGCAGGGAGCCTAAATGATCTTATTTCCTCATTCCTTAGTTTGGGAAAAGTTAGGGATATGTGAAGCATTGAAATGCACTGTTAGAAGAGCACAGCAGCCCTGACACACTAAATGGTGAGACATCCCAACTTCACATCATTTCTTTGACTCTCAATAAAAAATTTAAACCTTCAAGAAGCTTTGTTACTGAGATGTTACTTAGGATTCCAAATAAGAAAATTATAGCCAAAACCTATTTCTAGTGAATCACTTTCCTATCTAAAAGCCTGTATGTAAAGTTCTTTCATTCTTTTTTATGTCATGCCTTTTGAAACATGCACAATGCAACTGCCCACTTTTGCATCATAAAAGATCTGTAGGCACCACATTATTCAGCTATCAGTAATAGACTCTTGATTGAGTTGGAGTCTGAATGACACATAGTAGTAGCAAATGATAAAAAGAGAGACTGGAGAAAAACCCTCCCCTCAATTTAGTCCTAAACCAATTATCAGCAAGCTTTGTGCACCATGAAATTCTATTAGAAACAAATTATGTTAGCACTGTTTATGAAAGCTATGGTAGGTTGTTATCCAAAACCACGAATTACCTCTGAACAGAAGAGAGGAATGGGATAATTCTTTTGGCCAGTGGAGAGGCTGGTATTTTTCCTTCTCTTTCCTTCTCTTGCCTAATTTTTCTAAAGAAAAAACAAGTGAGTCTAAATTTTGTTACTACAGCTTCTTACAACTTTGTAACCTGACTTTGTACTAATCTAACTAAGCCTGAAGCAAGGAGCTTCCGAATCTTTTAAAGAGCAACTCAGATGAGCTCCTTTGGAAAAGGACATTCTCCAAACCCTGACTTCTTTTTCCTGCTCATTCAGGCACAAAAAGGAGAAAATGAGTCTGGAACGGCCAAAACCAAAACAGGATGTGACACACCTTGGTAAGTCTACAGGCTTTCAGACAGAGAAGGATGCAAAACTGCATCGTATTTGGACAAACATCTGCAACAAAGAGAGGCCTAACTTGAAAATATGGTAATAAAAAACATTATCTTTTTGTCAGGGAACTCTGAAAGTGAAAATTTCCACCTATCACCCCTTTTTATTCATAAATCAGCATCTTGCTTGTGCCTGCTGCTCTGGTCACCATACAACACACTCCGGGATGCATTGCTCTACAGGAGGACGTACTGCCTCTGGCACATTTTAGCATTACTTTAGCAATGTTAGGATCTCACGCATCGAAAGACGACAGTCTACAGCTCTGTAATGTACCTACAAGCAGGCTGTGTTTGGAGGAAACTGGTATTTCCTGAAAGATGTGGGCCTCCCAAGTAAAACCGTCATATTACTGATTTGTGGAGCAATGTTTTCATTCCACTGTCAGATGGCTTCTTGCAAACACTTCAGTTATGTATAACTGCAGAAAGAGGACACAGTACAATACTTACTGATTGCTAACTAATATTTTTGTCTCAAACATCAAAGGAGCTCTCTCGAACGATGAATATGAACGATTTCAGGAAGTTGAACACTAATCTACGAATGTTACTAGCCCCCATCTGTCCCACAGTCTACAGACTCTGAAAGAGCGGCGAACACTCTGGTGGGTCATTGGAGTCCTTTGTTATGACATCTAAAAAAAAATAATCTTAGAAATAATAGCTTTACTTTCTTCTAAATTTAGGGAGAAAATTTGACTGGTTAGTTTCCAACTTTCTCATCATTTTCCTTCCAAGACCTCTTTATTGTGATCACACAAATAATTTTCATTAATATTCCAAGTGAGATATTAATTAATATCTATCTATTCAATCCTTGACAGAAAAGATGAACAAATCAGAGTTTGATTTACTGACTCCTTGAAATAGATTCTTAAGGGAACTAAAGAAATTCAGAGATTAGAACATATTGTATCTTATGGAACTCATTCTTATGGTCACTCTGGGCTGCTTCTATTTATAATTGTGCCTTTTGGTATTGACACTACTTTCCTGCCCTCATCAAAAGAGAAGTACAAAGAAGCAAATGTGAGGGCAATTTTTTTCTTCCATCAATTCTGAAGGCCAGGTGCCCTAATACAGCATGGTTTTATTTCTATTACAGTTCACTTCTCAGCCTAGTGTTAGAAACAGCCAACTCAAAGGCAGGTCCAGTAATTCTAGCTTGCTAATTGTTTATTTCAGAATCATGTTATTATTATTGTACTCAAGAATCAAAATGCTACTGCTTTCATCAATTGTTGTTTAAAAAAAACCAAAGATATGAATTTCCACCTCTTCAATTTTGAGACTGCAGCAACGTGCTGAATTGCCAGTGGTTGGTAGATAGCTTCTATTTCAAACACATATTTATCTGTGTTAGCTGCAAAATGATAGGGCTGTATAGAAGTAAAGATTCACTTGTTTCATGTTCCTAATCTTCTGCTGAATATCCCTTCATAACTTGACTATAAAGGGATGGATTTATTTGAATTTCATTTGTGATGTCATGCAGATTTAAGAGCATTCTTAAATATATGAAATACAAGAAAATCTTTTTGAAAACTTTTCCCTCTGAACATGCAATAGGTATAATGAAACAGCCAGGAACAGTGACACTTCAGAGAAACGTAACTTAAAATCTATCAGACTATTAACATTTTAACCACCCCCGCTCATATTCATGTTGTTACATTTTCAAGTTATTTTCCCTTTAGAAGAAACATAAACATAAGTTTCTTTGATATTTTAAACCCCGACTTGGAGACTGTTTTAACCTCCCTCCGTCCAAGTGTTAACTGACTAATAGCTCTGCAGATGTGGAAGAAAACATCTCTCATCTCCCCCATGGTCCAGCACCTTCCATTTATGGTTAGAATGATTTCATTATGTTTTACCGCTGCTGGCTGCCATATTTTTCCCCTAGCTCTGTCCCCAGCCCACTGCTTACTGTTACAAACCTCAGAAAGGATTTGGGAAGCTATCACTCAGAGCACCACTGAGCAAGAGCCAATCACCAAGGCAAGGGAAGCCTTCTTACCTAAACAAACCATTATCGGCTCATCTCATGTCTTTGTACTCTTTTTTTGCTATTACCTCACGGGATTAACTTTTATCTCTAATCTCTGCTCTGGCCAACTGTCAGGGAGCCTAAAAGCTGCCTGTCTTTTAATCTGTGTGTAATAATACTGCTGCTACTAACAGATAACTGTGAAACAACATGGAGGTAAAGAAAACACACAAACACATAAGGGCTGATTGTTAAAAACTGCCGCGCTAGCTCCTACCTGAAAGGAGAGCAAGATCACGGGTGATGTCCATTTTGCATTCCCTTCATTTTTTCTTTCATGTTTTCCTTTCCAATACAAACCCCATTGAAGTGATTTAATTTGGGAGTTCTGTTCTTACTAACCAGTTTATCTGCTGTTCAACTTGAGATGGCCAAGTTTCTAGGACTTTGAGAAAATCCTCACCTACCTGTAACTTTCCATTAAACAAACAACAACAAAAAATCAGGATGGGGAAAAATGACAGAAAATAAAAAAGGAAAAGAAAATTTATTATCCTACTGTAAAGGGAGATATCCAAAGCTTCAAAACCATCAGCATTTTAAAACTTGCCTTGAAATAAATAAGTCTCTTACTGGGTGGCATGTTTACTAGGCAGTCAGGCTTTACTTGAAGTTAATTCTTTTATAAGCTCCCCCAATACTACATTACACCATGTTTGGTAAAACAAGACTAAGACTGAAAGACAAACAAAGGCTTCTTAATTATGGCCAGGTGTGTTGGGAAGCAGTACTCACAGAATACGGGGTCTTGTGGGGTTAGAGCAGGGAGGCAAACCCTCATAAAAACTGCTCTTGTAGGGGTGTTGGTGGCATTTTTTCCCAGATTTTATTAAAAGCTTATTAAAGTCAAAGACAGGCCCTTTGATTTAAATCTAGTCCTTGAAAGAGTTTGAAAATCAACAGGGGAGAGGAATAAAGGAGGCATACCAACAAATCTCAGCAGGAGAGTTATGGATACAGTATTTTTAGGATGTGGTTGTAAGGGCAGAAAGGATACAAGTCTTATATGGAGTAGTAACAGCAATTAAACCAAGAGTGTTAGTGATAAACGTGTTTTAACTGTTGCACTATATAACTCCTAGGAATCCAGATCAGTATCTTAATATACCTCTAAAAACCTATAAAGCAAACCAATATACTCCAGTCACTCTCCTGATATGCAATCTGAAGAATTAGGCCTTGCATCACATCTTGAATAACCAGCAAACTCAGACTTAGAGAAGCTGGGAGATGTAAACCAGCACATGTCAAAATTTCCTCGGGGCAGATCCAAGACAATGACTTTGAGGGCTGTTACTCTGAGGGTCCCAATTAGAACCGATCAGGGAGTTTAGGACAGTGCTATTCATCATTAGGTCTCAGTGCTTCACAAAAGAGGTCATTATCATCACAGTAGTAGTGTTGTAGCTACCTAGTCTATGGGTATGTGGCTGAAGTACTATCTGAGGGGAAAAACAGACAACTCTATTAGATCAGCTGACATTGACAATGTTTATTTGCCCGTGTAAAATCTGATGACAACTTTATACATCCTAACGGTTCTGTAATTTCTCAGCTTTAGTCAGAAAGACATCACTATTCCCAAGTGGGGAAAATAAGGCAGAAGAAGAAATGGCTTGCCCGAGGTCACCCAAGAAGGCCCAGTAGCAGAGCCAAGGTCTTCTATTCTAAAGCTGAGCCAGGTGACAAAACAATCAGGACTGTCTGTCCCTCTCCAGCACCTGGTTGAGTTGCACCTGGAAATGAATGAGAAGCCAATGCAGGTGTCAAAAAGCAGGTCCAGTGTGTCCCCTGTGGCTACCGTCATCCATAAGAAATCAGAAAGGCATTCTGCAGGAGTGACTGTCTTCTTTGTAGTGTCTAAATATCAGCCCTCTACACAATGTGTTGTAATAATCTCAGTTACAAATCACAGTGACAAGGATTACGGTGGTATGGTCCAGATATGAAAGGCAAGGCTGCTATCTTCCAGCCAAGTACAAACAAGGAAAGGGAATTTTTAGCTACTAAAGCCACACAAAACTCCAGGAACAGAGAACCGGTCAGAGACAATCCCATGCATGAACTTATTGGCAAGGGAGAGAAAAACACCATTATGAATGAGGGAGGGGGACTGGAATCACCCTTCACCACACTTAAATCCTTTCCTAATGTCTGACACTACTCTCTGATTTGAACTGATGTTGGGGGGTTTGCTCTTTACTCCATATGCTACTTGACCAGAGACAAAGGTGTCCCAGCAGCCAGAGCTATCTGTCCTCTCACTGCAACTCAAACCCTCCCTCCCTGTCTCCAGTGATCGTTCCTGACAACATTTTGAACTCCAGTGGAGAAAAGCAGGAAGAAAGTAACTAATTCTCCTATCCACCAATACATTGATAACATCTGTCTGTATATTATGTTTTTTATCATACACTACCTATCTCCAAATGGTTTGCCTGGAATTTTGAATAGATCACAGTGAGGAAATTCAGGGCCTCTCTTGCCAAATGAACCAGTGACCACAACTGTCTGGGATTATGCAGAAAAGAAAACAGAGGAGCACCCGAGAGTGATACAACCCACCTTGGGAAGGGATCACACATGATTTAACAATGTTGCTGCTCAAGTATCAACGGCTGCAAGTAGATCTAAACATGAATGGTACTGGTAAAAAGTTCCTCAAAAAGCAAGACAAGGAGCATTCCCTCTCATTCCACACCTTGATACTAAACTAAGAGGCACAAGAAAACTCCAGGAAACCCAGTTGTTCAAAACTCTGTCCCTCTCACCTGTTTAACTCGGCAACACGAAGTCTAAAGACTTGCCCTTCTCACCCTAATATGCTTGTACTCAGCCCCAAAACACAGAATCTTTGTAAGCATTACAATATTTATTCCTCAGCTCGGATCTGAAAATGAAAACAAACCACTACATCCTCTCACTGTCACCTTTGAAATTCTTCTTTATACCACTGTCACTGTTGGTCCCTCATCTCATCTCATCAGAGTAAAAATCTACATCTGTTCTACATTTAAGATACAACATTCACAGTTTTTCAGACTGCCAGCACCAAAAACTAACAACCAAGTTCTAATCAGTGACAGAGATGCGCCTACACTTGCTGCCCACTCCCACTAAAATAAGGAATCGGGGACACGAGCACTGGCTTTGACCTAAGTGCCCAGATTAGCAACCTCCCACTTGTCCCCCCTCAGAAATCAATATATTGCTGTGTTTAAAAATGGTTTGCTGAAAACCTCACAGAGGCAGCCCAGTGAGGGTGATTATCTGAGGATCTTAAGTGAGGCTTTAATAAGGTTCTATTGCATACAGTGCATCTAAAAAAAAAGCCCACTAAAAATAACAATGAGATGAGATGATTGTAGAGGATCTCACTCTCTCAGCATCATTTCTGGCTTGTGCCCACATGACTACCGTGAAGATATCTTGTCAGGCCACGAGGGCTTGACAGGCTTAATCAATAGCTGTTATTTTTTCACAAGTGCCAACTAAAGAAAAACATAATTTATGCCACGCAAGATGCTGACAATAATTCATACTAATTGGGCTGCCTAAAATTCCCCTTCTGTCCTTCTGTTTTCAATTGCTTTTAACTTTGCAAACTTTGACTGTCCAGACTCAAATTCTTAGTCTCTGAGCTAAGGAAAAAATGAAAACAGAAGAGCAACAAGGGCAATATTACTTTTTTGCTATCTGACAGTTTAAGCTGCCATTTCTATGCAAAACTTGCACTGGGTTTTAGCATCTGACTTTCTTCAACTGTTTGGTAAATGAGAGCTATACTGCACGAGAGTACAAAATTTTGTCAAGTGAATATTAAATGAGAACAGACCTCTTTCAGTATTGTCTTCAGAGAAAGTTAAAAGAATGCAGACAGTTGTGACATGCTTTAGTATTTGTAATACATATTTTAATATTCTATATTCTTATTAATCCCTGGGACTTGTAATAGCTCTTTGGAAGAACACACGGTAAATCTTAGGGCTTGTTGATTTTTCTTTTCTCTTCATAACTACACACAAGTATTACATAGCACTACAGCACTACAAGGGGCCTTCTAGGTCACCAGGTTTGTCCCTCTGACACTACAGTCAGCATGTCATGTGATGCTTTTCATTAACTTAAAGAGTTCTTCTGTAAAAATAGTTGTTGGTTGGTTTTGGTTTGTTTGTTTTTTCTCCAACGTGCTGTTCCAGAACACCACTGTTCTAATGATTAAAAATATTCTAATTTCCAGGTCACTTTCATTCATAGCCAGTCTGTCTTGGTTTAAGGCCACTGCCATGTCCAATAAAAACTGATGCTTGCCTATGTCTCCTGAAAAAAAGGCAGAATTTGGGATAGAATTTCTTAACTTTTAAATTACTCAAATGATGAATTTGGCTCACTAGATGACCAACAGCTGAGTCCACAGGCAGAATTTGTCTTACATTTGCTTCGGAGCACACTTCTGCAGCTGACAAACACCGCTTCCTGAAACTAAGCCCAGCAGACACGTTATTATCCCTTACGTAGGGAACATTTGAAAGAAAGCTAACGCAGCAATTGGAAGTTATTAATAAAAGGAAGACTCAGCTAGGTAATAAAATACTTCAGAAAAAAACCCTCCACTGTCATTTGTCTACTACACTATAAAATGCACTTTCATGAACTGCACATTCCAGTTAAAACCAAAACAAAATAGAACTCACTACCAATAACTGCTATTCGTGTTATCACATTAAAAAGTTAGTTTCCAGTCTCTGTCCTATTTGGAGAACTTTGGATTCAGTGCCCAGATGTCTGACAAAGTACGGGCAGCAATATTGAGCATTTGTTTTTACCTTGTAAGTGTGGTAACACAAAGAAAAGGTTGGATGTTTTCCTAAAACAAATGAAGATGCATTCCAAGTCCTAAACCACAAGGTATAAACTACAAAAGAAACATACAGGGCTGTCAAGCCAAAGTCATTACTTGAGGGGCAGACAGGTACTAAGAATTTGTTGCGGGGAGGTGGGACAACTCATGAAATGTTCTGCATACAAGGATGAAGGACAAGGAAAACTAAGGTGCAGTGACCTGAGGACGGAAGAAAGGTGGTCACTGGATTTTTATGAAGAGTCCCTAGCACTTTTACATTAATTCCACTGCAACCAAGAAGAAAGATGCCCAATAAATATTACAGTATCTGAGGCTGTTTCTGTCTTGTCAGTAGTGCTCAAATCCAGGCTCAGATCTTACAGACTTAGACCCAGTTTTATGCAAACTGTTAACAGTATTTCAGAGAGAGCCTGCCCTATCCTTGACTTGTTTGGAAACGAAGCTGGCTTGCTCCATAGTATAATAGAATGAAAGGGAGAAAAAGCAATCAGTTAATACAGAGAACTAGGGAGCTTGGCTCAAATGTTATCTTAAGCCTTGAACTAAGCTGACAGGATGTACGCACCTCAAGTTTTCAATTTAATTAGACCAAATGCCTGATGATCACCCCACAATTGCATAGCGTGGCTCGACTCTAACAACATGCATGTGAAAATACGTGGGGGACAGAAATAAATTTTCATATAGACGATGTTGATACCTCTGGCTTTATTCTAACATGTGGCTGCACTGTTTAGGACACAAGCAGCAACAAAATCAATGAGTAGTCTAATGCAGAAGCTTTTTACCATTAACTCCCAGGTTTATTCATTTTCAAAAGGGTTCATGCTGTTCTTCTGTCTAAATTCTGCATACACACTTCCAACAGATTATGAATATTTACTATCAAGGCTAAGGAAAGTATAAGTATGATAAATAACGTTAATCTGTACTTCTATTCCAACATGAAGAGTTTAATAAATATGACACACATAACCCTTGCAGTGCACTAATAACCATCACATGTGCACAAGAGGGAGGTTTTTTTCTTTTTGTAAAAGAAACATTTTCTTTCATTGCTTTTTCATGCACTGAGACTTTAAAGGGCATCACTAATTATGCATATGTATATGTATATGGAAAAAACCTTTTTACTCTTACAATAACTTCAAAATTCAAGTTGGTCAAACAGAGCATATTGCTTTGAACATAGGAGCACTTTACACACATGCATACACACAAAACAAAAAAACAAACAAACAAAACCAAAAAACCCATCACAACAACAAAAGACTTAAAATATTCCTTTGTGGCTTTGTGGCATTATTCTACCTGACTTTGTAATGGAGAAAAAACTCCTAGAGACAGACGGGCAGGTGATCAATTAAACTCACATATCAGGAGTAGGTTGAGTATTCATTCAGTTTCCACCCAAACATTGAATCCTCTGTTAGAATTTCTTTTAGCAAGCTCTTTGTCAATTTTATTAAATATAATTAGCTGAATGACAGATTCATGTACAGGAGCGGAGTGGCATTATTAATGCAGAACTCTGAAGAATCCTTGTATCCATACCCCACTGAGTTGATTTTGTCAAAGTCACTGTTAGAATCACAGGTTAATTTACCTATGGAGAAAATCAACTATTAAAAGATCCAAGAAAGAAAATCATATTTACAAATGTGCCAGCTTGACTTTCAAGGTCTAAAAGTTTGCAGAAAAATAGAATAAAATCATAGGATCAGTTTTTCTGATCTTTCAACATATAGAGCAAACCAAATCTTCCTGATCTAGACAGTGCTATAGACATGTATGAGAACGAAAATAAGAAAGATAACTGCATACATTGAAGAACAGATAAGTATCATCAAATGTATCACCATAGTTTAGAACGATGACAAAAATTACCCTCCAGCTTCATCACACTCAATGACACATTTAATGTCAGAGTAAAATTCATAGGACAGTAAAGCAAACAAACCCATGTTTAAAACAATGCTAACGTTACTTTGGTGTTTGCAGAAAAAACACCAGAAGTTTGCAAACTTAAACTTGACACATAGGCCTTCACCTCTTTTATAAACATAAATGGCAAAATTTGTACTAAGTGAATGCATCTTGGGTGCAGCTTTTAGCTTAGTGTATGCATTTCAACTTTGGCAAAAGACAACACGTAAAAGATAGCCAATTTGAATATGGTAAATCTATTTTCCAAAATTAAAACAAATTCAACAAAGTCCTCCTCTTAATGTAGCAGCTGAAATAGGGATATTGCATATTTCAAAGTTAAAGAGCTCAGGTTTTAATTCTTCAACACTATCTACACTATATGGAAGTAGCTACTACGACTCCTCTTATTGCTGAGTGTATGTAGCCCAAATTCAGAAAGTCATTTAGTATGTGCTTAATTTAAAATATTTATTTAAATCCACCTTTGTAAAGCATGGCCTAAGTGCCTCCAAGTTTAAGTGAATTTTATGCTAAGCTAATACTGCCATAAAAAGTGGGGGTTTTTTAACCAAACACATTGATCTAATCTGTTTATTACAAAAATGGTGTGAAAAGCACCATTCTAGTATTTTAAGAAGAGTCTCTTCTACAAGTGTTGTATACTTGTGAAGAAGGATTTGGGGATTTGGGTTTATTTAATAAACTCTCTTCAAAAAGCTAAATCCTAATTTACAGAATAAAAAATAAAATTAAAAAGAGAAATTAAATGAATGGGTTTTCTGGTGCATCATATTAGGATGTGGGGCAAATTCTGCTTTTTTTTGTTAAATACTCCCTTCTGATGACTCAAAATGGGACTACTGGAGCAAACAAGAGCAGAATTGATATGCGCTATTTATATTCATAATGCCACAGTTCAACTCTTGTTTCATTAACAAAATACTTCAGACAAAGGGATTTTATGAGACAAATGTGATCCACAACTAAAACTAAGTCTGGTATTAAATTATTCAATGTGCATTACCATCTTACGCTTCTCACTTAGATTCCAGCCACACCAAAGACAGAAATACCAGAGTTGTTTTTTGTCACCTCTCACAAAAACTCGGTTAATTAGCGTAGCACGGAGCAATGCCCCCCCGGTACACACGTGACAATATACACCCACACACTAATTCACTCTGCCACATTCAGACTTAATTAGGTGTTGGCCCAAGCTGTGAGGTTCAAATCTGTATCTGGAAATGCGCTGTGTTGGCTACAATAACAGGAGGGAGGTTTGAGGGGATCCAAATTCGGATGCCCGCTCTGTTCCGTCCCCCAGCTCACATTTACTATCAGACTACTTTTAGTCTGTCGGCTCCGAGGCAAGAAAGGCTCTTACAGTTTGCCGACACAAAACCTCGCACGCAGGATCCCAGCCTGAGTTTGCACCTCACAGGCTTACCGCACCTGCCACTAAATAAAAATACTGACAAGATTGGGATTAGGTGACACTTGTCTCTTTCATGAGAAGGAATACTGTAGACCTGAGACACTGCAGTAGTCCGGAATGTATGCTATTACTGGCTAATTAGTAAAGGGACAGAACCACTTTTCTGGAATAGTGCTCATTTAAAACCATTTTTTTTAATAAGAATTTAACAATATTAACTTTGTTTACTTTTCTAATGTAAGTGA
This sequence comes from Nesoenas mayeri, assembly GCF_963082525.1. NCBI lineage: Eukaryota > Metazoa > Chordata > Aves > Columbiformes > Columbidae > Nesoenas > Nesoenas mayeri. The sequence continues at coordinate 77,703,293 of NC_137541.1, forward strand.
AAGACACACAGGGTTGCATTTTGCTAGAAATAATTACTAAAGAACAATTAGAATGTAACATTTGAATACTTAAATCACGTGGGAGACTAAGTCAAATTTTAAGGTAGAGTAGATACTCCCGGTTCTGAGTTGCAATGGAAGTTGAAATGTCTTCATTATGCCCATCAGCCTTGTCTGAAAAACAGACACAGCCGTTTCAACCATTAACCTAATTAAAAAACCTTAACATCACCTGAGGTTTTTTTCCCCTTATTCGTGAAGTTCTAGGTGTTTTCTGTGGGTGGTTTTGGTTTTTTTCCCTTTTCTCTAAGGGTGAAAACAAGCTATTTGCATCATATTCTTTGCAGTTCCAGGTGGAAACGTTACTCTGCTGCAAATTCACGACGAGTCCTTCTGTGCCCGTGGGCAGCAGCAACTGCGCATCCACACAGCCCCGCAACACGCACGCATCTGCACAACGGTGCTGGGAGCACGTGGGGCTTTATAAGCTTCCCTGATGATTTAGTGTTCAAACACGGGAATGGTCTTAGAGGAAACCAGCACTGCCCTAAATCTCTTTCCCAGAACTTCTTGACAGGAGGATAATGGCCATTCAACCTGTGGGCTCCATCGCTTCCAGTATGGGCAGGATAAAGGGGATCAGACTATTGGCAGATGCTGAGCAAAGAGTATATAAGCCTCAGTTTATAAGTCATCGGGACTTTCTGCACTGTACAAATAGAGACCAAACAGGACAAAAATTCTCAAGAAAAATCAAAATGACACATTGAACTAGTTGTGATATACGACTGGATTACAGTTTCCTTCTCCCGAACTAATTCTCAAAAAAGGTTCACTTTGGCATCTGAATTGCTGAGATGGTGTTTGACTAATACACAAACAGAAAGGAAAATATTCTAGAAGCTGGGAAGTAAGTGCTAGAAAGAGAAGTGTAATTTAATAGTCTGAAGCTGTCCAATGTACAGTCAGAGCACAACCACATTGAGGGAAACCTTGCAAACCACCAAAGTGTTAGCTATCTGTACTGAATGGCACACCAAATCCTTTTTACTACAACTCATTTTGACAGAATCTTGTCAAGGCAAAATTAGCCCATGTTGCTTACAAGTAAAATCACACACTACTGTTCCATTAAAAGCTTTCCAACTCAAGGTCTTGCCTAGCACATTATTTATGCATTTTTCCAAAGTGCAGTTGTCCAGAAATTGCCTCAGAACTCTACTGTCTGGAACTGGTCACATTTGAAAATTTATGCACAGTATTACTTTCACTATTGAGTATTATGTCTCAGCATCATCCCTCAAGTCTGTCCACCTGACCAAACACAAGTTTCCCCACAGCAGGGTTTACACAGGTATAATACAATTACTCCATGAGCTATGCATTGCCTGAAGGCCCTACTCCTGATACAGAGAAGACACTTCCAAAGAGGGGGAAAAACTCAAAACAGTTTATATTATACTGGAACCCTTAACGCAACACAAGAGAGTTTCAGCAGGAGATATCCTGGGCTTCTGATCCAAAGTTCACTGACTTCAGTAGGCTTAGACAATCACTAAATAAGATCACAGTTAATAAATTAGGTCTTGCTGAATTCTTGAAAGTGTTAAAGAATTAAATTCTACATTTTATTTACCCAGAAGAACCAATCTAACACCGGTGTAATTTCAGGTAGTGAGCATCTTTGAAGGAGAGCAACTACCTAATACAATACAGTATTCCTAGCTCATTTTCTTCTTCCCCTTTTCTGCTGAGTTTGCCAACAAGTGTGCCAAACAGGCTGGATTGTTATGGTTTTATCTAATATGGCTACTTCTTTTAGTGCTGTGAGCCAGCATGATGGCATAATTCAATGTGATACAGTCTAGAGCTCAGCTTCTTCTTTGTCACCAATTACTCTGAAAAATACAAAAAAAAAAAAAACCCAAACCAAACCAAACCCAATCCAACCCAACCCAACCCAACCCTCTCAAAGTACTCACTGTTCTCCTAAAAAAAAAAAAAGAATCCAGAGAAAGTCAATGCGACCAACTTCCTATGCCCTCTGGTAACTCAAGGACAGGTCTATTTAATCTTTTGTGGTTCTTTTAACCCTGTGAATAGTCGAAAAGTTAGCTAAAATCACCTATCACAGAAGATAAAAGACAATTTTGTTCATGTTCACGCACATACTGAAAAGAAAAATAATTTTTTTATTCTGAACTAATATTTTCTATCAAGCAGACTCAACATGTCCCTCAAATATTAAGTTCATGTCATAATTCCTGTGGAAAGGCAGGGTTAGGAAACATGGAAGCCTAGGAATCCAACCCAAAAGGCAGCTGCTCTGGCGCTCACAGTGCGGGCTGGAGACGGGAGCGGTAGCTGCCGTGCTCTGGTTCCAAGAGCGCTGCCAGCCCGGCCTTTGGCTTTAACGAGTTGGGGTGACTGTGTCCTGCAACTACCCTTAGATATGTGGGAGGGAAAGTTGCACCACGTTGAGTTTGCCCTGCAGGCAAAACTGAAAAGTCAAACTGCCTGCGTCATAATATTGTCTCATCGTATCACAATGAAATGTCGTGGCACGATGCATTACATGGACTCTGAAAATGCTTCCAGACCTTTCATTTTCTCTTGGCCAAGATTATCTACTCTGCCTGATACAATCTGCATTTGCCACGCATATGTAGGGCAAAATCAAAGTTTATAATTACAGTTATGATACATAATGGTTCGCTGGACAGGGAGAAGCGTCTTTAGGCTAGTTACTTTAGACTCATTCATGTGTCTAAGCTGGTTTCAAGTTACTTCAAGCTGGGTGATAAAGGGTTAGATTTGCCATGGACTTGATGAAGTGAGGTGGGTATTGTCAGAGTTTGGATTAGCCCACCTAAGTTAGATACCTAGCAGCACAAAGATCCTATAAATATCCTCCTTAAAACATGGAAGAGAAATACTAAGAAGTGAAAATTTTTCCATGAAGTACCTTCACCTTGTAATAGAGATTTTTATGCTTCAGGGAAGAGGATAAACGGCTTCTCCTGAACCACAGAAGCCATTACCAATACTCTGATTCAATACAATAGAGGAGCAGAAAAAGAGAAGGTACAGGGCAGAGGCAGTCTACAAGAAGGAACTTAGATATAGAAGAAGTCTTGCAATTAACCCTTTTTATTTATCATTAAATTTCTTTCAGCTAAGTCCAAAAAAGCACCGAGGGAGTTCTGACTAGATAGCTTGTAAACTGTTATATAGTTCTGGGAATACGATCAAAGTAAAATTCCTACATTTCACTGTTTATATTTCCTGTATTTCGCAGTAGCACATGAATCTTCCTGTTCGCATGAGTTTTCCTTCCACTGACACTCCTCAAGAGCACTGGTGGAGATCTCTAACCAGGGCAGTTAACTAAGCCTCCTAAAACTATGTCCCAGCCACACTCCCTGTAGTACTAAGAACATCAAAATGTTCTCAGAATGTTCAACGTACACTTCTAAACATGAAGATGTGACAACTGTAAAAAGTACCAATGAAAAGAAATAACTTATACAAGAGAACTAAACTAATCAACTGATTCACGAAGGAGACAAAAATGAACTGAATACCATGCATTAAAAAGCAACACTAATTCTAAAAAGTTCACATGGTTGACTTGCTAGGATAACAGCTTGTATTTCAATACAGAAAAGACATTGAAGTACTGGAGACAGAGGAGGGCAACGAAATTGGTGAGGGGCCTGGAGCACAAGTCTGATGAGGAGCAGCTGAGGGAACTGGGGCTGTTTAGCCTGGAGAAAAGGGGGCTGAGGGGAGACCTTATCACTCTCTACAAGTCCCTGAAAGGAGGTTGCAGAATGGAGGGTGTTGGTCTCTTCTCCCAAGTAGCAAGTAAGAGAATGAGAGGAAATGGCCTCAAGTTGCATCAGAGGAGGTTTAGATTTGATATTAGGAAAAATTTCTTCATGGAAAGGGTTGTCAGGCATTGGAACAGGCTGCCCAGGGAAGTGGTGGAGTCACCATCCCTGGAGGAGTTTAAAAGATGTGTAGATGAAGCTCTTAGGGACATGGTTTAGTGCTGGAGTTAGGTTATTGTTGGACTCCATGATCTTAAGGGTCTTTTCCAACCAAAATGGTTCTATGATTCTATTAAATGACACAGCAACCCCCCCAAAAAATACCCCTAAAGCAGCTGTGGCCCTTGTCCAAATTAAAAGCAGCTGAATATCAGGTTGCAATATGACTTTGCAGAACAGTGGCCACTCATTGGTAACTCTGGTTCCACAGTGTAAATGCTAATTTATGATCGGTGGAAGAAGAGAAGGCTACATCAGTTTACAACAGGTAAAGACAAATCATGCAGGGAATAACTAGAAGTAGTTGACAAGTTGCAAATTCTTATCTCATGATAACTTTCTCATGACCATACTCAGAAAAAGTACTGCAACAAAATGAAATAATTATACATTAAACTCGTTTTAAAGTGGCTTTGCTGAAAAGGGAAAAAACTGCACTTAGTCTTTTATTAGCTTAGCATGAAAATGTCTTCTCTAATTCTTTTAAGTTGAGGTGAAGTACTCACAGGCCTTTCTCTTACTGAAAAACATACTATGGATAGTACAGACTTTTTGACTCTGCAAAAAGGTGGACAGAAATGGGGTGGGAGAAGAGTCATTTACAATTATATACTTCGTGGCTTCTTCAAAACTTGAAACTAAAATCCACTTTAAAAGATAATATCCAATGTAAAAACCCATTTCTTCTTTGTCATATGAACTGGTCAGAAAAAGTTATGATTTTGAAAATTCTAAATTAAAATATTCAAAGGAAATCCCAAAGAAATATTACCTTTACTAGTGCACTTTGTGTGAGACAAGCTATTTTTTGTAATACTAACATTATAGTTACTGGTAAAGAAAACACGAAGTAAACATACCCTCTGTTTCAATAAGTTTATGACATATCAAGTTCTAAAAAATACTGGAAGTGTCGGGCTTTGTCTTTCCTGTCCTCCACAGAAAAGCAGCAAGAGGCATCAGCTTGCATTAGCTTCTCACAGGAACATAAACACATGCACATGTGTACACACAGAGAGAGAAATACACACTCCTAATCTTAGCTCTGTTGACTTTGCTCGTGACAGCCCACAAATGCAGCATAAATGCGCTTATCTCCTGTGTTTTTCTGAAAGTGCTGAAAAATGTCATCTTCCACGACCTAGATGGAATCAGAAAAATGTAGACACATGACCACCGACAAGCAGTCCACCGGGAGAGGGGAGAAATAATTAACTGTATCATCCAGGACACTCATCAGCAGTGGATAAAGAAAGTTTTGTTCAAATGTACCAAAACAACCACTTCATTATGGAAAGCAAAAAACCCCTCTTTTTCTCATGTTGGAAGCAAATCACATTGGTACCAATAAAAAAAGGAGCAGCTATTTGAATACATTTACTTTGAGATCTATCTATCAAAGATAGCTGGCGAGATTTAGGAGCACACAGAATTTTTGTTTGTTTACTTGGGGAAGTTTTATCAATTTAAGCAATACATTTACCATTATAGCTTTGAATGCAAATGAGTATTTTTTCCGCTTAGCGTATAGTCCTTCCTAGACAACAAACTAAACTGAAACTGTTGCTCTTCCACCAAAATAAGAAAAAACACACAGAGGGTCGTGGCAATATACTGATAATTTTAAATTTGCACTTTGGATTTTATGAATATAGGAACTTCAGAAGCATGGCTTACTGTATATTGGGGTTAGAGATCCATAAGAACCATCACAAAATACATTTAATATCTCATCTAACAGAAATCGGTGGTTAATTAAGAGCCTAGCAAGATTCTACGCTATATTGACATTGCAGTGCACTTCACATAGTCGTGTCCTGTTGATATCAAATTTTCACTATTCTATTTGCTATTACTGCCACTTTTCTTGCTTGCCTTGGAGATGCTTGTTCATGCTCGTCAAATCTAGTTAATGGATATTAATGAACTCTTTCAAGAATATAAGTGGAAAAATTGAAAAAGAAGGCAAGAAGAAAGGGAAAATAAGATACAGAACCGAAAGATGAAAACTGAAAGAAACCAGGAATAAATAACCAGAGCCTGGTTTTCCTCCTGTTACACATTTTTTTCTGTCAATGGTAGAAAAAATGCAATGGAACAATCTTTCCTCTCAAAAACCAGGCTTCAGGTAAGTCTCCCTCTATTTACACCAGTCACACCAGACAGAAAATAAAGGATGGACAAATACTGTTATACGTATCACAGGTCCCTTGAGTTCTGGGCCATCAATGGGCATCCTTGATCCCTGATGATGGGGACAGGTTTTAGGAGTTCAGCAGCATGAATCTGTGTGGCTGCAGACTCCTCCTCAGGCAGGCTAGAGCATTCCACAGCCCCCACCCTTTGTATGTGTGCTCTGTCTATCTTCTGAGAGATAATAGCGCGTGTAGATATCTCTTACACCTTTGGATTGTCAAACATAAATCAGTCGGCCAAAACTACTAAATGCAACGTCAAAGAAATTTAAATATTGACTCGAGTTGCAAAATTCAGATTTTGAATACCCCTAAATTTAGATGTGTAGGGTCAAGAGTTTAGGTTCAGTCCCTCGCCCAAGGGGAGGCCAGCTGAAAAATGTGCTTACCTGTTAACTCCCAGAGTCATTACTGTGAATTGACAAGGTTTTACTACATATAGATAAGATTAATGGAACATTTCAAGTTGCACAAAACCCTGAAAGGTTTGGAAGTACCTTTTAATTTGAGTAAGCAAAGTAGACACATATTTTGTATGCTGAAGACACAGGGCTCTGATTCAGTCTCACTTCAATTTTACACATAGATAATTTCACTGATGTCATTGGGATACCTGTCTTCTGCAATGGTGTCATGCCAAAGGAGATTCAAGCTATGCGTCTGCAAAGAAAGGAAAGCAACTTGCAAATGGCAAAAGACAACAAGAAAAATATGCATAAATTAGCCTTTGCAGCACTAAGTTAACCATCATCTAATTTTAAGAAGTGCCATAGCTTTAACAGTATTCGGCACCAAGGAGATGGTCACAGCTTGTTGCAGAAGCCATGAGTCAAGCACCAGTTCTGGTGCAAAAGGTGGTGGGAACAAGATGTGGAGATGGAAGGAGAAAGGAAGGAGCAGTCCAACTCAGGAACCATAAGCATGTCTGGCACCTCAAACTTCAGTTGTTTTTCAAACACCTAGGGGCATCCTGCAAAGCGGAAACTAAACCTATGTTGATAAATGCTTGTAAGCAAGAACATTTGACAACGTGTCTTCCAGCAGGGCTTGATGAACGTTTAAACAATGAAGTATCACATACACTATAAATGACCAAATGAAACTGTATCAGAGTCTGAGCTCTCCAGTCTCCCTAAAACAAAATGTTTGGATTTTGAGTAGAAAAAGGTATCCATCATAGTCTATCTTTTCTTTGAATTTGCAATCATTTCAGTTTGTTTTTCAAAAAGCAGTACTTTATAGGAAGCACTTGCTTTGATCTAATGACATTCCTGCCCAGTAACAGCTTCTGTGAAATATATTATTGATTAAATTCTTACATTAAGGAAATTATGTTAAACTCGCTACTGAAATGTGTCTGGTGTACCACTGTAGCTCCAGTATTTATCCACACAGTATGAGAGACACAGCAGAATGATCTAGTTGAGGATGTCCCTGCTCATTGCAGGGGGGTTGGAGTAGATGATCTTTGAAGGTCCCTTCCAACCCAAATTATTCTATGATTCTATAAGCAACCACAGCTCCTGCTAATGCTAGTAGCAATAGTATTTTGTCTATGTACGTACATACGTAATTTGTCCTACATATCCAGAGACTCCTGTGCACAGATGCATACTTCATAAATAGTATTCCAGATTTAAATATTGAAAGGGACCTTCCCTAATCATTTCACATTTAACTGAAAAATACTACAATTGTTTAGTAAGGAGTGGGAAATTTGAGGAAGTTGTTTCATCTCCTACTTAAAGGATAGCACTGTTTGAGAAGAAAGATAATCATGATGGCTCACCCAAAGACTGATGCGTATGAATACAGTTATTTCATAAAGAATCCAAAACTCCTCTAGGAAGATATTAATGTGGGGGCTTTCAAAAACAGCCACAACTGTACTGGAATTTAGGATGCTGCTCAGACAGCTGCAATTCTGTATTACAGGCTGAACGTGCCAAAAAGCAGAGATACATTTTAAAGGTGGAAATGAGATCAGCACCTGCCCTGCTGAATTAGATGGTACTCCTGCATCTGACATTTCCTTTTTATCTTTCATACAATCACTAAAATTTTTCGTTTCTTCATTCTAAAATTCTTCATTCTAAAATTCTTCATTCAAGCATAAGAATGAAGAGTGAAAGGAAAAGAATTGTACTGGTATTACTCGGGGAGTATTTCCTGTTTTATGAGAATTTTCTTGAAGAAATTCAAAACTAAAACATAATAAAAATCTTAAGAAATGAGGTTTCAAATTTGAAGTCTTTATTTTACTGCAAGATATACACACAGTGCCCTTATTTACGTGTGAGACAGACAAGACAAAGCATGATTTGTTAAAGGATCCCTTTTATTTGGCTACTTGACACTTGAAATCATCTGCAGTCTGCTCAGAAAAAGATTACCTATAGCCATTTTTTAAATATAATACATCCTTTTCCTAGGAACATGCAAAAGAATGTCTGAATAATCCCTTCTAGTGTTTTAAGGACAGCTTGCAATGTAAGTCAAGGGAGCAGCCTCAGTTCTATACCAGTTGAAAATCTGTCCAGACAACTGTAATGAGTGGAAAAGTTAAAGGCACAGAAAGCCTTCCTTGTCAGGATTCGGCTCTGTGTCATCCACAAGTGCTGTCTGACTCTGAGACACTGGTAATGGACTATAGATCCTGACCACATAGGAATAAGCCACATTAGAGAGTGTCTACTGAAATCAATATCATGTATCCAATTTATGATTTTTTTCCCCTACAATTCTTAAGGCTACCATGTGTATGTCATTAATCTAACAATTGAAAGGTAGTTTAAATATTTTCCTTACAAGGTACATCCTGTTAATACTAGTTATTAAAATGAAATGCACATCAAGGCAGAAAGGAAAAAAGAGACCAGTGCTTTGAAAAAGGAGGCTTTATTTTTGGCAATAAAAATTTAGAGCCCCCCTCCTCCTCCCTCCCAAACCCTCAGGTTGATTCATCTCTCATTCAAATTTAAAATGCACAGAGAGGCTGCAACAAACTCAGAGAAGATTGATATGCACTGCACTCCACACATGGTTTAGCTCTTTATTCCAAAGCCTGGCATGATGATGTTGGGTTTTGTGATATTATTATTTCAATATATAATAAACAGGGTTCAATAAGAAAAACAGTGCGACGCAAGTCCTCTTTAAAAAAAAATACAAATTGTTACTATAGCGCTTTGAGAGAAAGGGAGCGAGAGATTCACAATGCAGGCGCAGAACTTGGCAACCTGTAAAAGTGCCCAGTCGAAAATTACTAACAGCTGGAGATGACAGTTGTTTTAACAGCTGAGCTGACAGGATTAATTTAAATGCACTGAAATCAAAAGTAGATAACACCTGTTTAGTCTTCCAGGGCCATTCGACAAGGTAGGCCAAAGGAAAAAAGCAGAGCCAGGGCTGTCTGTGTGATCATGTCTGCATGCATGCATGCATGCATGTATGTATGTATGTATGCATGTATGTATGTGCAAGTGTGTGCTTCCCCCCCTTTTCTCTCTCCCCCTCCCTCTGTGGAGGACAGAAGGACTTCAGAAAGGAATGACATACTTTTGAAGGCTCAGTGTGCGGGGGAGATCGGTGGCTTGTCACACAATAACAGAGAGGCCGACCCCCATCAGCTTGAAACATCTGGTTCCCATTGTGCCCACCCTCCCGCTCACCCTTCTTCCCTCTTCTCTTATCCAAGGTCTTTGACCCAAACCCAACAATGGATAAAGATCACCGGATTTTAAAGCTGCAGTTTCTCACTGCTGCATCCCAGCGATCCCCCTGGGTTAATTAATGCATTCTCTTTGAGCTCCGAGTCACTAAAGCTCCCACACACTCCTTCCCACCCGCCTCTTCCCCAAACTAAAAGCAAAACAACAAATTCCTCACCTTCTTGCCATGCCAAAGCTTGTAACTCGCATGTCCATAAAATAAATAAATAAATGCTACAAGGCATATGAGGGCAAGTGTGTGAAACAGCAAGATTTTTTTTTCTGTGGTGGGCAAGGAGGGCATGATTTTATGTTTGCCTTTACCCCTACAATCCTCTACTCCGGCGCGTGTGCATGATGTCCTGTGCCACAAGGACTGCAAGGCCAGAGGATCACAGCCTCATGTCCCAGGACAGCCCTTGCTCCAGGTAAGAACACCAGGGGATTCAAAAAGGAGAAATGCTTGGTCCAGGAAAGGAGAATCTAGGAGGAAGTAGGGAAACCAAATGTTTTCCTAGTAGTATAACTACCATGCAAAGCTACAGCACCAACTACTACACGTTGCGCAACAACGCCACGGGCCCCACTCTGCAGCTGCTCCACTTGCAGAAATCCCATTGAGGTGAAAGTGAGATCTGGCTAAGAGGAAGCTACCAAATTCAGGCAACAGGCTTCCAAACTCAACCTGCAATCTCATTTCTGGGTAAGCAGGCAAATGAGGCTGAGTTGTAACAGATGCCTGTTTCCAGCCAGCTTCTTTCCTCAGGCCTATGCATAGTCTTTTCTTGTAAGCAGGACCACTGTCAGGCTGCATCTCCCAAGCAGTAATTACATTTCACTGCGAAGAAGGGCACAGTTACTATTATCAACCGTGATTTAACAATACAGAACTTGGACACAGAGAATGACGTTCACGTGGAAAATCTGTGGAGAAAACAAACAAACAAACAAACCAACCTACAACAACCCCAAACAACAACACAGAACCAGAGACACTGTATTTTCTGAATCTGCCCTGTGCTTTTAGCCACAGGACCAAGCCTTCCTCCTTGTATTCCTCCAGGGATAAATGAACAGCCCTACAGCTGGCACGACGCTGCTGCGGCTGTATACTTCATACAACAAAAGGCTGCGTTCAGCTCTTCCCTCTCGTTCCACAACCCTTCAGCAGGATGAACGTGAACTGAAAAGCTCACGTGGTCTCTTCAGCCACCCTGCAAGCCTACCCACCGCACTGTCACAACGATATCAAAGCATGGTTGGCACTTTCAGTTTTTGTAGTTGAGAAAAGAGGGGAAAAAAAAAAAAAAAAGCGTTCAATAGGAACAGTTCAGAAAATATTTGATTCACTGATATCAAAAGCTGGAGAATCATAGATATTCTCAGTTACAGTATTAACCCTTGCCAGAAAGAAAGAGAAGGAAAACCATCCACAGTAGCTTTCTCCTCGCCACAGGTTTCAGCATACTCAGCTTGTAATCTCCTTGCGTTTCCAGCCACTAAAGCTCCCACACGCTCCCTCCCACCTTGCTCTATCCCAAACAGCATGAAGCTTCATATAGGCCAGTTCACCGTGCCAAGAAAAACAGAACAATTTTGAACTAAGCTGCATCTATATTTACTCACTTCAGAATTTCAAGTCTTCTTTTAGCATTTATTGTCCAGGTAAAACAATTTATCTGGACACGTAAAAGTATTAACGGCAATTCTGTCAGGAGAAAGAGAACTCAAATGTACCTCTCAGGTGTGGGCCCTGTGTGCAACAAATTTAGGTAAAGCCGCAACCAGCACCAGTTTGCCCATACGAGTTCAAGTTTGGGTCTAAGACTGTCTTCATTTTGTTTCACTAGAAAATGGCAAGACAGTTTAAAACTCAAGCCACGTGAACCTTTCTCTGGAGGGTACACTTCGGATACTAAATTAATTTTAATGACGCTCTGGAGTGCCTTGTGATGGACTGCACCTGAGTTTTACTACTGCAGCCTAGCCTGTATGTGAGAGGATTTACTGCACGGTGCTGTGTTGCCCATCTTGCCAGTTTTGTACCCAGGGCAGGAGAACTATACTAAAAGATGGACACAGACACCAGTTCTCACCCACTCCTGAGAACTTCGGTCTCATGAAATATAAAACTTTCTTACTTGCTGAAGCCTGAACTTTTCCAGTAAACGAACGTAGCGATTACCAAATACATTAGTAAAATGCTGGGCAAATACCAGAGGGCATTTTTCCTGTTATTTTTCACGTCCACGAACCTCTGCATGTCTGGATTCTGGCCAAGTCTGGAAACACAAGTGCCAGGGAACATGTGAGAGGCTGTTCTCCTGACAATTCCAATTTGGCTGGTCACTGGAAGTGACAGAAATCCCTGGAGAAAACCAGCACTAACAATCGTTCATTGCCTGATATGCAGACACAAGATCCTTACTGTCTACCTCAAAAAAAATTAAGGAAATATGTCAAAGATGGGGGGGGGGAAAGTAATAAAATTGAGAGAACATATATTTTTAAAAAAAAGTAACTCTCTTCACATAACACCAAATGAAGTAGTAGCAGTGGTATTTGTACTAGCAGTAATAATGATAATGTCAGGAAGACACCATCACCACTGCTTTCATTCATACTTCATTCTTACAAATTTTATAAAAATCTATCTGCACTTCTAAATCATTAATTTCCATTTACAGAAAAATATATTGGTTTTTTTAAGGTTTTTTTTTTCAAAGTTTGCAGTCTACTGGGCACACAATGATAATTGCTGCTCTGTTCTGCTTAATGATAGATTTCTTTCCCTGTACAAAATACGAAGCAGTTTCTTCCCTGCTTTTTATTTCTTTACACAACTCAGAGGCTCAAAGAAGATAATTACAAACAATGCCTGAAGAATGGTTCACTTAATGTTAATTTATACAACAAACTAATTACTACCAAATGGTAAAAAATCACATGTGGAAGTTCCTGTCTCCCACGCATACAACTAAACCAGCAGCCATCTGTCTCAGCCTGGGAGCTCTCAGTGACAACCGAGGAAAGCAAGGCAAAGGATGAATCCAGATACACTCGCTGCTTCTTCTGACACAAAACCACGGCATTTGAACACCAGGCTCTCTATGGTGATCTTAGCAGTGGTTTGGGTTTTTTTTTTCCTTTCATTTATAAAACAAACAAAGTACTGGCATTGATAGCTACCTCGCTATCTAAATTTAATCTAGATCCCCAGAACTTAAGATGAGGTCTAAAATACCTTTACCTATCAGCTTCCTCCTGGCAATCTCTAGACAATACTCTTTATAACATCCCTTAACATACTGCCAATCAGTAAGTACGAAGTGAGGCAGTCTCTGAATTTGCTTACAGTATGTAAGCATGATGGAAAAATGTGCTTTTTCTGTTTCAACATTTTTTTTTCACAACCTGAGAAAGCAATTTTCTCCAAAACCTTGAAAAATCAAAGTCAGTACAATTGTTAAGCACTTTTATGGGATGCTCATTAAAAACTGACAAGGAGAAAATAGCTGCGGACAAATCCTGAAGCATTTGTTCAGTGAAAAGTCTCACTGAATTCAACGTCAGTGTTACTTTAGTGATGACTTCAATACCAAATCCTTTACATGAATAAGGACCGTGGCATTTTGACTGTTAATTATTCTCTGATCAGCTTGCATCTAGTGAAACAAACTAAACACAATATTATCCCCTAAGCTCTGCTCAAGAAATCTCAACTCCAACATTCTCCTCTCCCGGTGAGATCAGAACTCCAATAGTCATCAAAGAAAGTGCTGTACATGAATAGGAGCAAAATATCAGAGTTTAGATTCACAGTACAGATTTCAGAGAAGGTTTTTTCCCTGACAATAAAAACTTAATAATCTTTCTATGTTTGAATATAAGGCAAAATTCTCATATTGCAGAAGGGTCTCTACACATCTTATTTAGACCAGGGCACTCTTCTTATGATTATGTGAATCCCATACCAGTGCTAAAGTGCAGCTTTATGACTTCACTAGAAAGAGACAAGCCCGGATAATGTAAAGACTGAAGAACTTTTATAACGACTACATGTATATGATCCTGTGTTTCTGAGTATTTACCTTTTCATGAAGAAAGAATATGTTTCAGATGGTCTGAAATGATCACAGAGGAGGAACAAGTGTTACAGCAATTCAAAACAAGGTCCCTGTAATCTCATATTCATGAAGTAACACAGTTATTATTTCTACATGGCAAGAACAGTATCGACAGTTTAAATGCAGTAAACAAGAAGGGATCACAAGAAAATCTACATAACCAAACAATAATGCCTAATTATTCCTCATTCATAGTCCTTAACAGAATTATGACACGCAGAAAAAAAATTTACAGCGAAATGATTCTTGCATACAGCCAAGAGCATAAAATTTTACATAACAAAACATATTAACTAAAGCGAAGGAGGAAGGAGCAATTTTCTGTCGCTCGGCCCTGTTTTGCCTGATTTTCTTTTACCATTAGTTTACATCAACATGAGCTGTTTTCTATGAATGGAAACTCAGAATCCTTCATAAATATTTGTTTCACAATGTTTTCACTTTTTTTAGGTGTGTGTTATCAAAGAATAGCTACTATGGAAGTTTTCATTCCTTTTTTAGAATGGCAGGGGAAAAAAAACCTAACCAAAAAAACAACAATAAAATACCCAAACCAAAACAAAACACAATGCCAGTACAGCAAGAACTGGACTTTGCTGTAACAAGTGAACTACGAGAGCTTTCAACGAGGAGATGGTGTGTGAAATGAACCATCGAATGCTGTATCAGTCATTCACTAGAGCGTGTGTCACAGAAGAACCCTTATCTGAGGGGATGCTTTGGCCATCTTGCGGTCCTTGGGCTGTCACTGACGTCAGGCTGCTTTCCTCCTCTTTCACCCCAAGTAGCCTCAAGCAGCTCTCACAGTCAAAAGTCTGCCTCTAATTTTAGTTCCTACTCCTGGCACATCTTGTGTCCTGGATCACTGAAAGCCTTGAATTAATACACTAAGACCCAGTATTAAGCTAAAGAACTGACAGCTTTATGGAATGCATTCAGCCTGGGAGGAAAGCTACCTGGGATTGACTAAACAACCCCAATGTCCTCTTCTAGTAGGAACCAGATTTTGCAAAAACAACAACAAAAAGATAAATCAATCAAACAAACAAATTCCCACTAGTATTTTTGCTATCCCAATATTAATCAGATTGCAAGGGTGCATCCTAAGGAAGACGAGAAGATCCGAAGAACAGTATAGCACATCTTTTACCTTCACCTTAAAGAGCTATATTGAAAACCTTACAAAAATTTTCTCCCTATTTAGTTTCCCCTCAATGGTCCCTGTTTATGCAAATGCAGAAGGCATCTCCATTCTTCTCCTCTTGATGCTTTTTCACAGTATCACAGTATCACAGTATGTTCTGGATTGGAAGGGACCTCAAAAGATCATCTAGTCCAATCCCCCTGCTGGAGCAGGAACGCCTAAGTGAGGTTGCACAGGAACATGTCCAGGTGGGTCTTGAATGTCTCCAGAGAAGGAGACTCCACAACCCCCCTGGGCAGCCTGTTCCAGTGCTCTGTCACCCTTACTGAGAAGAAGTTTCTTCTCAAATTTAAGTGGAACCTCTTGTGTTCCAGCTTGATCCCATTGCCCCTTGTCCTATCATTGTTTGCCAACGAGAAGAGCCTGGCTCCATCCTCATGGCACTCATCTTTTATATATTTATAAACATTAATAAGGTCACCCCTCAGTCTCCTCTTCTCCAAACTAAAGAGACCCAGCTCCCTCAGCCTTTCCTCATAAGGGAGGTGCTCCACTCCCTTAATCATCTTGGTTGCCCTACGCTGGACCCTCTCCAGCAGTTCCTTGTCCTTCTTGAACTGAGGGGCCCAGAACTGGACACAATATTCCAGATGGGGTCTCACCAGGGCAGAGTAGAGGGGAAGGAGGACCTCTCTTGATCTACTAACCACCCCCCTTCTAATACATCCCAGGATGCCATTGGCCTTCCTGGCCACAAGGGCACAGTGCTGGCTCATGGTCATCCTGTTGTCCACCAGGATCCCCAGGTCCCTTTCCCCTACACTGCTCTCTAATATGTAATTTCCCAACCGATACTGGAACCTAGGGTTGTTCCTGCCCAGATGCAGGACTCTACACTTTTCCTTGTTAAATTTCATTAGGTTATTCCCCGCCCAACTCTCCAGCCTGTCTAGGTCTCGCTGGATGGCAGCACAGCCTTCTGGCGTGTCAGCCACTCCTCCCAGCTTAGTGTCATCAGCAAACTTGCTGATAGTACACTCTATTCCCTCGTCTAAGTCGTTAATGAATATATTGAATAATACTGGCCCCAGTACTGACCCCTGAGGTACTCCACTAGATACTGGTCTCCAACTAGACTTCGCACCATTGACTACCACTCTCTGGCTTCTCTCCTTAAGCCAGTTTGTAACCCACCTCACTACTCTATTGTCTAGACCACACCTCTGCAACTTAGCAACTAGGATGCTGTGGGAGACTGTGTCAAAGGCTTTACTGAAGTCAAGGTAGACCACATCCACGGCTCTGCCATCATCCATCCACCTTGTAACATTCTCATAAAAGGCTATGAGGTTGGTCAAGCATGACTTACCCTTGGTAAAGCCATGCTGACTGCCCCTAATAACCTTCTTATCCTTGATATGCCTTGAGATAGCACCAAGGATAAGTTGTTCCATTACTTTCCCAGGGACAGAGGTGAGGCTGACCGGTCTATAGTTACCCGGGTCCTCCTTCTTGCCCTTTTTGAAGATTGGAGTGACATTTGCTTTCCTCCAATCCTCGGGCACCTCTCCCGTTTCCCAAGACTTGGCAAAGATGATGGAGAGCGGTCCAGCAATGACCTCAGCCAGCTCCCTCAGCACCCGCGGATGCATCCCATCTGGACCCATGGATTTATGGATGTCCAGTCTATTTAATTGCTCCTTAACCCAGTCCTCATCAACTAAAGCAAGCTCCTCCATTGACCTCGCTTCATCTGGGGTCTCAGGGGTACAGGGCTCCCCAGGACAGCCTCCGGCAGAGTAGACAGAGACAAAGAAGGCATTCAGTAATTCTGCCTTCTCTGTATCTTCCGCCACCAGGGCACCCACCCCATTCCTCAGTGGGCCTACATTGCCTCTGGTATTAGTTTTATCCGCTATGTATTTGAAAAAGTTCTTTTTGCTGTCCTTGACCCCTCTCGCCAGCTGTAATTCTAAGGAGGCCTTGGCTATCCTAGCTGCCTTCCTACATCCTCTAACAGCAGCCTTATATTCCTCCCAAGTGGCCAGCCCCTGCTTCCATGACCTGTAAACTCTCCTCTTCTGCTTGAACATACCCAATAGATTCCTATTCAACCACGCAGGCCTCCTGGCTCCCTTCCTTGACTTCCTACGTGTGGGGATGCTCTGATCCTGAGCGCGGAAGAAGCAATCTCTGAATGCAATCCAGCTCTCTTGGGCCCCTTTTCCTTCAAGCAGTCTTGCCCATGGGATTTCCCCCAGCAATTGCTTGAAAAGGCCAAAGTTAGCCCTGCTAAAGTCCAGGGTTGCAATTCTACTTGCTATTCTGTTCCTGCCACACAAGATGCTGAACTCCACCATCTCGTGGTCACTGTAACCCAGGCAGCCCTCAACCTTTACTGCTTCGACCAGACCCTCCTTGTTAGTGAGGATGAGATCCAGCAGTGCACCTCTCCTAGTCGGCTCCTCCACCATCTGCATGAGGAAGTTATCATCAATGCACTGGAGGAATCTCCTGGACTGTGGCTGGCTGGCTGAATGGTCCTTCCAGCAAACATCGGGGAAGTTAAAATCACCCACAACAACCAGGGCCTGTGACTGCGAGGCCACTCTCAGCTGCCCATAGAAGGCCTCATCAACTTCCTCAGCCTGATCTGGTGGCCTGTAACAGACGCCCACAACAGTGTCACCCCTGCCAGCCTGCCCCTTGATCCTGACCCATACACTCTCAACTCGCTCATCATCCACTCCTGGGCAGAATTTAGTACATTGTAGTTGCTCTCTCACATAGAGAGCAACTCCACCACCACGCCTGGCTGGCCTGTCTTTTCTGAAAAGGGCATAGCCATCCATGACCACATTCCAGTCATGTGAACTGTCCCACCATGTTTCTGTAATTGCCACCAGGTCATAATCTCCCAGCCGAACATAGGATTCTAACTCCTCCTGCTTATTCCCCATGCTGCGCGCATTGGTGTACAGGCATTTCAAGGAGCGAGCAGAGCACTCCCATTTCTCCCTAGGAGCATAAGAGGCCATCTGGTCCTCATCAGTTCTAGAATGCTGCCCCACTGGGACAAGCCCAGCTACAACCCCATCCCCCTTCGAGCCTAGTTTAAAGCTCTCCAAATGAGCCCAGCTAATTCCTGCCCCAGCATTCTTTTGCCCCTCTGAGATAAACCTTTCCCACGTGACACTATCCGGACTGGTGTCTTATAGAACCAACCATTATCAAAAAATCCAAAGCCCTGCCTGTAGCACCACACTTGGAGCCAACCATTTAGAGAATGAATTTTCCTATTCCATCCCACATCGTCACTTGAAGATGGAAGGAGTGAAGAAAAGATCACTTGAGCCCCTGAGTCTTTCACCATCCTTCCCAAGACCTTGAAATCATTCTTCATTGCCCTCAGACTACGGGAAGCAGCTTCCTCCCCATCTGTCTGGAAGACCAGCAGCGGGTAGTAGTCTGTCGGGTGCACCAGTCTTGGGAGCTCTCTAGTAATATCCTTGATCCGGGCTCCAGGTAGACTACAAACTTCTCTAAGATGAGGGTCAACTCTGCATATTGGGCCCTCTGTTCCTTTCAGAAGGGAATTTCCTATTACTATCACCCTTCTTTCTTTCTTAATAGAGGCAGTCTTAAGTTGTGGAGTCAACCGCCTCTTCCTATGTGATCCTGTAGGCAGGCTTGGCACTGCCTCCTCACCTACCTCTTCTTCCAGATCCAAGGCCTCAAACCTATTATGGATGGGCACCTGAGGAGACAAAGCAGGCAGGGAGGGGGGCTGCCCGTGACGCCGAATTGGAATACGCTTCCAACCCTCGTCGTCTTTTAGGTCCCCTACCTCTGCCCGACAGCAACAAGGGTGGGGCCGTCTCAAGACTTCCGCCTCTTTCCGAGAGGGCAGGAGGTCCATCTCCTTTTGAGGGGTACCTCCCTGGGACCTTTCCGACTGGCACGTCAGGGTGTTACTCCACCAGTCAATCTCCCTTTCGCACTCCCTGATGGTCCTCAGAGTCTCAATTTCCTCCTTAAGCTTCACGACCATGTGGAGCAGATCTTGCACCTGCTCACACCTCACACAGGTGGAGTGCTGGCCTCCCTCCCCCGGCAGCAGCAGGCCCTGGCACTCCCTGCAGCCGGAGACCTGAACAGCCACCGTTCGGGACAGAACCTCAGTCTGCGTTGCCACCGTCTGTTTGAGACAAGCTCTCCTCCTGGAGGCGACCATGGTCGTCAGTAGTCTGGGATGCTGGCAATAAGTTAGAGGGGCTAGCAAGCGTCAAGTGCTCTCTGCACCCTGTTGCACAAGCTGCCACACCCGCTGCTGCAGCACAGTGTGGGTGGGACTCACCCGCTACTCAAGCTGGTTGCTCCTCCCTGCGCCTGGTGGGCAGCGACTAGTCGCTGCCCTCCCACAGGACTTTTCAAGGCAATGGGAGGGGGTGTGGTCGCCGTCACGGTGGGAACGCCCCCCGCCACGTCAGCCGCTCTCTCGCAATGGCTGCCTGGGCTTTGGGGATGGGGACCCGCCGGGAATCACGCTGTCCCTGCACGTTTCCCTCTGAGCTTCCTAATCTCGGCTGAACCTCGTGGTCGGCTGCACCCCGCCGGCTCCGGCTCTCGCTGGGCTGGCTCCGATCAGCTGACTGAATGCTAGTCTCGAGTTTCAGCCACTTTTAAACCTCCCGCCGTCACCGTGGGAACGCCCCCCGCCACGTCAGCCGCTCTCTCGCAATGGCTGCCTGTATACAGGGACCTGCTGAAGCAGATGAGTTAAAAAACAGTCAAACACTCCTGAAAATATTTAGAAGTGTGGTGGCTGGTAGATTCAATCTGAATTCTGGTGAACATTTATGATGTTCAATATAAGCAGATCAATCATTAGCAAAGACGTGAGAAACCAAGGATGAAACCGACCCAGAAGTTGAACTGTCTCTCTCTTGCACTTCAACAACAGTTTACCTCATGCTACATTTAAGGCATAAGGCCAGGACAAAACCAACAACCAACAAGAAGAGTTTACATTAGTAAAAAATGGGAAAATTTTGCAGTCTGGTAATGTAAGAAAGCACCTCTAATTTTGTTGTCTTTTTGCCTTCTGTAGGCCCTGTTACTTTAAAATACTGGGTCATGCATACCGTGTAATATCCACCAAGTACTATGTTCTCCCTTTCCATAACCAGTCTAGCAACAAAATACTGGTAAAAATGGTAATGTAACAACATGATCAGCTCAAAAGGACTGCATTTTTTTTTCAGTAAAAAGAACAGCTTTTAGCCTAAACCCCTATGCCATGTGTATTATCCATCTAATAATTTTATGGTTAGTTACAGAATGATTCCCAATGACAGCTTCTTAATTTGTCTGAACTCAGATAGGAATGGTTTGGGCAAACCTGTAAAAGAAGAATGCGTTTCGCCTGGATGTGCATCCCATGCCCCAAAGCTTTCCAGGAGCTGTAAATCTATTAGATGACACAGCAAGAGGAAATGCATAAAAAAGACTTAAAATAAAATAATTTTCAGCGAAATGTCTCCATATTTAGTTAAACAGCATTGCTGATTAAGGCTGTACATGAGCTCAGCGTGGAATCCAGAATTGTTGCAGCTGAAAATCATTAGCTAAAGACTCCTGTCCTCTAGTTTCACCTTCAAATATTAATTTCACATACAAGGAAAAGAAACTATTTGAAAATACATTACTTTATTTAAGTCTAGTGTATAGACATCCCAGCAAAAATGTATTAATGTGCTTTACATTTTGCAGGAAGGCAGTGATCTTACAGGATCCGAGTGAATACATGGTAATGGACTACAGTTGAATCAATTTTTCTGTTTAGTTGATGATTTTTTGCCTTTTTTTTCCCCACCGGTGCCTGACTCTGTGGGAGTTAAGATGCTCAGTCACTGAAATGGGACACATGTTGTGTGCAAAACAGAAGGAAGGAAAAAAAAAAAAAGGGGCAAAAAATATGAAAACAAAATACAAAACTGAGAGTGTTTTTTTCTCCCATGTGATCTTTGTCTCTAGACTATTTACCTTAAGATTGTGTGGTCTAATCTACAGTGCAAAACTAATGCAACATTCCAAACTGTACTGGAAAAACAGGCCACTGGATAACCCCTTCCAAGACGGGAGCGACACTTTCCTTTCTGATAAAGTAGTATACTTGGACACCAGTTGTAACTTCAGGGCTATATAAATCTTTAGCCGTGATCATTCATGCTTGTTGGCAGAGTAACACAACAACTGGTTTGGGGTTTTTTTTTGAGGTGGGAAGGAAACTTCCCTTTGGGCATATGGGCTCGGCCTTTACAATTACACTTTCCAGATATTTAGAAAATATTTATGAGTATCGGTCAAATAGCACATCGCACAACCAATTACAGGCATGAATAAAAATACTGTTGGACTTCAGATCTTCTTACAGCTGTCATCTCCTGTGCTTCTACTATTTATTCAGAGATGCAATAATTTAATTAATTATGGCTAAAAGGCTCAGATGAGCAACTGAGGTTCATAACCTTCCTTGCACGTTGCAGTGTATGAATGTTTGTCCAAAATTGCTATTTCTCCCTGACAGGAAGAATCTGGGTCTCCATATCACACATCTGTAGCTGTCCTTCCATGTGCTGTACAAGCTAGAACTTCCTATGCCTCCAAAAGGCAAGTCTGGGGACTAATTCATTGTGCACTATATTACTTAGACAGAACTATCTCACCATCCAGCAAATCTCAGTTTCTAGACATTAATGACTGCACAGACTTTGTTGCTGTTGTTACCTTTCAGTTCTTTTAATAATGTTCTTTCTAGGAACAGGCATAATCCCTGTTTGTATAGGGATAAAAAAAACCCAATTCATACTGGATTCTTTACTAATCCTCTATTGGGTCAAATGTTACCTTCTCAAAGCTCCTGCCATATTCAGTGGGAGTTGTGAACTTACATCTGAAAGCAGAATTTGGCCCACATCATTCTGAAGTGTCTATAAACTCTCCCACACTCAAAACCAAAACAAGACGAGATTCCTCTCAAGCACAATGAGCCTAAAATATAAACCATACTGCTCACAACAGGGAGACCAGGAATCCAACTTCAGTCATGTGGTTCTCTCTTCCTCCCTCCGACTTGCATCAGTAGAAAGGAGGAGGGCAGAAGGTTCATTAAATCACAGGATGTGGCCTGCACAGAGCTCGACCAGAGCTCAATCCAGCAGGAGCCACAAAAGGTGCACACGTTGCCTCTTCCGAAACCACCGGAGTTGAGACGTGCAGTCACACATCCCATTGCCGCTCTTCTCACTTTGAAATGAATCGTTTTCCTCCAAGGTGAGTGTTTCTCCTCCCCAGGCTCCAGCCCCCATTCTTTCTTGCACAAACTTTGGAGCAACCACTCCTGTTTACACCGTGCTGCAACCCTGCGTTGCCACCTGTCAATCAGAGCTCCATTTGTCTTCAGGAGGGTGAATAAAGAGAAGGGGGAAAGGAAGAAAGCGGGAAGACCTCTGCATTGATCAAAAATGTGTGGGGCGGAAAGGAGGGGGGAGAAAGAGGGGGAAAGAGATGGAGATAGATTAGAGGGTAACAAAACTAGAGAGGAAGATAAACAGAGCCAAAGAGAAAAATGTCCTTTGTTCATTTAAATGGCTCTCTGCTCCCAAGGCCTCTGCATGACTAATGCCACGCTGTGGTGTGTAAACCTCTTGGGCACATAACACAAACAAAGCATAACTCGGCCTGAACAAACAAAGGCCTAAGCAACAGTGATTGAATTCATCTTAAAACAACAAATCAATTCTTCCCTATTAATGCCCTAAATACCAGCGTAGGAGCACTGTCCTGTTGTAATAAACAGCCATGTGTTCAATTACCGTCTGTTTTCCCAACTACTGCTCTCTTCAGTAATTACACCATGCAATGCATTCTACATTGACATTATATTAATGTGCTGGGAGGAGAGATCTTAAATACGAATTAAATCAAGGCTAAACATCTCAGAAAGCCTTACCGAGTCGCACAAGTGCTAACAGGGCATTCTTCAGCAGAAGGCGCAGACTGATTTTTCTCTTCATTCACTTTTTACTTTCAACCCCCGGCTAAATAAATGAATTAAAATGCAAGCTTGAAAGAACTCTATTGCCCCAATGACCGCCACGGTAAATCTTTCATAAGCTCTCAAATGACCACTTCACCTGTACAAGATCACTGCTCAGTAAGGAGCATTTCATAAGTACCAGCTAAACAGCAACCACAAAAACTCTTCAACAAGAGACAGGTGACAACAAAGCGAGGCAAGAAAAACCAAAGCAGAAAACTTTCTGGACTAAGACAAACGCAGGAAAAGTTTAAGAAAAGGTTTCTTAGCCTTCTGCAGAACCTTCAAACAACTTCTATTGACTACTGAATAGCACACAGCAAACAGACTAAACAAAAGACATGATGAAAGACGTATTTACTTGTACAGGGCTCCTTCCCCCCAGCTCAACCTTTTTTTCCATTTCATGTAACACCCACACTGCACCGTTTGCATTGTGTTGTTAAATAACCAATAGCAACCCAGATGAAACAGTGGAAGGGTTTCTATGATGCTGTCAAGCACCAGACAGATGCTTGGCAGTGTCAATATGGTTCTTTACATCTGGGTTGTGCCAAGGTTTGAAATGAAAAATAAAATAGGAATAATACTGCTGCTTCGAGAGAGAGAGAGAAAGATGGCAATGAGTTAGTGCATGGACGTGCAACAAATTTTTAAATCAATGAAGTATCATCCTACCTGCTGGGTTTTACTTCAGCGATTTGAACTGCTACAGAAACAAATAAATAAAGCTTTGCTTTTTGCCTGTGTACTGGATTGCAAGAATTTTAATAGAAAGCAAAAGCAAATTCTGGGGGTGTAATAACTGCAGATTTTTAGGCGCTCTAGAACAGACTCATAGGTTTCTGCTGTAGAGACATGCCAAGTATGTCTAACATATCAAGTACGATAAACTTCCAAATTTTGTTTCAACATAAAATGCCCTAGGTGCCGCAAAACTTTTCTGACTGAGGCTTCAGAAGACATACAAATTTGCACATTTGCAGAAAATCAAATTTTGAAAGCTTTTCTGACTAAAATATTATCATTTCCTCTCAAAACCACAGCACATAACATTCAGATATGTTTAAGTATCTTTATAACAACTGCTCATTTGTCCTTCTCAGTTCATTAGATACAAAAACACCCCCAAAACCTTTCCCGGTTTTGAAATTCATTTTCGTTTGACTAGTTTGAGTTTTTTCATTTCAGCTGCCAAACCAAGTCAGGGGAAAAGCTGTTCCCACCTGACCCAAAATGTTTTATTTAATCCTAATTGAAATGTTTTCATTTGCCTTTCAGATTAATCATCTTAAACATCTAAAAACAAAAAATATCATTTCCAATGAAACATTTTGTCTAAAAATGTTGACCGTTCCAAATTTTCTACTATTTTTGGCTAAAATTAACTTGTTGAATTGCTAAATGGTATCAGTCCTTAATTACTATTTAACAGCTTTTAGGGTTTCCCCCAACTCTCCTTTATTCTATTTTGCGCGCTTTTTGAATTCATATGTTACAGTATAGAAATCACACACATATAGCACGTTTTCTCCTGAGGCAATGCAGAAACCACAATACAATGAAACTGTATGAGAAGAAAAGATGATGAAAGGCATTCTATCTTCCCAGTACTGCTTATTTACAAGGTAGAAGATTTATATGTTTGTGTTAAACTGGCAACACTCAAACCACCTTAAAAATATCAATGTTAAACAGAAACGTAACTAATAAAAGTAACCAACAGCTTCAAACTTTAAAGTGTTTTCACAAGGCTCCTTCATTAGCTAAACAAGCAAGGGGGAGTTGCTGCAAATGCTGTTCCTTGCCATAATAGAGGCTTTTCCTTACTTCAGGTAAACAGAAGACACAAGACAGCCTTGTGAATAGCTCATGGCACAGCCTGAGATCTAAAGCTAATCAGACAGGATGATAGGTCATCTTAATCAACTTCAAAAAGCCAATCCACACGATGATCCTCCCAGCTCCTCGCCTCCCCTTCCCCTGGTCGTTCTCTCCCTCATTTGGCTGAATGCTCCCCTTCCCCCTCCACTTACTTCCCGCAAATTGTGCTGTTAAGAAAGAACACGGGGAGCCCTTCAGGTCTCAGCATCCTGGGCGCAGGTGGTGGGGAAAACTTTGAAGTGGGCTCTCCACTAACTCTAGAGCTGGCCGTGCCTCCTCTGTAAGCAGCTCTTATTAAAAAAAAGACCAAGTATCCACTAGAACAAAACCAAGCAGGCCTATTTAATTAGGGCAAATGCTTGATATCCACTTCTTCATGTTAAACCACACAGTCACACAAGCCTGGGAGGTCTGATTAATTTTAATATGCACGGTCATGACAAGCACCTCGGGGGGAAGACAGAGGAAAAAATAAAAATCCCACAAACCCCGCTAGCTTGACAAATAGGTTTCAGCTAAGTGTTGTGTATGTTGCCCAGATTAAGATGTTACTATTCAGCAAGGGCTTGAACCTTTAATATGAGGGACAAGAGGCCTGAGAAACAGGTGGCTCGCTCTTCAGCCTTGAGTAAATGACATCCCCAAAAGCTGAGGCACATAAGCATACAGAAAGAGCTGGCACGCTCCCTCATGTATATTCGTGTATTACCAGTCTGGGTCAGAGGCTTCTCCAGTAGTGATCCAAGGACAGAAATGAAGCTCAGAAAGCTAATGGATTTTCCAGGGGGCTGGCAGGGGGAGAGAGAAAGAGAGAGGGGAAAAAATGAAGGCAGACTGAAAATTGATCTAGCTGGAATACATTGGGGGGCAATAGGCACTTCAAAATGATCTGAGGGTAAGAGTGGCTGCAAGTTTTGAAAACCCCTACTGAAATGAATCACAGCTATTGAAGATCCTGGCTACCTGGGGAATTAGAGGCAGACGGGAGTCCAAATAAATATTTTCATCTTAGTGAACCACTTATATGCTGTAGTGTAAAAGATGGGAAGTGAGAGATTAAGCATTTTGCTTTGGCGGCTGCTTGTCCAATACTATGGAGTGAATATACCCAGGAAGGGAATTTTAATTATGGAGATCCATCAGACCAGACTCTCATTCTATAGCAGAGAGGGGGAGAGGGATTGTATCTTCTCTCCAAAAGCACAAAACTTGTGCATCTGACTTGATCATAATGCTTCTGTCTATATTTAAGATGCTATATCAGCAACTCAGATGCCTTTATCACAGGAGAAAAGAAAAAACCAAAAGCTACAAAGCTTTGAGGATGTAAGCAAGAGCAACTTGGAAGGGAATCTAAGCAAATTTTGAAAACATCCATTGAAATAAACCGTGACTATTGAGCTAAACTATTAGGAAGGAAAACACTTAAAAACTGAAGGTGACAAACAAATAAAGTTCACTTTGAGCAAGTAAGAGTTGGCAGGGCTTCAAACTAGGCTACTTCTGTCACAAAGTTAAAGCACTTGTTAATAAAGGCTAAAGCTACCGCAGCATTTAACAGTGCCTTCTTTTCACATAGACCTATTTCATAAGCTTTTTTTTTTTAAATTATTTTTATCAGCAGTTTATGAATGTACTTTTCCATATGGCAGGGTCTTCGAAAGAAGCGCAAGAAGTTTGATGCTGGCTTCCTCCACGAGAAAAGACACATTTTCTGGTGACAGACTGCATAGATGAACATGGAACCACAACGCACTTGAAGCATCCTTCCACAGCAGCAGGAGTGTATGAACAAAACTTAAAAGTACTCCACTGAAAATTATCCTTGTTTGTCCTTCAGTAGAGCAGCATTACAAAGCCTCTTCAACATATACTTTGTCAAAGGGACAGTGAAGAACCAAATAAAAGACATTCAAACCTCAGTCAGCCAGAGTATCCTTAGGCTTTTCCTGAATCTGTTCACCTTATTTCTTCCCATCTCATCAGATGTGATTTAAAGACCAGAGTCTGCATTTCAAAGGCCTGCCTTCTTGTGCCCATTAATGGTCTGCTTTGGAATTTATGGCTTAAGAAGAGGGAGACCTCTTGCTTTCTTTACAAGATATGTTGATTAAAAGTCTGATAATATTAGGAGATATTCTGGGATCTTTTTTCAGCTAGAGAGCCTGAATTCAATATAGTTCACTTTTACAGACTACAGAACTGCTTAAACAACAGCCATTTAAATTACCACAAGAACAGGTGTTGTGATTTATAATGTAAACTTAAACATCAAACACAAATAGCCTTTGGGGGATGTTCATGAGACAAAAATCATGCCCGAGAGGCCTTTCTCATCCCCTTCTTTCTAACAAAGTAATTACTTATAGTATTGCAGCATACTATAATACACGAGGCTCTAGTACTCACATTGCCTGCTAATGCCCTGCAAACATATATTTGACCTGCTTACTAAATACTTGAGATTAGTTGTTCCTGCTCAGAAGATCCAAGGACTAGCAGATTGAAATTTTGGAGTAGCAACAATATTAAACACTACATATACACAATTCTTGTGTGTGCATGTTTATACATATTTATACTTAAATATATATATCCAATACATGCACTTTATATATAGATGTATATCTGTGTACACGTTTACATAAAATTCCAAGTATTCATTTGAACAGCTAAAGGGAATTGAGCTTCAGAGGTTCTTACAGAAGAATGAGCCATGCAAACGAACACGTGTACCCACATGTGCACAGGCTCATATGTGCACACAGTCTCTGTGGTCAGGTAGATGCCCATATGATCCATTTTATCTAGAATTCCTACAAATTCTGTATGATAACAGAGATCTGGCTTCAGAAAATACAGTATGCGAGTTTTAAAGGTAAAGAGATATATAACCTGTTAAAAACATATACTGTCAAAATGGAAAAAAAGGAGATTTATTCTTAATTAAAAGTTTGGAGATGTAAAGAGCCAGTGAGTACTCTGGCTTATTCTAAAAATAGGAGAGAATTTATTTGTTTGCCTATTTTTTTTCCAGAAGTCAAGCCATACATTTAGAGGAAAGGCTACACAGATTTCAGAGATTTAATTTTCCACAAGCACAGGCCATAAATTAAAATACAGCAATCCAATCCCATTAATAGTGCAAGAAAAAGCTAAGTGGCTGCTTTGGTCTTTGCTTTCATGAACTTGTGTCAAGCTCAGTGACTTCAAAGAGATTTCCATTTCATTTCTACAAATGAAGAGAACAGACAGACGGAGAGTCTCTGCCGTCCTCTGATGCCTTAAGAAAACAGAAGAAAAACATGCCTGTATCTCATTCGCCTAATGATTTTAGCTGCAAAAGGAATCCCATGGTCGGCAGACGACCCTCAGGGCAAGGGCTTGAGGTCTGTCACAGTATATAAGGCTTCTCCAAACCCACTCCATTATCTTCATTATTGTATACCAGGAATAAAAGGGGACTGACTCCTCTTCTGAAGTTCAAGTTAGAAAGGACAGAATGTTTCATGCAAAATAACACTGTGTGACTTCAGTAATAGGTTTCTGCCTTTGGGGGCCTAATACTAAAGCTGCATGTAAGGATTTTCTGCAGAATTTGAAAGAAGAAAAATGAGCACTGTATTAGTGATGAGTAAAATTCCACAAGTTTTAGATTCAGTGAAACACTCCCTGCCTCTCTGTCAGCATGACTCATTGTCAATCACATACTTTCATACAGCAAGAGTAAAATGGCAAGTTTAGGGGAAAAAAAAAGAGAAAGAAAAAGAAAAAAGAGCATGAGGCTTTAGAGCTATGAAAATAAAAACCATACAGATATGCAAGAAGGAAAAGTGACAAGTTTCGGAAAATTCTTAGGAATATACAACAAATCAAGATGGAAACTATTTATATGAACAGTGATGCTTCCCTTGTCAGCTCATGTGTGGGTTCATGTATGTGCTTACACATATGTATACACACATATGTGTATTCATGCACTCTGAGCAGCATGATTTGTAACACTGTAAAAATCCTTTTCCTTTACTGATAAAATTTACTAAGCAATAACTCTAACTTTGTAACAAGCATAAGAAAATCATTTACCTTATATCAATAAAGCTTCTTAAAAACAGTCAGACCTGTTATCAATATTCTGGAATATCTCACTTGTCCTCAAAACCCACTTAAGAGAAGTCCTTTCTTTGACTGATAGGAGGTTTGGATTGAGACCTAAAGCTGACTAACCAGCCCTTCTCTCTTCTTTCTTCTTTCCCTCCTTCCACCCCGACCCCAGTTTTAAAGAAACAGGCCATTTGAAAGAATGCTTCAAAAGCACATCTCCCACAGTAATTCCAAAGAAAATCTCAATAAAAACAGAGCAAACATAGCCCATTGTACAAGTTAAATAATATATAAACGTGAGTACATAGAGAAATTGGAATCTGGCTCATATCTGGCCTTTGAAAGATTCACAGGAATTTGATTTAATTAAACCTCAGCTACTGGTGCAAATGTTTCCCTTTCCTCTCAAAGAGAAATAAAGCATTATATTATTGTTATTGTCAAAATACAACAAAGCTTAACCAAGATTCTTGGTCTTCTTCTGCAAAGCTCCATAAACTAGCAAGTCTAAAAATTATTACTGAAATAGACAGGGATCATGCATTGTTGAATTGCTACCTATATGCACTACCAAAGATTCCCCCATGTAACTTATCTTATTCATGGAGAAATTCATTAATATGCTAATTACCTGACTAGCAACCAGTGATGACTGACAACTTTAGCACTACATGAAGAAGACATGACAATAAGTAGATTTTCTGCTGTTGTTCAAACAGAGAAGACATTGTGCTTGCAGTAGAACATACTTCTTTCAGGGAAAGAGACTCATATTTGTGGAGGATCTCTAAGAACAATCTTGCCATCTGCACCCAGAAATATATAAGTTTTAATTAGCCACTCTAAAAACAATCATGTTGGCTGAAGGGAAGGGGGAGGGAGACTTGTCAAAATGATGTATTTGTCCCTCACCACCTTTCAATGCTCTTATGCAAGTCTAATTTTCTTCCTAGCCAGCTCACCTCTCTGGCCTCCTTTTGTTTCATGTCCCATTTCCCATTCTCTTCTAACTTCTGAACTTTTGTTAGTTCGCTTTTAAGGAGAAAGGGGGGAAAAAAAACCCACAACCCTTTCCTATTCAATTTTCCTGGATGGGGAGTAAGCAGAGACGTGAATATGGCACCCTCATAATGATTTAACTAGGGCTTAATGAAATTTTCATCACAACCTGCTGTTCATTTTAATGGCCTTTGAAAGACAATAGAACAATGGCTAGAGGGAAGAAAAGATTTTCTGTTGCATGCATTTGCAAAGCCCAACATTCAGTTGCTCCCCCTCCCCTCTCTTCCAATCTCTTCACAAAGCTGTAGATCTTTTGTTTGTACTGTATATTTTCATTTTAGTAGAGTTGAGATAATGCACAGGCTTTGTAACCATTCTAATGTCTATTTGTGGCCTTTCCTTAATGGAGTCTGTGCAGCTTGTACAACCTCATACTCAACAGAGTATTTATACGCTGCCCAGAACTCCCTGTTCCTTCCTCTCTCTTATATTAAAGTCTGGTCTCCTTCCCCCCCACCTCATACCATACACAGGGAAGACCTTTTCCATTCAGAGGCACAAGGTAGGTCATAGCACTGACCATTAAATCAACGTAAATGCAAAATGAAATGCTATGGCTATATATAATACTCCAAAAATTGCTTAGACAAAGAATTTGCTTGCCAGCAGACCCTTACCATGTCCTCCAGTCAAGCAGAGAAGACTAATTTACAATCCTGTCATGCTCATGTATGTGACAGTGTGGCTGTGTTTGCATCTGTATGTTCATTCCGGTATGCAGTTTGTCCTAAAATTTTCTTGTAGGTGCTGTCAATCCATGCTTCAACAGTGAAGTGGGATCTGAGGGCCAGGCTTTTAAACTTTAGAAACAGATTTCTACATCAGGATAGGCAGGTAAAAATGAAAATGAAGTCTTATTACTGTGCATTAGGGAATAAAGCTCAGGGTGTTCACGCAACATCAACCAGCTCACAGTTCTCTGGAAATCAAGTTGTAAATATGCATGCTGGGTACCTATGAAGAATATAGCGAGAACTTAGTCTTCCAGTCAGGGGCCCTGGCCCCTACAGACAGGGATTGAATATCTTACTGAAAGGAAAGCTGTTCTGTGGCTTCTCAGAGGCAAGATATTTGGTCTTAGTCTCAGGCCACAGAACTCAAGTGGCATCGTCACCAACTGGACACACAGTCTCAAAAATAAACCGATTCTCCAGAGTTGATACCTATGTGCCAAGATTGAAACATTCTGGCCAGACATAATGCAGAGAAAGTCTGTACTGTGTCTAGTTGTATAGTACCTGCGCTACAGATAAACAGGATGACAAGATAGAACATGCTCCAGACAAAAGCTTTCATGAATTACAAATTTAACTTCTTACCTTTCAAATAATGACAGGCCTACTAGATAATTCCACAAAAACACTGACATTGCTGATAAAACTGCTTTTTGCTCTAGCAATGGGGGAGAGGGGAGTGGTGTAAATGCCCCCCAGGCTGTTAAAACTACAGTGTTCATTGAACCCATGTTGAGGAGGTTGGCGTGTCTATCGAAACTGTGACAGAAAGACCGTTACGTCAGGCAAAGGCTCTCATTTGGGAAAAGCTACAAACGTTAGCTATGATGGGATACTGATGAAATTTATCTCTTATGTAGACAAGAACTATGAGGTCTTTACCTCAATTTTGCCAGCAAGAAAAAGCAAATGGAGCAGAAAATTGAAAGATTAAAAAGTATACGTATACAAAGAATCTGGAGAAAACAAAACACGAAAATTTGGCCAGTTTCCCAGGCCTTACCTTCTGGCTCATTTTTGATGAGCTCTTCCATTTTTCTTTGCTTAAGGGTGTCTACAACATCTGCTAGGCTCCCTTTGCGCCTTTCCGGGGTTCCCAGGGCTGTGCTGGACAATGATTCTCCACTCTGACGCCCACCTTCTTCTGCCTTCAGGGGTGAGGTAGATGAGTTGTGCGGGGCAAATGAAGACATCACTTTATTGCCATCAACTTCCTGAAAGGAGAGAAAAACGAGATGAAACATTTCTCTCTTTTCTTAAAGAATAATATAAAAAAAAAAGATGGAAAGAAAGAACAATCCTTTGTTCTTTGAGTTCATTGCTGTTTGTTCTTCTGTTGAAACCTTTAAAAAGGCATGCAATGCTTCAAAAACACCCAGAACAAAGACTAGCCATAAAGCATAAACCAAGATTACAGGCTGAAGTGAACAAAGATCAGCTTGCAAGGGAGCAACATAAAATACAGTTTTTCCCTAAATGAGAAGTGTTGTACTCATAGGTTTCCTAAGAACAATGGTATTGATTATTTTTAATTGTTTGTTCTTTTACAGCTTTCTTTTAAAAAAAATCTCTGATTTTTACAAGGACCATTAATTTCCTGACTTTATAAAGTACTTGATGGCTAGTTGTAAGAAATGAAATAGTAACCAAATATTAAATGCCTTTCACCATATGACTTATTTTAATGCACAGTTCAAGTAATTCTCCCATTTATAAAGGATTAATGAATTGGTTTCTGTTTTCTAATTCTCTGTCTACCCTCCGCTTCCATCTCAAACCTTAATTTCTTGTCGAGACAGTATTTTTTCACAAAGATGGTCCTAATGACTTTCACTGGCAGCACAGTGGCAAAACTCCGTGACACAATCCTCCCTACATGAGAGTCCGTGGAGGTCTCATTGTGTACTCATTGATTTCAAGGGAAACCAAAACTGGTTCAAGCATCTTCAAACTTGCCTTCATTAATAGGAGCGTCTTCTCCTCTGTGCCTCCTCCAACACAAAGCAATGTTTTCTGTATATATTCCTTTTCCCTTCTATGTTTCTTTTACACCCTACCCTTCCATACACATCTGTGAAACCCCATTTTTCTCTGCTAACATATGCCATCTATACCTTGCAAAACTTATTTCAATGTCTCAGAACAAAGCTTTCTGCAGAGTATATACACTGCATAATATAATGCTGCAAACATGAACAGGTTGTATTTTTATCAGATTTTCAAGAGGTTTTTTTTCATTTCATTATGCTATTTATGTTTTTGTATTCCAGATGTTTAATGAATATTATTTCTAAAAAAGTCACTGGTCCACCTTGTGATCTGAGTTACAGACTTCACTGAAAATGTCTTAGTAAGTTTTAAGTTGCTTTCATTTTATAGGGTATGAGAGAGACATATTCTGGTTTCAGTGATTTGTGTTATCTTTATGTTATCTGTTTTCTTTCCTGAGCAATTTTTGGTGTCTCTAGTTTAATAAGCACCAATATTTCAAAAAACAAAAATATGTCATTTCATAAAGAGAACATAAATTGCTAAAAATCATCTCAAAATTTAAATAAAGCAACATGGAAGATATGAAGTAAAGAATATATTTGTTTTCACAGACAACTTCATTTTGGCAAAAATATTACCTTTCATTAAGAAAACTTTTAGTGCAAACAGCTTTGAGCAGCTTGAATGTGTTATACTAGTGAATAAATTCCCTAACGGAATCGGATTTAACTGAGATTACAATCTGGGCCATCATATGCCCCAAAAGCCAAACCCAGTGATGTTAATGAGAGACTTTCTACTGACGTCAATGAGCTTTTGACCAAGCCCTAAAAAATTTTCCGACTTTAGTCAACAGAAATGCTCCTTTTTTTTCCTTGCAACTCCCTCCATTTTTGTTCTGCACTTGGCAAATGACTAGCTGCTAACAGTGGACTTAAAAAATGTGTTGGAGCAAAATGTATTTTTTTCGTATATATAGACTTGAATAAACTGGTTTTTAACACTCATCTAGGTGACAAAAATAGTTAACTTCAGCATCAATTCAGATTTTATCTAATATTCAAACCCGTTATCACCAAGTGTTGGGTTTTTTTCCAAAAGACAAGGCCAAAAAAAAGAGGAAATACCTTGAAAGCTGCTTTCTTATTCACACTTTGAAGACAGATAAGCCAAATACTATTCTTAGTTACAGTTCTTAAATCCATCTATACCATCAGTTATGTATAGAACAGTACATTTCTCACATTACCAGGAACTAGTTTATTGTTTTTACTCCAAACTAGGCCCCAAAGACACTCCTGTGTGTGTCACACTTTGGTCACAAAGTATTTGCAACTGCTGCCTTAACCTCAGGAATCATCATTGCTGCTTCCATGTACATTTTGGGTACAGGCAAGTGTTTTTGTATGGACAAATATATTCTGAGTACAAAACAAGTTTGTTACAAGAGAAGCAGCATAAAAACACAAGGATTGAATGGCATGTAAGGTAACACAAGGTGATTTTCAAAATCACAGATTGCTTGGCATTCCAGTGGAACCCACAAGTATTTTTAAAACTACTAAAATTTCCCTGTATCTCTTTCTGGGGAAATGAAGTGTGATGGGGAGAGGACAACAGAGTAGTTTGTGGATAAAGCATAATGAAAGGACTCCAGGTACTCGGTTCCTAGTTCTTCTAAATGTTTCCATGTAACCATTGAAAAAGTCACTTTGGTTTCTGCATTTCAGTCTCGTACGTGTAAACTAGGCACAAAAGTAGCAATTTCTTATATTATAATGGTCTTGGAGTGATAAATTCATTAATAACACAGAGACTCCCTGATGCTACAGTATTGGCTAAAAGTATTTATATAGTACCACAGTTAAGAAGACTTCATAGACAGTTAAAAAAGGAGAGGGAAGTGTCCTACATGGATTTTTTAAAAGATAAATTCTCTTTTAAAATACACATCTAAGTAATGATTCCCAAAACAAAATGTTTCCTTAGACTGTTCTTGTTATGTGTGCATGTACGCAGTGTTTGCGTATCACATACATGGGCTATTTATGCACTTGTGGGGTTTAAGATACACTCCACGTAATCAAAACACATATACAGTAGGGGAACAGCTGCAATCACATCTCAGTGGGCTAAATTACAGTATGCCAGTGAATTATTCATTCAAAAAGATCTGTAGCAATCACACATTCACTGCGTGATTTGCAATCTAAGAGGAATCCTCTCCATATCTGTGGATCAGTGCAGACACCAGCTTCTGCTACGGATGAGAGTTCAATATGTATCCTCTAGCGCAGCAGCTCGAGAACCTGCCTTTCCCACTTGTCCACAATCTTTTTATTCTGACATTCAGAACAACCACCTGAAATGCTCAACTGCTATCTTGGCTCTTGCTTTACATCCCTCTGTTTTATTTTGCTCTTTCTTATGCCATTACTGTGGGAAGTGAAAAGGAACTTTCAGTAGTTCTGGATTTTTACTTTAAGCACGTAAAAATAAAAGATACTTCCACATAAAACCTACTTATGGCCATGCAGGCATAAGGCTAAAAAAGTTTCTAGTAAGGAAACTCCTCTGATATTACATGTGCGAGTTTAACTATCCCCCTGAAAACAGTCAGAGAAATCCTTAACAGCAAGAAAGATACGTCAGCAACAGTTTAAAACTAATCCCCTGAGAAGGAAGTTCCCTAACAACAAGTGAGATTTAGCAGGTTCCTTTTTCGAAAGGACAAATCCACATGACTTTTTTTCAGTTAACTGGAGAAAGGCAACGACCCTGTACAGAGTAGTATTAAAGAACCTAAATATCTGCTACTGACATTTGAAAACAAAGTCCGTCAAGCCATATACAAGACCTATTTCTCAGTCACCGAAACAGTGGAAAACCAGACACTCTTTCACCAGACAACAGTCTCTCTCAGCTGTAGAATCATTTCACCTGTTCAAGTTTGATTACATTCCAGCCTCTGGCACTGTTAATCCTGGTAACAGTTTTATGCGGTTAGCAGCTGCTTGGTGGATGGGGCTCTATTGTTCATTTGCATTGCGAATTGCTCTGCTAATGTGTGCTGGCACAACACTGCATCCAACTCTGGGCTGGGATTGTACTCACCAACACCTGATGCTGCTGCTTCTTGCTTTGCCCACTTCGGAAAGGCAGACAAGGACCTACACAGATCCTGCTGAATCAAACACCCATGGCCTTTCTTTCCCTGACAACAACAACAAAAAAAAGGACTGGCCCACGTTTTGTGTCTTCTGCTTCTGTTCCAAGCTAGAATCCACAGGACGACTCGTTCATTTACAAGAAAGTTGCCTCTATATTGCCAAACAGCTTTCCAGCTATGAAGGAAATACCTCTTCCAAGGTTCAATGATAAAACAGGCTTCTGCCCTTTCAGGATGAGGTCAATAATCTTCCTGTGTTAATCTTGGGCAAGCTTTACTTAATCTAGCCCCCTTGTCACCTTTGTGATTGACAGGAAAAGTCGTGTCACTGGACAATGGACTTATCCTCACTGAGCAATATCTTTTTCAAAGATTACACAATATTACCCTTGCTCTCATAAAAAGTGCAAACATTTTGTGGTTCAAATAAACTATTCATTCCAACTGTATCTTTCAAGTTGTTCCTCTCCATTTTCCAGGGTCCAAGCAAGGCCTATTTGAGTTTTACAGAGGGACAGTGAAACTTAATGAAAATAAACAGGTTGTACTTGGTGAGATTTCCAAAATATCTCTTAGTACTGTCAATACATCTCGTCTTCTCCTTCCTCATCTAGAGATGCACATTATTCCTATCTGCAATTAAACTCAGACAGAAAACTGTTTCTGTGGTATTAAAATTTTGTCCCGAACCAACCAACAACTGAAGCAGAAGAAAACTCAGAACTAAGTCTGAACTGTTAATTATCACCATATGGTTACACAAGGAGGCTGCATCTGTAGCAAAAATATAAAAAAAAAAAAAAAAAAAAATCAAGCTTCTGGCTTTACAGCCAAAAACATCTGGAATAAAATACTTGTATCTTCAAAACATGCACTGATACTGTCTGATTTTTGGAAGCCTGTGATCCTAAAAGCAACCTAACAGGTTATTTTTTCAACACTGGAATTTTGCCCATGCTTTGCTCTTTTAGAATGTGTAAAGAAGATAGGAAAGCACATTTTTTGCTCTGCTTTCTGCATTAGGCAATGTAGGCCTATCTGTTTTATAGTCTCCATAGTGACCAAGAAGCTGGCAACAGTATGACGTAAGACAATCAGAAAACAGAATACTTCACACTTCTGAAGACAAATTATTCTTAAGCAGTTTAGTACTGTTTGCTATTTATTTATTTTACTTAATACATTTTTAGGGAATAAATATCTATGTTTAAGATTCAATAGCATAGCTACTTCAAGTAAAAATGTAAAAGCTATAAAAACACTTCCAATGCCCACGGGAGGTCCACCAGCAATTATGAGAGAAACCAAACTTGACATTTCCAATATTTTTAAGGTTTAAAAGAAACCAAACATACACACAGTATTCACAAAGCAAGAATGATCTTCTATTTTTAGTTAACCTTCCATTTACAATCTCTCTCTTAATTAATGTAATTAACTTAGTTTAGGAGCATAAGTGCCATCAACTTTCAATGGGAATCATATCTTCAAATCACTTAAGTGATTTGGAAAATTCTCTCCTTCTACATTCTATGTCATGGGGGCTGTAGGGCAGATATTACCCTAAACCTATATGGTTTATGGTAGCTGTCAAGCTGGCAGCTTCAGGAAGATGAAATCCTTACTCCACAAGGGTTCCCAGAGGACACCATTCTTTTTACACCGAAGAATTTCTTCGCTTCTACCTTACATTTAAATAGGTCTTGTCTATGTGTTTCCTTCATGAAGCTAAGTTGTTCATCAGTGATGGAAAGGAATGTTCCCAAGGAGATTTAAAAAAAAACAGTGGAGGATACAGTGAGGAACAGGGAGACTATGTAAAAGGACACAGAGGGGGAAAAAAACATGAAGGGGGATAAACACTCCATTAGGAAGTAAGAACTGAAAAGAACACATAATCCAAGTAGGGATAAAAGAGACATCGAAGGGTGTCATGTAAACAAGCCTAGAAAGATGTACATCTGCAGGCTCTGGTTCTGCAGTTAGATCCATGCAAACCAACAGCTGTTCTTACACAGGTTTTTTTGGTTTGCGGTCTGTTTTTTGTTTGGTTGGTTGTTTTTTAATAGGACTGGAGTTTTTATGAAGATGAGGAAAGGAAATGTAATGGAGCGTGAAGAAGTTGATGAATGGATCTGAGGAGTCAGCTGAAGAGGTCATCATGGCAGAGAAGTAAGAATTTTACCTGAATAGGTGGGCTAAACACAGTAAATAGAGATGCATTTATTTTCTTTTTCTATAATCATGCCGCAGGCAAATCAAATTTTGTTTTAGCTTTGCTGAGATGATGTATTTGGAACTCCATGATCCATATTCTGGAAGTATTACCAATTATCAGACTTACAGAAGCCTGATCACATCTGGCTCTCCATCTACAATGTTAATACTTCAAAGACTTTGCTTGGTACTGCATTTTGGGGTGGGTTTTTTTGCACTCATTACTACCTCTTATCCTTCAGGTTGTATTAATGTAACATCAAGTGCTGTCTCTAATTACTGACCTCTTTTTGACGAAGCAGAAGATACAGTGGCAGAGGTTTCAACACGAAGACTAACAGGTATTTCCAGTGTTTGACTTCTAAGATGAAGTGAAGCTCAAAAAGAAGACCATCTGCTTTATAAACTCTGCTACATCAGACACTTGCCTTTCTTCTACTTTTCTCCTCCGTATGTAAAATGGAGACAATACTAAATATTTTCTGCAGCTTAGGCCATTTTATATAATTGATGCAAAAAGCCTAGAGATTATTGAACAAAAACCTCATAGCAGTTGTATTTTCACATGTATTGATGAAATAAATACTCAGCTCTTACATTATTCTGTGGTTCACTATAGACCAATCATTTGAAGTTGAAAACTGGGAACTCTCCCATACATCAAGCACCAGCCCACAATATCTGACAGTAACACTGAAACGTACTTTGATTTTTTCCAAATACCATGATACTCCAGACTGCTGCCATAGCTGCACAAGGAAAATTTCAAGTGTTTCCAGTGTTTGGAGATGAGTTGTAATAAACTGTTCAGCTGTGTTCACACAAAAGGAATAACTTATAATCTGTTTTGCATTGATTTGTAACTTTATCCTCTGTGATTTACAGAATGTTGGAGCAGAGTTTTCAAGCATTTGAAGTGCCTAAAGATATAAGGCTGTGGCCTAGTGGAATTTTTGAAAATGCCCAATAATATATACTCATTTAATTCCCACTGATTTCGTTACAGGTCCCCAAAAATAAAGAGTTAGAACCAGCACAATGCGACTGATTCTTCGCCAGACCATTATCAGCCTATCTACAGTAAAGAGCAGAATCTAATGACCAATGCTTTAAGACAAACATTTAATCTCCTCTGGCTGTCCTGCATTCCAGCCCATCGCCAAACAACAGAGCACAAGTTTAGTATTTCTTACTGCTTATCTTCCATTTCCACTTGATTTACTACAAATCAAAGAATCATATGCAAACTGTGGAGCTGTCTGTAGTAAAAAATGTACGAGAAAATGTTGTAAGTGGAATTTTAGAACCTTTTTACAGTGCATATCTAACAAATTGGTTTTAGTTTGTGGTGGTGTTGTTTTCATTTATTTATTTATTTATAGTATTTTCTTTAGTGTTACAGGTTTTGATTTTATTTTTAGCCCACCTCTTTGTCCCATGCATTGCAACGAAGTGCTTCTCCATATACAGAAGTAAATTGGAAATCCTTCTACAGGATAAAGATATTAAATACAGTAAAATAGTAACGACTACTTTGTACTGGGGAAATGCAGTTAGTGACTTAAAACCTGACACCCATCATCAGAGCAGACCTCTCCCACTGCTTCTTTCTCCAGCAAGACTCATTTTAAGAATGTAATAGAGGATTACAACTATTTGCTCTCAAAATACTTAACAAACAAAACTGGCATTTTGAGAACTCCTAATATGTTAGCTATAACCTGCAAAAACAAAGAACATGTTGTACTATAACAGCCTTGTTATCTTCATGCTAGTAATCTTCATGCTTAAAAATAATAAATAAAACTCTGCAAAAGCAGTTTTAAGACTTTTATGATCTCTTCCCTGGGGGACTAAAGATCACCCTTAAGACCTTGCTAAACAAAACATAAGACTACTTATCAAAACAGCTTGGTAGAGTCTTCAGCATACATTAAATCCTTCTAATAGTTTGGAAATTGTGTGGTGTAAAACGATTATCTTTGTAAAAACACAAGCTTACTAACCACATACAACAACTCTGGTATTGTGTTATAAAACTTATGTTGAGTGTCAAAACCAGTTCCACCACCAGCTTTCTTACGATGAAACAAGTCCATTCTCTGTTCTGACTCCTTGAGAGAAGAGGAGAGGACCATCTGAACAGGATTTAGTGATTCAATAAAAGGAATGCCAAAGGCTAGCAATGGCTCCCGGGGCTGCTCCCAGCTACCGAGCTTTCATATAACGATTCATCACAGTTTTCAGATGGGAAAGAGATGTAAGATCACCATTCATCTGTTCCATGGTAGCCTACGAAAAACTGTACCAGACAGACATACTTCACCTCATTCCTTTGTCTGGGTGGCTGAGAGAACAGTAAAGACCAGACACATACAGTTTGGTCAGAACTGCATTCGCTGTGCTAGGGACAATTTGGAGGATGTCTTGTCTGAAGAGAACAACCCTCCAAACTAGGGAACAAAAGAAAATAAAATAACCCATGCCCAAAAGGGCCTGGGCTCATGTTCATACTTCCAGTTCCCCCAAGACAGTGTAATTCTGCAAAGTTCCTAAAGCGGGTATATAACAAGATGGCACACTCAGCCCCCTGGTGTGGTCCCACTTGTTTCATTTGGGCTAGTAAAATGCCTCAAACACAAACTGAGGTTTCCCATTTCCCCTATGAATATTTTACACATTAAAACCCCCATTGTTGCTCTGAGACATTGCCTCATATTTGCTTCCTTTCAGCCCCAAACTCTTCTTACACAGCTGCTTCTTCCAGTGACCTGGACTATACCTTTTCCATGTGAGAGCTTGTGCCATTCGTGTATTTTTGGACAGTTAGCATATGTTTACTTTGTTATTACTGGCTCATATTTAGCCTTTCCTCTTTTACTCTTCCCTCACAAATCAGTTCCTACAACTCTTTAATCATTTGTTGCTTGCATCTGAAATCCCTCCAATTTGCTGTCTTCTCTAACATGGCCAGAATTGAACACATTATTTCACATCTAATCTTAGCAGAGTTATGAGGAGAAGGACAATTACCTCCTTGTTACCGCCTTTTTTGTTGCCTTGCTGCATGACAAGCTCATATCTAATTTGTTTTAACACACCTAAATCTTTTTCAACATTACTGTTTTCCAAGTGCCTTACTCCCATTGATTATCTGTGTTTTGGATTACTTTATCCAGCTGTATCAGTTTGTAATTTTACATTTGATTATTTCCTTCCATGCAGGCTCCCCTTGATTCCTTTGATATTATGGTTCTATTCTCCCTGGTACACCACTGGCAACTTTAATGAGTGTATTGTAATTCACTTGTTCAAACTTCTATAACAATGTATTTATTTCTCTATATTTCTAAAATGTTGCTACAGACATTCACTCTCCTATGAATCCTGTACCAAGAAACAGAGAGCTTAGAGCAGGCAAAGGACTTCTATAACCATATTCCCTGTAGACCACGTATTTTCCAGCCACCTCAGAGTAACACAAGAAACAGATGTTGCTACATAACCAGGAGGCTCTGGTAGGCCAGGGTAAGCAAAAATAAAGGACACTGGTGCAGATTATATTGCTCTAGGAATTTTTTCCTCATTTCTACTGAAGAAATTAATCTGACAATCTCTGCCATTGTGGCTTTTCAAAGAAGGTATCCATATTTTTTCTGACACTCAGTATATCTGACTCTTTCTACTAGTTAAATAAAATCATCTTGTACAACATAGAATTTTAGAATCATTTAGGCTGGAAAGGACCTTTATGATCATCAAGTCCAACCATTAAACTAGCACTGTTAAGTCCACCACTAAACCATGTCCCTAAGAGCCTCATCTACACATCTTTTAAACACCTCCAGGGATGGTGATGCTACCACCTCCCTGGGCAGCCTGTTCCAATGCCTGACAACCCTTTCAGGGAAGAAATTTTTCCTGATATCCAACCTAAACCTCCCCTGGTACAAATTGAGGCTC
Source organism: Nesoenas mayeri (assembly GCF_963082525.1). NCBI lineage: Eukaryota > Metazoa > Chordata > Aves > Columbiformes > Columbidae > Nesoenas > Nesoenas mayeri. The sequence goes on from NC_137541.1 coordinate 77,745,747, forward strand.
ATTTCCTCTTGTCCTATCACTTGTTACTTGGGAGAAGAGACCAACACCCTTCATGCTACAACCTCCTTTTAGGGACTTGTAGAGAGTGATAAGGTCTCCCCTCAGCCTCCTTTTCTCCAGGCTAAACAGCCCCAGTTCCCTCAGCTGCTCCTCATCAGACTTGTGCTCCAGACCCCTCACCAGCTTTGTTGCCCTTCTCTGAACTCTCTCCAGCACCTCAATGTCCTCCTTGTAGTGAGGGGCCCAAAACTGAACATAGGATTCAAGGTGGGGCCTCACCAGCACCAAGTACCATGGCATGATCACTTCTCTAGTCCTGCTGGACACACTATTCCTGATACAAGCCAGGATGCTGTTGGGCTTTTTGGCCACCTGGGCACACTGCTGGCTCATGTTCAACTGGCTGTCAATCAACACCCCCAGATACTTTTCCCCCAGGCAGCTTTCCAGCCACTCTTCCCCGAGCATGTAGCGCTGCCTGGGGTTGTTGTGACCCAAGTGCAGGACCTGGCACTTGGCCTTGTTAAACCACATACAACTGGCCTCAGCCCAATGATCCAGCTGGTCCAGATCCCTCTGTATGGCCTTCCTACCCTCCAGCAGATCAACACTCCCACCCAGCTCGGTGTTATCTGCAAACTTACTGAGGGTGCACTTTGTCCTCCTTGTCCACTTAATTCTACTCTCCTCTCAAAAACATAATGCGTTACTATTTTTTCTTTTTTTATAGTTACTTTACTTGGAACATTCAAATGAGATGCATGAAACTCTGTATGAAGGAAGTACCTTGCAATGCCTACATACTGAATTCCATGCAACTTCCAATAATCAGCTCTTTCAGAATTGTTTGTTCTTTAATCTTTTGAAGATTGTAGCCCACATATTTAATATCAGGAATCTTGCACATATCCTACATGAAGGGTGGGTGTGTGACTAAATCCATTACACCTTTAAAATAATCATGTTCTCCTTTTTATATATTGTATATTCTTCACGAGCCTTCTCAGTTAATGTCTATTTATTTACTTTTACTGTGTATTTGTTCTCTTACTTTTCAAAAGATCACAACTAGACTTACAGGATGATAACTGTCAAAATCATCTTTGCCCCCATAGAGATTAGTATAACTTTATTTCTTTTTCTGAAAGCAAACTTCTGGAAGTTCTCATTTTCTAGAAGGGCCAGAAAACTTTAGTAAAATGGAATGGCTTCTTGAGAAATAGCTCCATTGTCTCCACTGGAGTTAACTGTAGTATAAAATACAACATTCAGAGTATGAATTTTTCCAAATGAATTCCACTGGTTCAGAAATATGTTTGTCTCATTTATTTTTGAAATGCGTATTATCTAGCATGTGGGACTCTGGATCTGCTTTTATCTAAGTTCTCTATTCTTTCATCGGCTTCTTATACACCTCACCAACTACTTTCTGTCTACTCTTTACTCTTTTACACCTCTTAAGTAATGCCTACACAAATAATAATTTATAGGATTTTTCCAAGCAGTTAACTTCTCTCTTTAACAGTTATTAGAAGACCTATTTTCCCTCCAAAATGTATTTCACCTCCTCTTTATATCTTCTATAACTTGATTTTCTTCCTATCAATGACTGTTCCACAGCTTCAGTGAAACAGAATTTGGAATTCTGGTATAAACCAAAGCAGTTTTCTCAACATTGAAAGAAAGACTGCACAAGAAATAACTAAAAACAAGAAATACATATTCTGTGTTTATCAACACAGAATGAATACATTCACAGAAAGTCAGTTCCACAGATGTTTACAGAGAAGGAATCAATCTTATTTGTATCTTACACACTTCAGAGGATGGTGTTTGATGAGAGAAGGCCAAATATATCAGAATAATTAATAAAAATTAATATAACAAAAGTCTATCCACATAACACTGATACATAAATGTAATATGCGTTAGTGCTACTCACAATTTGACAATTAATCCCCACAAAATCCCTTTGTGACATTGCATATAGGGCAAATTAGGAAATGACATGAACTGACTTGCCAGGATCCAAAGCAAGGTAATAGCAGAGCACATTCAGTATCGAGGGGTTACCAAGAACCAACACTCTGTTCACTCTTCTGGGTCTTAGTACACTTCAAATAGTAACATTATGTTCTGCTCAGGGGAGCAACATGATGTCTTTTATCATTTAAGTCCCATTCTAAAGCTCACTCGACCAGAGCTTAAGCAAGATTTAAAATGCACACAGACCCTGCGCACAGAAGCCAGTTTAGATTGTGGCTGAGTGACACAAAAAACCCTGATAAATTCTAATTTATGACAGATTCACAGTTGTTCTCACTCTGCAGATGAGTTATTCTTTCTTCTGTTCCTTTAAACTGCAGTCAGTAGCATACATTGCCTACTACGAAGAGACCTTTGTGATAAGATAATATCAAGGGATGTTGTGACACTCCTGATTAAGAATTACACAGTAAGCAAACCGTACAGAAATGCTAATTTTCCTCCCCTTTCTCATCACTTACCTAAATTATTCTGAGTAATACAAATTATCTTTATTAGCTTTAAGGCAGATCTTTCTCATTTTCTTCTGCCATTTTTAAAAGAAATCATATTCCTGTGGTTGATTAAGCCCACTATATATTTCCTTAACAATTAATTTTATGCACTGCCGTATGTCATATTCACAAACAAACAAAAAAAACCCAAAACCCATCTATTCTTATACAGTCATACCAACTACCCATCATCAGCAGAGTATGAATAACTTTTGCTGGAAATAGCCTTTCTTCTCCAAGCTCTTCTTTGAATCACTGATTTCTCAGTATTCCCTGTAGTTTTCAGTCATCATGAAGTGATGCTGAAAAACCCACAGAATTGCTCAACCCAAATAAGAAAGACACCATTTTCTCCACTTTGGCTGGAAAGAATGTAAGCCTACATTGTGACGAAGAAGTATTGGTTGACTAACAGAGCATGGTTTTACAAAATCTGTCTTTTTCTGACTTTAAATTTATCAAGAGGGAGTCTCAGGATGCAATCCAGCCAGGTATCACTGTGCCTACCAGCACTGAGTTGATGTACAGAAGGTTTCTAACAAAAAGTTCTCTGCAATCCATTCATTATACTTAGCAATATCAAACAGGGAAAAATAATTAAAAAGCCCCTATTGAGCACCTAGAGACCTTGAGCGCAGACAGGGGGTGAACACAAAGACAGGCTATTTGGTTATAAGAGTCACACTTCATCTTTTCATATATATATATATATTCAGACATATTAAAAGAAATTACAGTGCATTTTGGACGTTTTTTTATTTTCTTCCTCCCTTCTATTCTGGTCTATAAGTGTCTAACACTTACAGTACACATATTTAAGCAGAATCGAGAGTTAGATAAAATTTCTTCATTTCAGTTTTTTAAATCTTCAGATGTACATGTATGTAGAGACTACATATTCAAAAAAATTAGTTGCCTGAACAAACTCAATTATGTGAAGGGTGAAAATCACATGTAAATGACATTATGAACAGGAACTATGCTGAGAGCTCATTTGTACTTCACAAGATACAAGCAGGTAAAAGCTGGTTTTTGACATGTAGGACAGGTCCACCTGAAAGACATCCAGTCTTCCTTTGTCCTTTGACAGTACTGCAACTTGCACTTACACATTTCTCACAATACATTTTAGTATCACATTTTTATTACACAGTGACTCATAACTTAAGGTTCAAATAAACTTTTAAAAAAAAGAAGGCTGAAAAAAGACATTATAATGACACTATGCTGCAACATCCAACATACTTGACCACTGACTGCTTGCTTGAGAAGTTAGTGCAGTACATCATAGTCATGCCCATGGCTCTTAATATTGGCAACATTTATAATATGTCCATTTTGTTTCTGTCATCAGAATCACAGATTAACTGGAAAGCATGTTTGTGTCATTCATAGAAACACAAGGTACTTTCTTCATTCCATCCAGGCCTTACATTAAAGAAAAATTTAAAAATTTGGAAGGAGCACATACATACTCTGCCAACTGCCCTGCCTTTCAACTTGGTTTTACACAACCTTATCATGACATCAGCTTTCCCTGATTATTTAGGAATCAGATTCATAAATCATAAAACCTGCACTGTAGGTTCAAATTCACCTCAAGCCTATACAAATCAAGATACTGTTAGTACAAAAGGAGTTGGCAATGTGAAAAGATTAGATGATACATGAATCACAGGTACCCAAGTCAGCCAAAACATCATCTTCAAAGGAGAAAAACTGGAATTAGGAAGGTCCATAAAACAGAACAGGGATGCACAGTTACATTTTCTGTGACTAAACAGAGAATTTCTAAGGGCTGTCTAAACAACATCCTTTTGTAAACATTTTTCCATTAAGATATTAATTATCAGCCTGCTTCTCCTGATTTCAGCACATATTTATTCTCTAAAGTAGCTGGCCAGAATACTGAATGATTACCAAGATCTCCATCAGCAAATTGCATTTACCTCCACAGGTTACTTTCAATGAAAATGGGATCACTAAACTGTTCTGGAAATCTCACTTCTGGCACACATTTTATTTTAAGCCTTTGTGTGAGAGTTTTATTAATTTTCATCACAGTTATTATTCACTTAAACAAAAAGCAGGGTTTTCTTGTAACAGAATGAGTCCTAGTGTCAAAGAAGTCAGCTTATGTACAGCGTACACTTCATAAAACATAAACAAAATTAGCTGAGAAAATTTCTCAAAAGAATTAGTAGTTTGTCTTAGGTTTTACTCTTTCACTTAAGCACTGATGAAGAGAAACACTCTCCTAGAATATCCAGTGAAGATTCTGATGAAATTAAACTGGAAAATAGCAACAAACATTTTTGGAAATTGCTAGTTGTTCTTGTGACTACAAGGGGTTGCATAAATTTTAGATTGGCCCAGACTAGTAGAAGTTTACACGGAAGCATTTGTGTTCTGCTCTGTAACAGGTGAACCTCCAACAATGTATGGGGATAAGCAGAACAGTGACTTTAAAATGTCATCTTCATTCAACATATTTGCTCCCCATGTATTTTCTGAGTCATGTCTATCTGCTTGCTTTATTGACTAATTTTTTTAACAACCATTAGCACTGAAGAGTCAATACAGCTACAAAAGAAGAAAATGGACTCTGCATTGCAGACATATCATCAACAAAATAGGCAGTTAAGTACCATTTGCAAAATGTTGATTACCAGGGATGACGTGAGGCAAAAAGGACTCGGCTTTATTTTCAAACCCCAGGTTAAGTTAGCATTATAGGCAATTAATAAAAATATCATATTTTTATGCAACTAAATTTGACCTCTAAAGCCACAGAAAGACAGAAAACATGGGACCCTTTAATGTCATTTTTACAGTCATTTATCTGACTATAACCTCACTTTAAAGCGTTAAGGTCAGCTGGTCATGAAGCATGAGCTACACTTCTGACTAGCATGCACCACATTTGACTCGAGAGTAAATAAGGGACTGACACTCCATTAACCTTCCCAAGTGCCATTATTTATCAAAACAGCTCCAAAGAGTACCCGACAGAAAACTGATAAATCTGGAAGCAAAAACCGAAACTGTAACAGCACAAACTGATCCTTCACCAGTGATGAAGGGCTATTTCCTACCACAGTTCCTGGGGCAAGTCCTCCAGCTCGTTTTCTAACACAGTCATTGATTTTAAATGGCTGTCCCTTTATTCACGTTGGTTTTGATGAAATCTCAGATATTTTTTCTCTCCTTTATTTCCATCTTCTTTCTTCGAAATAATATATGCAAATATCCTGTATTTATAGGCATCTTCAAACATTTTCCTCAGAAATATATGCAGAAATTTCAGAAGAGTTGTGACATATTCGGTCATATCTACTCTTTCGTGCTTTTAGTTTCAGCACAAGGACCACGCCTGTTCACAATATTCCTATTTGGTGAGCTGGCCGTCACCTTCCTACCACCATAGGATCTCTATTTGTTTTATTAAATGGCCTATGGTAGTTTATTACTGCGCTGTCTTCAAATTTTCTTAATTCTGTAAGATCTCTACAATATCCTTATGTTCTGAAATTCTATGTGCCTTCCTCACTTAAGCACGAGGTTGAACTGTTCATCAGCAGCTGTATTCTGCCAGCAATTACTTCTACTTTACAACTACAGCAGCACTCCACTTCCAACGAATGGGCGAGTTTTCCCTAAATCTTCCACCAAAAGGTGATAGGAGGGAGAGTGGGGGAAAAAGGGGCTTAAAAAAATAATAATAATAATAAATAAGGCAAAAAAGAGAATGGGAAGCAAAACCAGTGATTTTTCAGTTTCCACTGTTAAACTATTCATTTTATGAATGGGGGGGAAATGACAGCTCTGATCTAACCACTGCAGGGATGTAAGAGTCTGTGCAGCACATCGCAAGATACGTACACATTAGACAACCAACTTGTGCTCACTTACACCCCTGGTAAACGTGCACCACGTGAAGATTCACTCACGATCAACTGGAAATTTCATCCATCGTTGCCATCTTGTCTTGCATGCTTGTTTTCCTTCGGCAGTAAAGCACATCCCTTTTTTTCCACTGTAGCCTCAGCTATCTCCAGCCTCTCTCAGAATAATAGATGGGAAGAATCACCAAGTACTCACCACTGAAGTAATAGTTACCACAGTAGATCTCCAAAAAAAAAAGTAGTGGTGTGCACTAAACTAACTCTATTCCTAGTCTTCGCTCTCCCTTTAAGATCAGAACTTATTTCACTTCTTTGTGAAGTGCATAAAGATCCATGTGCACAAACAACTATGATTTCCAGATGGCTCATACATATACCTTCTTTCTGGTGGTCACAAGACCACAAAATGTAAAAATAGAGAGACAAGGGAGAAAGAATCGTTTTAAGGGGCAGGTGGCTTTTTTTTTTTTTTCCCCCCCTAATCAAGTAGCCAAAAACACAGTAAAAAAGAACTGTTGACTGATATCAAGGTCAATTTCTACTAAGTGTCTTATAATAAAGTGGGAAGATTGACTTGATAACTCCTTTTAACAGAGGATTTATTAAATCCATAAAATACAGAAAAGCACAACCCTCGTTATTTCAGTTACCTTATTTCAGCTTGTACAAACAGCGGATTTCTTAAAGATCATCAAAGGAAACGGATTTTGATTTTAAATCTGTTGCACACTTTATCTCATACATATGAAAATAATTATGTTCAGAGGACTGAGTACTTTTTAAACATGACTCAGATAACTGATATGAGGTCTGGTGTTTATTTTTTCCCATTGTCTTTCCAATCAAATGTCTTAAATTTAAGAGACTGCCTCCCTGCAAACTCCTTGTCTTGGCAACTCACTCTAGGACCTGAGACTCAACATTTCTTCTCCCTTCTCCTGAGAAAAAAAAAAAGATCCTGTACTTAGACTTCACTGGCAATTCTTTTGATATGCAAGAGGCACTATAATCCATTTTGCTATTCCACAGCTAAGCAGTCAGTGCTCTGCAAAGCTAAGCAGCCCCAAAACTTGTTTTCTGCCAGCGAACTAAGCAAAAGACAGTGGCCCACAAAACCTTCCTTCCGTTCAAAAATTAAACCAGAGCTAACCAGACAGACTAGTACCAGAGAGGATTTAACTGCAAGTTAATGGAACAAAAACAATCAGCACCATTTACAAAACCACGACTGAACCACCCTGAGTCTGTTTTTACTTAGAATTAGAGTTTTCAGTAGCATCTCAGATGCACCTGCTGCAGACATCATTGTCTTTAATGGAAAATCATCTGTTATTAAGCAGGAGACACAGCTGTTAAAACGTAAATGTTGCCACTACTACTAGTTTCTGGGAAGCAATAAACAGTAATACATTTTTAGGAAAATATGGTGGAAACAAGAACTCCACATACTAAAAGATAAGTTTCCAAAGAGCAGATGTGATATTAGTCTTCAAATACAAAAACATTTTCTGAAAAGAGGAACCACATTTCTATTGCTGCAGTGGCTAGGAGAAGAATGAATGAGCTTAAACAGAAAAGATTTGAGTTACACATTAGGAATAACTTTCTAAAGGTAGAGAGAGCAATACTCTAGGACAGATAGGCTGGTAGGTTGTAAGTCTCCTGCACTGAGTAACTTTAGAAGTTAGACTATTACCTGATAGAAATAACATTGGTACAGCTGATCTCTGTATTGAAGCTGGGACTGGATGACCTCTCGCAATCCCTCTTAGCCCTACAATTCCATAAGCGCAGGGCTCACATACATTGAGAAATACATGGGCCCATTCAGTACAGGCTCTATAGATCTGTAAGGTACTTACTAAGCTGGATAAGGGAGCTTTGGTTGTGTTTTGTTTTGGAATTTTTTTTTTTTTTTTTAAATAAATCAATAGGCTTGGGCCATTTTCCAAAGATGTGATTTGGTAAGTTTCAAGCCAAACCTCTCAAGCTTTACTCATGAGATAAGTGCTAAACAATGAGCCAGATTCATCAAAGCTTTATAGACTTACTTAAACGAAAAAGAAACTGATTCAGTCAACTCACTTCAAGCCAAATCAGGCAGTTGAAAATCTATTCTTGAGATTTGGAAAATCTGTCTTTGCAAAAAAATGTATTTTAAAAATATGTTTCAAGAGTCCCTCTTTTGCAGGGGCCTCAGGCAACTCTGTCAAGAATCTGTTTTTTTCCAGTCTGATTAGGAGCAGTATCTTTCTCATGTCCATAGGAGACAGCTAAAGTATGTGTGTTTGCATATATATACACCTACATATTTTTACATATATACTTACATATATAAATAAGGATTGAAGAATTTTCTATCAAAGGTTTGATAATTAAAGCAGTGGGTTTGCTTTTCAAAAAGATTAATAGTGAATTTGCTTATTGACTAAAAAGAAAAAAATCAACAGTAGCGCTGGACACCAACGTATGCTACCAATGCACAAAGCTAAAAACCTGCTCTCAAGCAGGTTTATGATCCCTAGTACATAAAATCCACAATACTTCTTAGTCCTGCCCCTTGGAGTACTTCCCAGGAGGGGGTTAATTCCTCTGTTTCTTCAGCTCTTGGTATCTCTAGCAAGGAGGACAACACCTGGACCAAACAACCTAGATTTTTGTGTATGTCCTACAAAAATCCTACCAGAATCACCAAGGTGTTTCAAACAAGGCATCAAATTATTATTATTATTAGGAGAGAGGAGGACATAGGCCTGGTGTTACCTAACCAGGATGGGCCACAGTGTCAGCTGTGAAAGGGAGGAAGCACATACTGCCCAGCTCTGCACCGTAATGCAGTTTCCAGCATCCCACGTCTAGCTGTTGAGATGGAGAAAACCCAGTCTGCGAATGCTGTGCGGTGAGAAGTTCTGTGCTGGGAATGAATTGATTTCTAAGCAGAAGCAGAGAAGAGGCCTCCATACCCCTCTTCCCATATACCTCGTAAATTTTCCCTGCTGGAAGTTGTTGGTGCTATAGTGATAGGCACAGACTTAGCCCTGCAGACCATTAGGTGGCTGCCCCTCTAGCCCAACATCAAGAATTTACTGTAAACACGTATGTCAAAGCAATGATAAAATGTTCAAAACCTCACCAGACTTTCTTTTTGTGTCTTGTTCTATTCAAGGAAACTACTTCTTCCAAGAACATGGAAAGACCAAGTGATTTTGAACTGGAAAACCTGAAACGTCAGTAAGCTTACCTGCTAATGAGGAACTTGCTATTGAAATGAGCTCATTAGGTTTCATTTTTGCTGGCCGCTGATCGATTCACAAGCCACTTATGCGGCCTCTGTAAGCTGTACATAAATTATCAAATGCATTGATTTCTAAAAATAATAAATCAGCAAGTCAGTCCTTTCTCTATCTCTAGTGTCAGTGCCTAACTCGGTGGCCTTCAAAATTCATCCAAACAAAACAATAACATCAGTATTAACAGATACATTGCATCTCAGATGGCAAATATTCTATGGCAAAAATGAGTTTTCCTAGCATCTCACAGAAGTGAAGAAAAGCTTTGCCTCTGAAAATGTTACATACAAAATGTACAATATAAAATGCACAGAATTTTGCATGAATCTGTGTAGGTGGCAGCTTAAGAAATTCACAGTAAGGAACAATTGTCTACAGCAAGGAAAAATCCAAGCTAGACGATCTTAAAGTCCTTTTCCATCTCAGATCATTAAATTTCCATAACCTTCTTCATATGACTGAAATAGTGAAAGTCCTATGGCATCCCAGAGTTGGTGCTGAATTTTGGACATGAAAGCATTTTCTCTTTGTCAACTGGTACCTCAACAACATAGGAACAGAACCTGCTAAAGACTACAAGATTCAGCAAAGGAAGAGGTAGGGAAGGACTTCTTCACCCAAACATGCAGCCATAACGTTACCATTTTCAGTAGTATATATGACTATCTCCAATGCTAGGCTGGCCAACCTGACTTCACCTGGACTCCCAACTGCTTATAAAAAAAAAAAAAATACAGCAAAAATTACTCCTTTAGACATGCATGCTTGCAAATTTCAAACCACTTCATAACACTGATTTGCAATGATTTGCCTAAGGTCATGTGGGCCTTGATCCAAAGCCTATTAAAGACAAAGCAGTCTTTATATTGACTTCAAAGAGCTTTGGATTGGACACACGATGAATCACTGCATAGTAAACAGAAAAAACAGGAACGGAAAACCTGGTCTAAGGAAGATGCTTCAGTTTACTCAAAAAGATGGGCACGTGAGATTTATTTTTCCCCATTCTTCTGTATCACACTGTCAGCCCAACGAAAGGGCTATGGCACTTTTCTCCTTTAGCTGTACATCCAGGAATATTATTTAACCCTAAAAATCCTCTGATAGAGTCCAACACAAGAGCCAAACTACAGTTCAGTGGTATCTTCGTCACCTTGACACTCAGTTACACCAGCACGAGAGCAGCTCACTGAAGCGCCACTGCAGAGTCCTGTCAACAAACACCAGCCGAGGATGGTGCCAGCAGAGCTGGACAGCACACTTGCTCCTAAGTAACAGTAAGCCTAGGACTAAATGCAATAACAATAAGGAGTTAAAATGTGCAGACCAGAGAACATTGCTTAATCCCAGTTTACTGAAAGGACATGTCATTTTTAGAAAGTTGTCCAAACAACTGTCTTAATATTCTACACCAAAGTGGCTATTAATCAAACAACAAAGGCCCAATTAACACATAGCTGTTGTCACCTTGATGTTAAAAGCCTTTCCCTTCCCCCCTTCTTTCTTTCTTTTTGTCTTTAATGTTATAACCTAACCCAAAAATGCCTCAGGGCCCTACAGGGAAAAAAAAGACAAGATAGAGAGAGGGAGGGAGAGAGGGGGAGAGGGAGAGAAAGTGGGGAGGGGAGAAAGAGAGAGAGAGAAAGAGTCTTAAATACCATCTCTCCTCTAGGCAGCAATTTCCACAGATGAAGAGGTCACCACTGTTTAACAGTGTGCTGCCACGTTAATTTAGTATGACAAGATAAAGCAGTAATCTCTGCTCGAAGAGGCTGTAAACTGCCTGCTATCCAGGGACATGCTCGAGTCGATTTGCACTGTATATCACTTTATACAATTGCCGTGACAAAGCCCCCTGAGTTCCTTCATGTAAATCTCTCTCTCTCCCTCTCAACTTCCCTGCCAGTCAGACAGCATCGGATCTGCGGTAAGCTATGCAAACTTCACATCTTACGCATGCCAACGGACCCCAAAGCCCCCCTCCCCCAAGAGAAGATGTTTAGGACTTTGATAATCCATTGATCCCACTTCCATATCGGCTTGTATTTTTCAATCTGTCGTGTTAAGTTGTCAGAGAGGGCGATTAAACCGATGTTTCATGTTCTGAGATTTGCGTTCCTGGGAATGATAGTTTTCAAAGCCTTTCTTGCTAGGTTCTGCTTAAAGATTATCCCTAAGAAAGCTGATGTGAATATTATTACTGGCATAAACCTGGTAATAAAGCCATAAAGTGTTTTAGGTAAAGACATTTTAGAGATATTCAGGGTTATAAACATAAGAGTTTAAAGCTGGATAGAATTTGGAGCGCTTAAAAAAAAAAAAAAAAAAAGGCGCCCTGTCAGGCTGTGGAGTTTTCTCAGCATTAAGCAAAACAACATATGTAAAAGGGAAAAGGGAACTCACATGTCTATGTAAAATAAATATAATTACAGAATCACACTGACTTGTGTAGTTAGACAGGAATGAAAAGACAAAGTATGTGTAGCAGTGGTCATGATACTGCCTCAAATAAAATGCAGTGACAGCTATTTTGAGCGGACAGCTAAGAAAGCTGCCTGTGTCTCCAGCAGCCTCTGCAGCTGAGAACACGGTCTTCTTATTGGGGAAAACGGGTGATTTTCTTTCAATATGTTGCAATTCTGATATGCCGTCCTGCATCTCGAGAACATGCAAGTTTTAAATTATGCCTCTTCTCTATTTCACATTTAATTTGTGTCATTTTCCTATGGCCTGCAGGCATGATACAAGTCACAGCACACAATATACCAAACACGGTGCCAAAATGTGAAACTGCACACATGTATATATACCCACTTTCTGGATTAAACATAGATGAGGACATAAATAGAATTCAAACAAGCACAGCAGACAGGTTTCTATGGAATAAGAGTGGAACTTAACTACAGTTTCTTAACTAATATAATGCTAGGTCTACCTACTAAGCTTATGTATGGCATTTGGACCTGTCAGTACCACTATAAAAATGAGCAAGCAAGGATAAATCAAATCATTGAGACACAACAGGTTACATATATTGTGTTCTCTTCAATGAATTAAATTTGATAATAAAATCTGACACTCACTGCAGCTGATAGTAAGAATGGTGAATGCTTTATTAGACACATAAGTTTCTAACAGTAATTGAGAAGTAATTCCCTAAATTTTAGATGGGGAAAACCCACTGAAATCAATGTCACTTTTCAATATCCAGAGAATCTTCTCAAAATAGCCTTTTAAAGGTATGTTGGATTGCTTCTATTCTCCGATTCATGTTGCTAACCAACACATTTCAAACTGTACATATAAGTGTAAAATTCATTATTTGAACTTAACATTGCTGGCTGGATATATAACAAAAAGTTTGCTTTTAGGGAATATCCAATTCTTAAAATCCCACTAAATACCATTAGCGCTAGTTAAAAAAGTAATCTGCGAGAATATTAACACACCACCCCCACCCCCACCCCCCCCCCATGAGGAAAAAAAAAGCTTGAATGTGGTTATTTTTACAAAAATATGAGAGAATATTTGTACGGGAATATGTGTTATTTCTTTAACTCCACCGTGTACTGTGAATGGGATTACTCTCACCTAATTTTAGCCCCAAATTAGACATCTAGTCTAAACTAGTCATCAAGGCTCCCTCTATAGTCAATAGACAAGCACTTCCAGAGGATAATTAATCTTTCTTGTCTTAGATGCTTATTTTAAGATTGGAAAGGTTGTTCCAGGAGGGTGGTTATCTTTTTCCATAAACTGTGAAGAAAGCCCAGACACCTAACTTTTATGTGCCTGAACTTTGATGAACTGAAGCCCGATCTCATTGTATGGCATTCAAGAATCTCTATGAGTTTGGAAACACTAATAGACCATAGACTATCATGGATGAAGGACAAATACAGTTTCCATTGTACTAGCATATAAATTGAGGCATAGACAAGAGAGGTGAATTGCCAATGATAAATCAACAACTGGGAAGCTGGAAATACAGTCTTATTTCATCCAGTAAACTGAAAACTTACCATTTTTGTTAATATTTATGAAGTTACAAGTATGGAGTCCAACAATTCTTTGTGCAATTTTGCAGAGCAAAATAAAGATACAGGCCCCAAATATAAAAGTAAGATTTCAGTCAAATTACTTTATCCGCATGGAAAACTAGGGAATTCACTGTGGCCCTGAGTCAACATATTACCCAGCTCATGTTGACAGCTTCAAACCTGAAGCTCCAGTCTCTGCCCAAAAGCTAAGTTTACACTGGAGACAGGCAAACAGGAAAAGAACATCATCTACCACAGATGTATTCTTTTCAGAACTGAATCACACTATTTCCAGTTCTGCCTGTAGATACATACAATTCTGAAAAGTGTTTTCTGATAGAATTTATCAAATTGGTTTTAAAATAATTTACAAGTCTTACACACGTAACTATCATGAATGATCAATCTGCTCTCCCTCACGCTCTACGCGCATTACTGTCTGTGTCCAGATAATATAAATTCAAGATTTTTTTATAAAAGGTGTTTGAGATTTTATATTAATAAAGGTAAATAATATACCACGGACTTGCACTTGTAACGTCAGCCAGATACAGGACCCAAACTCAATGAGTTGTGTGTTTTGAGCTCTGAGATGCAGAATGCCTTATATTACCAACAGAGCTAAGCACTATATAGCAAATACTTATTTACAAAAAAGCAGATTCTCTGGCCAGGCAACTACCTCTCACTCAAGGCTTTTTTTTGGTAGAAGTTGTCTAACTACAGATTTCTAAACTATGGGGATCAACAGCCAAGTTTATCACCCTAAGCTCCAGCTGCAACCTAATGAAGAAAAACAGGCACTTCTAGGGTGTGATTTTTCTGACCAACTTGGAAGCTATGTTAGGACAAAGTGAATCACACTTTCCTATTCCCTATTTACTTCCATTAACCATAAAGTTAAACCTAAAGTTACTAGCTTACGTCTGGACATACACTTTGGAAACATTTAGTCTGACCAGTCTTCAGCCTTGAATCCTCACCTCAAAAGTGACATTGTGATTGAAATGACATTGCATCATGTGTTAGTGACCACACTTATGCTAACTTTCTTCCTATACGAGAGAAAGCCAAAATGATCTCTAACTGCACCAACTGTAATCAACAGAAATTTACTATTGAGACTGCTGTCGTATACCATAAAAAAAAAACAACACATAGATTTAACTGAAAATTATACAAAACACTAACTCTCTCCTACAGGGTCCTACATCCCTGAAGATCTGCATTTGTATTTGGTTGTTTTCTGGAGACCCACAGATATTGGATGCTAGGCAGCTAGATGCTAACCTCAGAGGTTGCTACTGCCTTTGAAAATAGATGGGCCCAAACCTGAGGAACACTCATGATTACAGCTGCAGCAGTTCAAATTGAAAAGAATGAGAAAGAAGGGAGACTCACTTATTGTTCCAGAGATGAAACACACTTTAAATTCAATCTGAAAATCAACACAGAGGAGGGTCTGAAGCACAGATATTTTGTATTGTTTCTGGCTAGCAATATTAATAAGCAACGCAAGCTTCCACTTCTGACACAACTTAGTATACAGATACACATACAAACTACTGCAGTAATTCAGACTCAAGATGTCAGAAGGGTTTTACCTTTTGCTATACTATTTCTTATTTTGTGTCATCAAACTCCAATCCTACAAAAATCTATGTGCAAAAGGAGTTATAGTCAGTGACCTCTCCTTCCCTCCTCCTTGCTACCATCAGCATTAGGTTCCAATCAACCAGATTATTTTGCAGGAACAGGGTCATAAGCTAAGCATTCTGGGGCAGGAATGTTTCTTTTTTCTGTCTCTATAAAAATAAATCATGCTTTGGGTACAATATAAATAAAGATAATAATAGTCTGATGTTAGGTTTTATTGGTCTATGTTTTGGACAATCTATATAATTTGCCTGTTGCCCACGTAAACTACAAAAAGTTAATCTTTATAGCCCTTTTTTTCCTTGGGGTGGATTTAGTTTTAAAAGCACCAAAAAAATATGCTGAAGCAGACTGTTCATGCATAATGACACTCTTGTTTACACTGCTCTGGCAAAAATTATCCTTACTTAAACTGGGCACAAATTCCATGTCCATTGGTTCATCTAGTGATGCTAAATTCACAGGATTCCTTGAGTCTACTTCTCCTCTGTAAAGGGGAAAAATGCCTTATCTGGTCACACAACTGTACCTAAACCGGAAAGAGAAACAAAGAACTTAAGAGTGTCAAAGCAAATCTGGAAATGAGGCCAGCCAAACTATTTGGGCAAGTTTGCTACCCCAGACATAAAGGACTCTTTTTACTTGAGAAAGTTTGTTTCCTCCATTTCATTGTCTTGAAACACCATGGAACATTGGTTGGTTCAGAAACATCACAGCATGCCAGTCGTCTCCCAGAGGGAAGTTGCTGCACATGTCTTAGGAATTAACCCACCTATGTCAGATGCCCATACTTAAGTAAACACATATTGAAATGTGGAGTCTGTTTTACCATGTGTCCCTCTCCAGCCATGAATCTCTAGAGGAAATTAATAAGCCCCTTTATTATAGTGGAGAAGGTGGTGATATTTCACTGATACACTCAAGACAAGAAGCAGCAGTTAGCTCCATGAAAGAAAGAAAAAAACAAAACAAAACACCAGGACACTTTAAATGCTAGCGACTGCCTGAAGCCACATTTTCCTTACTACTCCAGCCGCCATTACTTTTGGTGAATCTGCAAAAGCATTACCAGTGGCAAGAGAAGTCAGAGAAAGAAAGCTGGCCTTGCCACAGCCTAACCCAACTTAAATTTGTATAATGTGAGAAAACGTACTTAAAGAAACAGGGTGAAAAATGATGCAGCATTTCACTCAGCCATTAAAAGGACAGAAAAGAAAGAAAAGCTTCAAATTGTCACTGCAGTGGGTAACATCCTAACTATGGACTCAAATATTTGATAGTGAGAGAAAAGACTGTAAAACGTGACTGTGCGTACTGAGCGTGGCAGAAGATTCTGGCACTTCTAGGAGCCAGAGCTGATTACCACATATATTCCTTGCAACCCTGAAATTCAAGAAACCATGACCAATACTTCACAATGTGTTTCAGTTTTGTTATATCTCTACTGAAAGTAGAGCTGCATATCAAACCACAACTATCTTCTAGTTTACTGACATTCTGTCCAAGCAAATAGCACAATGCTTTCTTTTACTGTGCAATGTTTTCATATGAGCTATTTCCTAAAAGGCTTTAGAATGGATTAAATAATAAAAATTACTAAGTTAAATATGACTACAAGCAGAGGCAGAAAATGGGCAAGGCAGAAAAAGGTTTTCAGAGGGCAACTGCAAGCACTGATAGTGATGGAGTTATGTTATTCATGTAAAGCTGGAAATAGAAAAAAAGGCTTTCTCACCTGCAATTAAAAGAAAGGCCACACCAGCTGCTCAGAGGAAGTCAGGTGGATATGAAAAGTGTATGGAGCAGACAAAAAGCACATGAGGAAACTGCTCTGGAAGTTCTAACATGAATGGACAACTACTGAAGCAAAAATGAGTCAAGGTAGTGTGCAAAAGTAGAAGTCTGCACTACACAGGGGGCAAAATATAATCCACTTAGACTCCCCCATGCCTTGCCCTGAGGTGTGTGTCAGATAAGAATACAAAAGCCTCGTATGCTGCTCTCTATTCTGATAGTAGTTACACTGCCAGCCCAAGGCCACAAAATTCTTCACAGTGCAGAAGATTGGCCAAAGGAGACAACCTCATAGTTTGAAAGCAAAAGTATGAAAACTTAATGACCTTTATGTTGTCTTCTCCTTCCAGAACCATGGAGAACTAGGTGTTTAACTGGCAGCAGAGTCTCTGCCTCACTACAATATCGTAAGGATTCACTACCGTCAAAGAAAAGGCAGCATTTCAGAATACATTTGTGCAGAGTGCCACAGGTGATGGGCCTGGACTGGAGAAAGTATACGAAGTCCACAGCTACTGTTTGACTTCTGGTAGGATGGAGATACCACAGATCCTACCTATGTTATGCCTCACCTAGGGACTGACTGTTGAAAGCAAAAGCTCTTCAAGAAGTAGGAACATTTAAACGTACTTTCCTTACATTGCTGCTATAAACCGATCTTGCAGTCCTGCTAGGGCTTTCTCCATACCCAATGCACTATTTCCAGTGAAAACATACAAACCTCAGTGAAACTACCTGGCAGATCTCAGCAAGTGTGTGTAATCCCAAACTGAGCTACTTAGTAAAAGCAGTCTGGACTGAGATACTAATTTGGAATGAAACCACTGTGTCTATTGTGGAAGTCCTGGGGCAGATTGCTTAGAAAGATGACCAATTTTTTTTTCTTCTAGGGCTTACATATTTTTTCAATAGTGCACTTAATAGTTCTTTTCTCTTCATTGCAAGAGAGACCATCTGGTTCAAGTATTCCTACTGACTGTGGGGTTTATGGTTTTACCTACCTTTTTTCCTATGGAATTATTCAGCTTTTCAATTACATTCTACTAGTATTTATGCAAGAAGCTTAAATGAAGATATTTTCCAGTATGAAGTCAATGAATTGATTCCTAGGCATATAATCACTTGCAAACAATGGATACATACAGTTCCCAGCACTTCTATAAAACAAAGGTGTTTACTTTTCTGTTGATTATTTTCTGCTTAACTGCATTCAAATGAATCCATTAAAAACGTGACTGCTTCACAGTAAGACGATCTTCAGCAAAAACAAACAACTGCTGTTTCCACTTCTCTTCATGGCCTTTAAAATCTACAGTCATCTGCACCCTGTATTTCAGGCAATTTACAGACGATAAATCTGGTCTTGATTTGTTAATTTATTGTTTTAAATGTGGTTCTAACCCTCCTGCTCGGAGAAAAAAAAATGTTTTCCTACTTTATTACTTATTTATTGTCCCCTAACCAACATTTGGATCTTTCAGAGTCTGATCAAAACACCAGCAGGTCATCTCAAATTTCAGCCAGTCTTTCTGCCCATTGACTACAACTGGAATGATATATCCACTCTGGTTCCCCATGGCCACAAGTAAGCAAAACTCATTGGATTAAGAGAGTGCAAAACAAACCAAGAGAACCTCCATAACCTAGCGTGCTGCTCCAGAATTGCACTGTGGCTTTGACCCCCTGCCTCACCTGAAGAGTGAAAACATTTTTGTTTGTTTGCCTGCCCTGTCTAGGACCTGCACAACATGTAGTTTTCAAGTCATTGCTAAATACTGTAAGCACTAGGTACTTACATAGACAGACAGGATTGGAGGGCCAGGAGAAAACAGACCGTGACAAGGAGGACAGGCAGGTAAAAACTTAAATGGAAGGTATTTTGTCAGGCAGATACAAGAGGTATCAAAGCTTTTTCTGGCTCCATCTCCACTTGTTCTCAAGGACTGCAGCGAGTTTTCTGGGATCTGGACTTAGACGATGCAGTAGGCAACTTCTACAGCTCTTTGATGGGTCCTGGCTGATTTCTCTTTACTTTTCCTAAGAGCCTGTAGAGTCATTCTCTGAAATGGTGCAAGTGTAAAGATTGGAAAGATCAAACTCTGATACAAACCTGAAATTATATTTGTGGAAAGTGCTTTCATGCGCTACTTTTGTGATGACATTTACAATACATTGTTTGTAACAATGCCATTTCATCATCTCATAAATATCAATTTACCAATAAGAGAGGAATGGAAGAACATCAAAAAAAGACAAATGAAAACTTACCACCGTTTCTGTTTTGTTTTAATTGATCTAGTCTTGTTCAGATAAGCCTGTCTATCTCTTACAAAAACAACAGTTTATAGTTTAAACTGTGAAATTGTGTGTGTGTATGTGTGTGTGTGTGTGTGTGTGTGTGTGTTGTAATTATGGTGCCTGCTAACAATTTCATACTGCCACATTGCACATATGGCTTCCAAGCTAGCTTTATCTGAATCTTTGTGAATCTATTCTCCGTGCTATTAAACTGAGCACATTCCACATCGTTCAAAAGTAATTACACTTTTGTCTAGAGTGTAGGAGACTGCTCTCCCCAAACAATGAAATTCTCATTATTAGAGCTGGCACAATAACGGCACTGGTGTTCACAACACTGTGCATTGTACCATCACAATAACTTATCCTCAGCTTGATGCACAAAGGTATACTGGAAATTAAAATTTCTCTAAAACCACAACGTTTTTTTTTTGTTGGTTTTGTTTTGTTTTGTTTTAATAGGCATTCTTTAGCTCAGTATAATTAGAGTCCTATTTGACTTTTTAAAAAGCTATATGCATTCAGATTGCCATTCTCTTTGCAACTTCTGAATAGTAGCTAAGTGCTCCAGCCACACACTGTTCTGATCCAATACTATTCACATGCTGATGACCCCAGACCCATAGGTGAAGTGCAGGCCAGGATGTACGTGATAAGAGAATTTAAATGCAGCATTAAACAACTTTTTATTTTGGACTAGTGGAGGAAAAGCATGAAGCAATGCGTCACTAAGCTCTTTGACCAGAAGTACTGTTATACTTTATATGACCAAAATTTCTTAATATTATTCCCAAGTTACAGAGGAATAACTTCTTTCACCATAGAAATGAAACATTTTTTATTGTAAAACCATTAACCTATTTAACAGTGCACTGTAGTATTACCTATCAATTTAAAGCACTGCTGACAATGAATTCTGAATCTTACTGAAAATGCAGGACAAACGTGGGCTGGCAGCGCAGTCACGGAGTTTGGAACAACTGGACAGTGGCAAAATTACACCTCATCAGTTTGACCTTTTGGTCAGAACTTTGTTTTTGTTGTGGTTTTGTTTTTGTTTTTTTAAATCTCATCCAACATTTGACTGATATTCTACAGTTAAGAAGAACAGTGACATTTGACCACAGTATACCGTGCTCGTGGTATACTTCAGTCAGTGCTTTCAGCCTTGAAATCTCTTATTTTCAGAGATTAGCACACAGAAACTGCTGGTGAGATCAGCAGCACTGAGAGGTGGCAAAAGCAACACGGTAAGGCAGACAAATAGAAACAAATAAAATAAACCCTCTTAACTTAGATGAGCTAACAACTATCTCTGCTATCCAAATATTGTAGCCTTAATAGGCTTCTTCAAAAGAGGTATCGACTGATACTATCACCCTCAAGTATTTTCCCGGTAAGCTTATGGTCCGCTATGAATGTCCTAAGGGGATCCACGGATATATTCCAGGCCACATAATTTGCCTTGTATTATCCTTCTGAGCTTTTTGGTTAAGTCGGATAAATTATTGTTTCTTTTCCTATCAGTGGAAGAGCTTTCTTTCTTACAATGAGTATCTAATTTCTTTTATCAAGAGGAGGGGAGTTTGGGATAGAGTTGCCCCTGACTTTCACAGAACCACAGAATGGTTGAGGTTGGAATGGACCTCTGGAGATCATCTGGTCCAACGTCCTGCTCAAGCAGGGCCACCTAGAGCCAGTTGCCCAGGACCATGTCCAGACAGCTTTTGAATATATCCAAGGATCCTAGGATGTCCCAGCTGGCAGAACTTGTAAAATGAAACACAGCTGGAAATAACCTATGAAAGAGAGGGTCAATTAGCAACTAGAAAAGTGAGGCCAAGAAATTGATTCTCAAGGTTGAAATTGTTTTCCTAACTGTCCCTTCATGACTCAGTGCTGAGAGGCAGAATATGAGGAGACAAGGACAGCTGCAGGGACAAGAGGAATTCAGCTACACAGCCTACTGATGACACAAGGCTGTATAATTCCATACCTTTTCCAGATCCCTTGGCTGTGGCTTTCTTCTGCTGAGATTGTTCCTGAGGCTAAATGGGTGTTGCACATGTAAGCTAACACAGAAATATCTCTCTGGATCTACACTATCTCTACGTAAGAAACCCTCTGGAGGAGAGTCTTAGCCAGCAACCACACACAAAGCAGTACAGTTTAAGAGGGGGGCAGCAGCATGATGTATTACGTGACTTCAGACCAGTTTTACATCTGATCCTGTCTTACTGGACATTGGAGAGACCTGTAAAGGTGTCCCTTGCTAAGGACAGCATGCAGCTGGAAAATGAATACTCCATAGTCACTGGCAGACTCAGTTAGTAGGTGCAGTCGTATAGCTGACAAGCTATTAAGAAGTGTGAAGCACACTGCTGGAGCTTTATCAATAAAGCTGCATTGGACTGCACTGTGTGGTGGTGTGTACACATGTGCATGAACCTGGATTTGCTTCCTAGAGACCATAAGATAGCACAGAATGTCAATTCAAACAGTACAAAACTGACCTCTGTAACGCTATCAAAGTGCATATACCCTTTTGGAATGACTTTCATAACTGCTAATCAATTACTGAAGTAACCAAGAAGGTAGCCTAGCACTAGGTTCAGTTACTTCCTTCTTATAACTACATACCACAACAGCAGAGGGAATGATTACGTATATTTTACTCATTTACACTGATCACTTCCTTCTTTCTGAAGACACATAGGCTACACTCTTTCTGACCTACCTGGATGTTGATTTTTACAAGATACTCCTCACTAAAAGAGAGATATTACCAAAATGCCGCATTCATACCATCTGGCAATTTTCTTAAATATGTATGAAGACAAAACCAGTCCCTACAACCCCCCCCAAACATGCTTCAAATAAGCCCAGAGCATCTTACTACTACAGCAAAACTGTCTAAAACATGCAAGAATTCAGTATGTTGTATTATAAAGAGACAGAACACACTGTTTTGACATCACAGTAAATACAGCCTTCATAGCAGAAAGTCACACTAGATGATCAGCTAATCTTCTCGGTCTTAAAAACTGTACATGAATAAAGCAGTTAGTTAAAATCAATTATGGAGCAGTTAAGCGTTTCAGTGAGGTGTAGTTAAAATACTCCTGCTGGCCTCCTTAGAAGACAATGAGTTTTTCTTTCATCAGAGTCTGATTCTACACTACTGGTGTCATCACAAGTTTACCTATTGAATTAAATGTTGTCAGGAACAATCCCTTATCTTGAAAACACACACACACACTCTCTTAAAACAGGCCAAAATACAGCAAAGCGCATATAGCAGTTACATACTCTAATATCCTATTGGCTGGAACTGTATACTAATAAATTGCATCTCCATACGATAAAGGATGAGAAGTAAACAAACTAGAAAAAGACAACGACATGTTTGCCCATGAGTAATTTTTTCCAATGACGTTTTTTCTTCATTTAAAGTTGCAATAAGCCAAAGTAAAATTAAATATTCCAAACCACTGTTAGAACTTAAACATTAGACCAAAAAGGAAGGAATCAGTGAGTTATTTTTTCTAGGAGAGAAACTTCAGTGAATATCCAGTGACTTGGTCCTATGCGAAATAATAATCCCTAAGGCTTTTTACTTAGGGCTTGTTACATATGCATAATGAGCTGTAAGGGCTTAAATACCACTATGGAGCTGTTGCAGGCTTTTATGAGAATATGCCATCACCCTTTTTGCAAGGCCTTTTTAAAAGCCTTCAAATATGCAGGTCCACTCATTATCTTCACTTAAAAGTGAAACTGCCAGTGCCCTTGTCAAAGTGGGAGACTAACAGAAAAGTTGCAGTCAATTTGTAAACAGGCAAAAGCTGCGTGAGTGTGTTCACAAGAGACAGCTCTGTCGAGGTACCCAAGTCCTGGGGTTTCCATGCCTTTTCCCTGCACCTTTCAACCTTTGTAACATCATATTACAGCACTCTGCCTGAAGGGCCCAAACACATCACGTTATAATCCTGACACTACAATACTAGTGAGGAACATGGCATTGTTTTTGTTCTTCTTATTTGTCTGCTTCTAGATAAAGTCAGTTCTGGACTCCCAGTGGGCTGCTAAATGTAATGAATGAAGGGCACTGTGTCATTTGTAAAGTGCACAAAAAGGTGGAAATTCACAAGTGAAGAAGTGGGAGGCTGATTTAATTCACTAAGCACTGCAAACTTTCTTGTAGGTACCTGTAGCATGTGAAATTCACATCACACGTCATTTTTTAAAACCAGCAAAATCCGAAGTTGCTTTTTTTGACCCTTTATACAGACTTCCATGCTTTACTATTGCATAAACTTGGCATTGGGGTGATACTTCAGACACCACACCAAATATGACTCTCACAGTATTCCAAAACCATTTACTGTTTGCTGAACACATACACTTCAAATTCACATCACTGTCGCTAAAAAATTTTAGCACCCTAAATGCCAGCAGGCAAAGGTGAGGAAAAGCGGAGTTTGCACTGCGAGCGATTTAGCATCTATAGTAGAGGGTAAAGGCAGTCCAGCTAGGTCAAAGCTTTCACATTATTGTAGCATGTTCTGTACGTGTAACTGTGCATTGTATGCTCCATAAAGTACAGATCTGGATGCCAAACTACTGTAGAGGCAGAATTCAAAGAATGGATGTAAGTACAATAGACCATTAGCAAACCTACCATTGTGTTGTGCTGAGAAGTGGGAGTCCTATGGTCACAGTTCTCTTGCGTCAGCAGAGAAACTGGCTGAAATTCCTCAGAGTGAGGCTTGTTGGGAAAACTCACATGCAAGGGAAGGTGAAAGGCTGGGAGCCCGTCACTCTCCTCTTCTCCCACTTTCTGTCTGCTTGTCACCATGGCTACCTCTCCATCTGCTTCCCCATACGGAGAGGCTGGTCGCTTGGAAGACATCCTGGAAGGAACAAAAGAGGAGAAAATAATGAAACCTCCAAATAAATCCTTAATACCGTCATTGTGTGGTTAGGGGCCATTGTAACAGAAATGCCTTTTTTGTGCTGGCAGAGAGCAGGAAACCATCCAAATACCACTGCAAAGCATACACAATTGGGAACAATGGCCAAGCAGGTAGCAACAGAACAGTGGCTTGTTTGTTGTGAGAATAATACACTAATATAGCACTCTCTTGCATTCTGGCTTCTTAAACATGAAAATTCACCTAAGAAGGCTGTATAATGAAATGCAATTCCTTTAAAAAAATACCCATCTGGTTTTGCATTTGCAAGAGACTGTAAGAAGATAGAATGTCTCCCAATACAAGCTATTGTCAACTTAGCTTTTCAGGAATAATCACTTGCATGTATTTAACCGTAACTGATTAAAAAAAATTTAAAAAAAGAAAAAAAAAAAAAGAAAGTAAAATAAAATAACTTGCTAGCAAGCCAAAACGTCTGTGTTGTGTTTATAAAACTTCACTCATGTGAACAACAGAGTGTTATAGTCATGTTGCAAGAATCTTTTCAGGTTTGCAGGTCTGGAATAGTTATGCAATTAAATATCTGACATTAATAATTTACGCTTTTTGAGAACACAGATTCAGATTTGTACTAAATGGACAAAGATTTGCTATGAAGATACTCTATAGTTTCTGCCTATAGTGAGATCAGGAAAAAAAAAAACATGTAAATGCCATTAACATCTATATCTTCATAAAAAAGGATACAGAAGGAAGGTACATAGAGCACATATTGTAAAAATCACACATAAATCTTGACTTAAAATTCAGGCCCACATTCCAAATTTTTTGAGACTGCCTGATAATACTGTTCTGATAGCATGTATGTATCTTTAACTTTTAGAAGGACTGAAAGAATCCTTATTTCATTGGAAAATCCAGTTTTCATCCAAACCAGGAACTACTGAAAACCCTACAGGACCATCTGAACCCAGAATACTTCCAGCTTGGTCTTCAAAACAGAGGGGTCCAGTGAACTATTAAAATGCAGACAACTTCTGGGGTTAATTACAGCAACATTGTTCATGAAAATCAGGGTATGTGCATGGATGGCGTAATGGGCTAAGCAAGGGCATCTGTAATAAGGAGTGGAATGAGAAGTAAGAAATCCGATGGGCATAGTCAAAAGAAGAAAAGGAAGAAAAAAGAGAAATATTTCATGGCAAATAGGAAGTTATGAACAAGGAAACTGAAGACTATTGTACGTAAATTTGAAAAGATGGGCTGAAGTAATACGGATCCTCCTCAAAAATCTAGTATTTATGATTCTAATTACCCCATTTTGATTTTCCACTTCACAGTTAAAGGACTGAATTTCAAAAGCCCAGCAGCCTCTTGAACCATGTGTGGGGCTGCTGTGAGGTGGAGCATGTCCATACGATTTGGCATATTGAGCACGAAATGGTTCTTAGCAGCAGTCAACTGGGTCTGAAAACAAACAGTGACTTTAAACAGCCCTTTGTTAGGACTTATTTTGTTTCTAATGATCTCATTTTGAGCTTTGCCTCCTGAGCCAAGTTGGATTACACTAGGTTAAAAAAAAAAAATTAAAAAAAAAAATCAACCAACCTCAAAACCTTATAAAAAAACCTCAGAGAAAAAAAATCCCTATGAGAACCTGTACTCAGCTGCACATCGCCTGTTCTGAACACCACCTATTGCCTGCACAGAGAGAAGCAATCTGTATTTTCTATTAATGTTTGACTTAGTCCAACAGACTAACACTTCATACATCCTACCTGAATTCTGTCTTCTAGGCTTTCCCACCTACGTGTCTGCAGCAAAGCATATGGATAAAGACAGAGATCACCAGATAGACTCTTATCTGGCAGTTTTCTACTAGCCTGCTGAAATCTGCATTTTGCAGCTATGTTTGATATGACAGATCCCAAGCTTTTCTTCTGCAGAAACCATGCAACTCCCTTCCTGAAGTTAATGTGAATTATTCATATTCTGCATTGCACCACACCAAGATACATATTTGCTATTGATTCCAAGTGTAACATTGTGGTTACTCATTTCAACACTGCCTTAATAAAAGTTTGGGTTTTTACAAAATTTCTCCTTCTGAAAATTAGCACTAAGCACTTGTCTCAGTTTTTGCAAACAAAAAGGGAGGGACACAAAATCATTAGTCAATTATTCTGTAGGAACGTTGCACACTATAGAACATTTACATTTGATGACTGAAAATATTCAGTCTCCACTACGATTCACTTTGACAATAAAATATAGAGAGGATACCTTGCTTTGTATTGATGACTTGTATAATACACTCTATACCCAAATTGTGTTTAAAACTCCTACTGCTCTTAAGCCAGACTAACCCAGATTCTGTGTTCAAGTAAAGATCTTCTGCTAACTTTATAAGTGAATAGATGGTTTCCTCTACTGTGTTTAGTTAGCGTGCTGCAGATCACCATCACCTTCTGCTTGTCACTGTTCCCAACACGGATGATCTCATTTTCTGCTGGGAATTTATAAAAATAGGCAAGGAAGGCAATAGAGGTGATGACCTCAATACACTAGCAATAACAGAGATTATGATGTTTGTGATCTAAACCAAAAACCTACAGGTGGGACCATAGGCCAGTCTACAGTGACTAACTGGAGAGGGAAGGAGAAACTTATTCCTCCCTCATGCAGCTCTTAAAAGTTCCCATTTAAATTACAAGCCACATGCCCATCACAGTGCTAGAAGGCTAACAAATTAGTAAAATGGCTAAAGCAGTGAAGTTGAGGATTTAATCCGCTTTAGTCTTCCAAGTGAGTACGACACACAAAGAAATAGATGGACAACCCTAGGTAAGGGTCACACAGCTCAGACGATGACTGCAATTCTTTTTCAGGTAGCTCTGTCTGTAGCCAACACAAGTTAGGTATAATCTGGCTTTCCAGAAATTTCATCATCCCTTTCAACACCACGTCACAGTTTCACAGAAAATACTTACTCCTTATGAACACCTGGGAAATTTTCACAAGAAAATGCAATATTTTAATAAATAAATCAATCTGTATCTCCTTTTGGAAATGTCTTCCCAAAGAACAGTAACTATCAAAGGCGATAGGAGAAAAGGATCAAATCATTGAGAGGTTTAGGAGCAGAAAACAACATGATACAACATAAATGCATTCACAAATAGTCTTTTGTTATTTCTACAGCTTTATTGGTCCCTTTTCTGAATCTGTAATGCGCCAAAACCCTGTATCCTTGAATTTGCTTTTCTTCATACATCTTCATTTTCCTCCTGAGCTACCACTAGGTCTAAACAGATGCCGTATCTGAGATGCAAGTTCCTATTAAAAACAATAAGGGAAACAGCTAAATTCTGAGTAACAATGTTATCTGAAACTGAGCTCTTTTAAACAGATCTAGGTCTAATGAGGGACTGGAATTATCCCATCTTAACAAAGGACTGCAAACATCCTGGGTCTACCCTCAATGATAACAGCTTACATGACTTCGAGATCTTTTCCTCAAACTAGTTTAAACTCAGAAGGGTTTTCAATTACACCCAATTGAAATAAGGTTTACAATGAGAGAGGAAACATCAGTTTCCTCAAGTATCAACTTATGGATAGGATTTAAAAAAAAAAACAAACAACAAAACCGCAAGATAAAACTCTCCGAAAAGTAGTAATATGGTGGACCAGATTCTGAGTATAAAAGGGTGTCTCCACAGATGAAATCTGTTGCAACTTTAGGCCTGAAAGATGAGTTGAATTTTCAATTGTCATTAATCACTTCTACTGAATACCAATAGCTAAATAGTAAGTTTTCAGACAACTTACATCTGCAAAGTTCAGACACAGTGGGACACAGGCAGTACTCAGCCCACTTTAGAGACACACTGCAGTTATGAAAGGTATCCCCATACCTGATTTTTATCAGGGCTTAGCATGGAACTGAAGATTTAGTTCTGGTGAGGAAATAAAATATGACTCTATTTCTTGTAAAGGGACTATTTTTTTTTTCTGGTTTTGGAAAGGCTTCTTGATATGCATAAATTGCAGTAAAAAAATAGCCTTCTGTTAATTTTTCATTAAATCCATACTTTTCCTGGTAGCACTAATATTTTTTTTTCCAGGGAGGTAAAATCTCACTCTTCTAACTCACTCTTATCCCATAAATACTTCATGCAATTCATCTTACAATAGCTTCTCCACATATTTCTTTACTCTCCTTCAATATACAACAGACTCTTTGTAGGCTTAAACTGATACCCTGTGTCTATTGATCTCAGCGGGTTTGGACCGACTTCAGCATGGCTGGATTTTCTCACTGCAGAGAGTAAGAGCTGCGCCGCATCCATGTGAATTGTTTCCTCATTTCATCTACAAGTATTGTTCTACCCAAATAATTTCAGGCTACCAAATAACATTAGTTTGTTTGTTTGTTTTTCCCTTTACTTCAGTGCCTCACAAAAGTGATCTTTCCACAGTTCTGTTTTTTTCCAGAACCTCATTTAAATGTCCCCACTACATTTCCAGTTGTTCATTGGTTTTGGTTCATTTCACACCCAACCCAAATCTGAAATAGTATTCAAGGAGATAGTGCCCTCTAGCACACAACCAGCATCCATCCCAATTTGATTGCTCATGCCATAAAATTTCATAAATTTTATGTCATAAAACTCTAATCTTGTTACATTAAGGAAAATACCTCAGAAGCATTTCAGATACCCACAAAAGCTTTTGGAGAAATGGCTTATCCACGTCTTCAAAAGTGACACACACAGATGTGTCAGGAGAAAAAGATATGAGGCCATAAATCTTAACTTGTTGGGACTTAATTAAGGGATTCATCAATCATTACACAGCTCACCCCATACACATACAGGCAAAATCCCGTCAGCTGCCACAACCTACAGCAATCTACAGGTTAAAAACTCCCAAAGTCCCTCTGCTCTGACTATTTATAAATGACTTTGTATAATCTAGCATTAAGACCTGTAATTATAAAACAGCATTAAAACAGGCCTGCATAGTTATGGATAATTATAGTTGGTACACTTTTTAAAGAAATAAAAAGCTTTTCCATTCAAACACAGGCTTTGCCTTCTTGACAGCTCCAAGTCCACAGGATGTAGAGATGATGTAAATTGTATGTCAAATTTTTGACTGAGCAAGACCTTCTTTTTCCCCCCTTTATCAAGAGAGGCATTGTTGTTTTCTCGCCATAACTAGGCGTGACAGCGCCTGACTGGAGTCGCATAGCCAGTTTCTGAATCGGCATGAAAATGTTCACCTCTTGAGTTTCTCTGGCAGCTACAAACCAAGCCTTTCTCATGGGGAGAGTTTAAGCCACTTGGCCCCGCACACCAGAGATGGGCACGGAGCTGCGTTCCGAAGAGACACAGGAGGACAAGACAAGCAGATCTGATCTTCCACCAGCAGCGTGGAGGGTCGTTCCAGCTACCAACAGCACCAGGAATTTACTCACTAACACAGCCCGATTCCAAAACAAATGCTATACGCTGAACGACTACCGTGAACCTCAGTGGGATTCAGTCTGACTCTCGTCCTGATCTGCAGAGATGTGTCCCCCTAATTAAAATACGTTGGAAATCTGCAGACTCTGCTTTTCCACTGAAAATACTTATGATTACAGGCAGCAGCAATATTACATACATGTACATCTAATGTGTAATCATACACACATACACATATATGCACAGACACAAGCTTATCCAAAATGTCAGCAATACATCTGCCTCATCTCTGATGGTGTCTAGTACTAGTAAAACTGTTTGTATTCCCAGGTTTATTGAATCTCTCTACAGACAGCAGACAAGCAAAAGGCACTAGTTAATACTAATGACTGTTTCCATTCCGTTTTGGCCCCAAATTCATTCATTATTTATGTACACTGAATAACTAGTACCTTTAAAAAACCCCACAACTCTGTTCATTTTGACAGGATTACTTGTGTAATAAGGTATTACTCAACATGAGTAAGGGTGGCAGACTCCGACACTCTGTCCCACTGGGAACTGCAAGCCCGACTTGTTTCTACACATACCACTAAAAACAGACTTTGCTTGGCAATGTCTTTGAGTCATTTACAGCCTGGTTTGGAATTCTTTACTGAAGTAATTTTACAATTAAAAAAAAAAAAGCAAACATCTCTAATCTGCTAATCAATACAAATGTGCATGAAACGTGCTCTCATCTGTCACTCACACTGAGATGGAATAATCTGTTAATTATTACTTTCTAGGATCATATCAATCAGCCATCTTAAAATGCACATATGCTACAAATAAGTCATATTATCCAAAAAGGGTTTTGGTGAACAAGACACTTTTGTTAACACAAACCAAGATTGCTATGGCATAACCTGTGCAATACTTCTGTGCAGCTATTACTATAAGCTGCCACGAGTAATCCTATGGTTAAGGCCACCCAATAATTTCCATTTCACCCAGCACACTTTCTCCATTTTGCTTTCCAGAGTCCCTCCTCGTATGGTGTTACTTCGACCATTTTTTTCAGTCCACCAGTTTAGAAGATTCTGAATGTAAAGTGGGCAGGGAATATGCTATCCCTTATCTATTTTAAAGTATGCATTTTCAAGTAAAGTAAAGTATAAGCAGCTTGGCTGTTAAACACAATATTCCACATATTGTGGAAACTGTTTTTTGAGAAATGGTACTGTTCAAAATTCCAGTGGTAAATGGTTTCATTTTGACAAGTTCTGAAACCCTCAAATAAGAAAGTTGTTACAGTGTCTTCCAATAAAATGTTAATAAAAATCTTGTAAAATTTTTCTTTTTTTATTAGAAAAAAAAAAAATTAAAAACTTCTTGTAAACTCTGTGCTCTCAACATATTCTTGCATTTGCAATGAATTTATGCATGAAAAACCACTGCAAAATCAAGTCTAGGAAAAACACGTTATAAAAAAACAGCTAATGTTGAGTGTTCTTAAAGCGTGTTACGTAAAGATTTTTCACTGGTCTTTCGAAGCAGGTAACTGGAAAAGATTCTTTGTGCCTGGCTAAGTTGATCAGTTAAACACCCTAGCCCCAAACAAACCAACCTTCAACCAAAACAGAATTTGTAAGGTGATAAAGGAACTCCTATCAATATACTACATTCTATTACTGTATTCTATTACTACCGCTATTAGTAGCCAATTCTTTTGTAGATCTCGCATGGGACTTTGCCTTATTGTCCCTATTTTGTACAGTAACTAGTAGGTGTTAAGCAGGAACGCTTAGTGATTTACCCAGACACACACATTTAAAATCGGCTTTAGCATGAGAACTCATATCCTGTTTTCATTTGGTACCTGTCAACTTCATAAGCCTTTTGTTTTCCACTAGTCTGTACATCAACTAGAAGAGCCAAAAAACTAATAGTATGTTTACAAACCAGAAACTACAGGATCAGATTTTACTTCTGTGGAAAAGTACGTTTCTAAAAGAGCAAACTTCAAAACATGGATTTATTTTTTTTTTTTGGAGAACTTCGCAAAACCAGAAGAGGCATACAGTGAAAATGTGGTTACGGTACAGGCAACATAGAGCCCTAATGGTGCAGTGTCAAAGACAATGAGCATCTATCAGCACAAACTCTGGAACAGCAGGATGCAGTCATTGTTGATGTTTCAAGTAAACTGAGCCTGATCACTGGCTTCTTTCATGCAAAAGACTCTGCTTGGATGATTTTGAATTAAATCCACAAGCTCATTTATTTTCCAGTGCATCCTCAAATTAACTCTGGCTTCCTTCCCCCCAACCCCCAAGCTTTTAGAAATGTATGCCCCCCCCCCCTCCTTTTCAGTTTCTCATACATCTTGCTTTTTTACTCTTTATTATTACCATCATTATTTTACATTTGTCCTCATGTCACTGTAGAAATAGCAGAGTTTTGGCTTTGTTTTCACAAAAACTTTTAGGAACTGCGCACTGCTGAAAGTGCTATTGCAATCACCATGACATTAGGTAATCATCACTCTTCTGCCTGCTGAACGACAAAGAGGGATTTAGTCAAATAATTAGAGTTTTCAGGCCCTGAAATTTCACTGTACAAACTATTACTTGAAAATGACAGAGAAGAAGTCAGCCTGTCTCCAGACGCTGAGTGGGAGAGCTGTGCTGCACGCTACAAGGAATCTATACATCACACACAGACGTGCATACCTAATTTCCATTGACATTGAGTGAAATGAAGGCAAGGAGTTGAAAAAAGCTTTAAAATCATGACAATTATGAATTACTTACTTATTACAAAGAAATGTGAGGAAGCACAGGCTCATTCTGAGAAGTTAGCTAATATTAAAACTTTTGCAATTTAGGGAGCTTATTCTTGGTCATTCGTAGTCTTTGCCTAATCAAGCTGACATAAAATTTTCTTCAAGCATTATTAAATGATGAATTACTTTCAGTAGAATCAACATTAATAATAAGAATTCTCTCCCAAAAGACACTCAGATTTCAATACAAGAAGCTGTTCTTTTGATTGAGATCTTGGTAAATTATGGCACAGCTTTTCCCACTCTTCCATCAGGCCATCGCTCCGTAAGGCGAGTACCAAAGCAGCAGCTATGCAGCTTCATGTCTCCCTTTTCCTTTCCCCTCTCTTTCCTTACTTACATTTCAAGCTCAACAAACGGATTTTTTTTTTTAACAACAACATTCCCTCACCAGAGTTTGTGTATAATCACAAACAAATCAGAAACAAAGACATTATGAAAAAAAAGTCTCTTTTTCTTTCACTTCACTCTGAGTTTCCCTATCGATAAGTTCAGAATAATAAGTTTATATTGCATGTATGTTTGCTTCCGCATAATTGCACTTAGGAAACAATTTTCAATATACCTACTGATGTTTACGTATCTGAACTTACAGTATCATTTTAACATTATTATATAAACTCTTGCTCCAACCATCACTCATATGCACATTTGTGTCATGTCTATCACTTTATAAAGAAATGCAAATAAACACAGGAACACATAAGCATACATATCCCTATGCATACTATATGTTTCCTGGTAAAACTTATCATGCCTGTAAAGTATGTATGCATATCCATTCATAGCTTGAGCTTGCGCTGATGAAATATCTGGCCTCTAAATAACTTTAGTGGGAGCAGAACTAGGGCTTCAGAGAACCCGTGTGTACCTTTAAGAATTATAGTGAAACATTTTTTGTGTCTGTGTGTGTGCATGAAAAAATATACTTAGGCAGAGCGATGTCTCTAATGGATGTAAACATTTTCTTTCCAACAGGTTAATTCCAGCTGCCTAGAATTTGTGGTTTGTTTTTGTTTAGGGTTTTTTTTGTTCACATGCATGTGTGTGCTCCCTCCCTTTTGGAGGGTTTATACATGACAGGTGCATTCTTGGCCCAAGAACAAATAATCCTGGAGAGTTTGAGAAACAAAAATCAAACTGAACTTGAAGATAAAATGACTGGGAATAAATACATTATTGCCTTTCTATTATGTTAAAAAAAAAATAACATCTATAATGTCTAAGCAATTTGAGGTGGAATTTTCAAAGCTGAAAAGAGATTGTTCGAAAGACCAGATGTTGCCTTTCAGAAACTACTAAAAATTGCTGCCTCTGAAAACTACTCTGAAATACAAATAGAGTAAAACAAAAATTGTTTAAATAAAAATAATTTCACTCAGACATTCTGATGCTCCAAAAGAGATGAACTTTTTTCAAGTGTTCAGGTGGTTTTGCACTCATAAGTCCCACTTCAGATTATCCGCAGTCATGCCATCTCTGTTCCAACAGGTTATCGCATAAGGGATAAAAAATAAAAACGTTTATGTTATGATGTAAGGGCTTCTGCTTCACTCACTGTGAAGCACAGTGTACTGTGAAGTCCTCTTCAGCCGTCTTGTGAAAGGCTGACAGTTGTATTATTTCCCCAGTTTTTATTCATAAAATTGTAAAATAAAACCTATACGAACAAATGTGTGTTGTGATCACGCATCCTGATAAATGTCCGCTTACTTGCAGTAGCAACGTTCAAGCGACTTTCAATTCTGTAATTTTTGGATTTCTGAACATCTGTGTTCAGTTTAAAGTCCTACTGAACACTTCCCACAACTGTTGCTCGCACATAATAGCTGCTTCCTTACCGCCGCAGCAGCACATGTAGCTGAGTGCATAGACTTCAGCTCACCACTGTCTAAAAACTGATTTTTTGCTATATCTGATTCAAGAATGGCCTGTCAAATTTCAAGAGAAAGAATAATTACAAGCAGCTGATAACTACCCATCTTAACAAACATTAACCCTAATTACTGCTGGAGCTCTTGGCTAAGAAAAATATAGCTATTAATCATATAACGCACATATACCCTTGCACAAACACACACATGCAAAGCAAAAACAAAATCACAAATATGAAAATGAGAGACTTCTAAATAGACAACATACCTTTAGGACCATCAGGAGTCTCGAAGTTTACTTTAGAAAGGCTGCAGTGGCAGGCATAGGAACACCATCGCAAAAAGACGTCCACTTCGAAAGGGTGGAGAGGAGGAGAAAAACCCTGAAACCAGTATCTTTTCCACCAGGGACACTCAGAGGACGTCTGCCATTCACCCTTCCATAGGTACTTTGTCTACCTTCATGCCTGTTGTTCAATAGCGATTCCCACCCAGCTCCACAAAGACCCAGCTGTATAAACCAACGCCGTCAAAGAACACAGTTAAGGGATGGATAAAACAGGGAGGGGTGTCTAACATGCTGACCACTGACTGAGCTTGCAGGGATAAAGAAGCCTTGATGGAGAAAAGTAATCATCCATTGCTGTTTGTTTATTTTACCTCCTCCACCACATACTGGAAGCTTTTTTGTTTTTTCCATTACCAAAACCATCCCCCACTGAGAGGCCTTTGTGATCTAAAAGGGGCAGAGCCCCTCTTTCTTAACACTGGCAAGTTTATGTAGGCAGATTCATTCAAACACATCTTAAAATAAACATTTGGCTCTTCCCCTACCATCACACTGTCCACACATTGCCTTCAAACACACTTTAAAAAAAAAAAATCACCATTAAAATGCGCTTGCCTAGAACTGTTTTTACTGAGATGTATTAAAACAATTTAGCAGTCTAAGGCACATATTGCCACCAAGGTCCAACTTCAGATGAGAGCTATAGTCTTCTGAAAAAAAATAAATATACATTACAGTAAAGTAAACCTGGCTGCTATTGCCATAATAAGTGGTATAATAGCTTTCTTGAAAAGACTTCTTCCATCAAAAACCTTCTCCCCAATGGGAATACACCTAATTATAAGAGAATCTGAATCCAGATGTTCAGATCTAAAACGTATGTCACAACTATTAGCGGGAAAATGACCAATGTGTGGAGAACAACATATTCAAAGGAAACCACCGGCCTGAGCTCTGAAGAGACTGAGGACCTTCAGATTCCTTCAGGCTTAAGAGGTGTAGGTGCTGAGCAGCTTAGAAAATTAACTTACCTGTCAAACAAAAACGAACAACCAAACTTCTTCGCTTCCCACTTCTTTTTTTATTCTACACTCCCCCCACACATACCACTTTTTTCTTTTTCTAACTACATGGATTTGGCACTGAGAACAATTTAAGGCTGAATGCCTATAAAAATATAAGTGCATGGGCAACACAAAGTAGATCTCCCAGAAAGTCTTTTGAAGTATTTAAAGATGATACTGGAAAGAACACTTCCCAATTGAAAGAGGGTGCCCAACGCCTCCAGGGGCTACCTATTGCAACCAAAGTAATTGATCAGGAAAAATTATAGTAACATTAAACAAGGATACAGAGAAAAATCATGGATTCATTTGTATCAGACATTAACAAACAACTCCACATCACAGGCTGATGATCACCTATGTTTTCAAGGTTACCACCCTTCTGAACTGGATACAAAATGCAGCAAGAAACGTCCACTATCCTGTTTTTAATTTCAAAAAGGTAATAAATAGCTTTTGATTTAGGCAAATAGTTACCTGGCAAGCTCTACCGCTGTTTGAAAGACACCTAGGCTATGGGGTTAGTTGACTGGTTGAAATACATCACAGAAATTTAATTCTGCAGTATAGCAACATCCTTTGGCGTCGATCATTGCCAAAGAAGCACAAACATTGAAGCTATGACCAGGTGTTTTACTGCTGAACACCCGCTCTGCCTCAGTATGGGCTACGAAACAAGGATACAACATTAAGAATTCAAAAGACGGCAACTTCCCGTGTGACCCCACATAATTTATTGCATCTTTCTGACTCCCAGTTTTACTATATCTGTGTAAGAGATAAGAATGCTTAACTGCCTTTATAAAAAGCTCTGCAAGCTCTGATTTCCTTTAAATAAAGAAAACACTTTATTGGTGATTGCTGTTTGTATTACTTATTTGTATCGTTAATGTGCCTGATGGTTTTGTGCATACTGACATATAAGCAAGGGCAAAAATTAAGTACTCTCTTCAGTTACTGTATTTTGAAACTGCAAAACTTTCTTTATAGTCTCGCCAGCAGATCCTTAGAAATTTTTTTTTTTTACTTATTGACTATATTTACATAAATATCTATCCCTCTTTCTTTTCTGGGCAGCGATAATGCAAAACAAAACTAAAACCAACCAACCAAAATAAATTAAAAAAATCGCACTCGCCCAGCCCAAACCAAAAAATCCTCAGTCAAAATCCAGTGTTTAGCAGGAGAATGTCACTACACTGCCCAGTTTCACTGGACCCTCTTCTCTGTCCTTCATACAAGAAGAAAACTCAGCCCTTGACAGCTAATGCCATGGTAATTTACAGTTACTGAGCGCTTTTTTCTCAGAAAGACTATTTTAAAGGAATATTGCATACCTTCGTCATGAAATACTAATGGCAACACCCATTTCACAGATGAACCGTTACAGACGCCAGTTTGGTTCCTGTTTACCCACAGAACTTCCCAGCACTGGCACCCAAGTGAAAGTCGGAGCTCTACCTCACCCTCTCAAAGCCAATCAGGGACAAATCCAGACAGCAAGCCACAAGCTCTGATTTCCCGTTTCCTCTATTATTCAGCAGCTCTGATGATAATTCCTCAATACAATGAAAATGAGGAACACCGTATTCATCAAACGCACTGTCAAGATAATGATGGAAAGCTAAAAAGAAGCCCCTTTCCAACCGCTGCCCTAGATAACTAATTACAAATAAAGGCATACTAAAAAGACACAGCTCCCTAGAAGGGGTAGTTTCTGTATTACTATACCTCTCCATCCACCCCTTCATTCACAAACTGAAAGCAAAGAGCTTTTTGTTTAGTTTTTCTTTCTTTTAAATGGATCACACAGGTATATCGGCTTTTAAGCTGTAAAAATATCAAGCACAAAATAAAAGTCTCAAAAATATAAACCTAACGCTAGGGAGGCGTTTTTAATCAACAGCATACTTCAGGTTCCACTAATCTACTCGCAACATGGACCAAGCCTACAGCTCTATGCTGGGATTCCTGGTTAGCATTTTTAAGAGTCTGCAAAATCCGCCTTGTAAAAGAGCTCATCAGATGTACAAAGGTTTTTTTCCTTTCTCTTGTACTGTCTTCTCACCCCCATCCCCATCCTTGCTTTAGAGGGGGAAGATCAGAAAGTGCAGCTGTTACCAGGCCTTCACACCCCTATCCCCCTTTCCCTCTACTTTCCCCCCCACCCCATATGTCATGGATATAAATGACGAGCCAGATTTACAAATATATTGAAGTGCCAAAAACATGGAGTTTGTCTTGCTGTAAGAGATCTTCAAATATGCTTCCAGTATTAAGATACCTATACGCTTCTGAAAAATCTGACTAGGAACCCATCTATATCTCTAACCACCTACATACCTCGACAAACCTCCCCCTACTTCTCTCCTCCTCTTTCCTTTATACAATTTAGTAGAGAGCTTTCTACGCTTGCACTACTCTTTTCATCCTTAAAAGCACTTACAAATACTAATTACTCTTCACATATCCCTTCTGTGAAGTAAAGAAGGTTTATTATCCCCTCTGAAGTAAATACGGATTACTAACTCCTTTTTACAGACTGAGGAAATACAGAAGAGGATTTTAAGCGGTCTGCACACCACAACGTAAAGAGATGATATTGAAGCATCGATTAAGATATAGAAGTTTTCCATTCCGTGCTCAGACAATGGCAGTCTACATCTTATCCTTCTATTTGCAAATGACACTTTTAGCCCAATTGTTTCTATCTGCTGTCTGATGATCAAATATTTAATGTACGCCATAAAATGAAAATATGAACTCTACAGCAGTGCCTCTAATTTGTCATGCCCCATTACTTTGACCGGGTGGTAACACGCACCCATACGATAGTTTTCAATTTTATTATAGTCTCTATTTGCTCACTCACTTAAGATGTTTAAAGAAGAGCTGTATGGATTATCAGACAGTCTGAAAAGTTCAGTTCAGAGCTCTTCAAACACATTCATTTTCATCTTATTAGCACAAGTAAAGTAAAAGCCTTAGGCAGGTAATTTACCATCCAGTTTATCCAAAGAGACTTCTAAAGGAAAAGTCAACCTTTGTAAATTGTTTGTGATAATCTCCAAATTGATCATTAATTATCAGCTGCTAGTAAGCGTTTGTTCCACCAGTGGCACTGTGAAAATAATGCATTTCTCAGAAAATCCACCATTGTTGTTATTGTCACCTGTGTAATCAGCCATTATTAAAACTAGCGAAGTTACATGGCAGGCAGCAGCCTCACTAAGTGAATCCTGCCCAGTAACTACGTTTTCCAGGCAGTTTAAAAATTAGTTATCCACCAACAGGCAAGCATTCATTATTTATGTTATATTTTACATTCTACACCTTCCCACATATAGTAGCAGTTAAAATTAATTTAGACCCATTCAGCTGCACTAAATAAAGCACACATTGTTTTGTACTGACAAACTTGATCCGATGTACAGAAAACTCATTTTCCCTTTTGCAGGGTTCTGATTTCCTTCTACTAGAAGTAAATGCTTACAATCTAACAGTAAAAATCTAAAAAAGGTCTTTCCCCACTTCTTTTGTGAAAAAGAACTCAGGAAGAGATGGCTGTGAGTAAAGCATATGAGTGTCAGCTACCCCCAGGTCCATGTCACACAGAAACAGAGGGGGACCCTGGTATACAGGACACTGCTTGTCCAAACACAGTTGAGCCTTGATAAAAAATTATGACCAATGTTTTCTAGAATTGTTGGGCACAATACTCTACACACCTTTTTCAGAATTTTGGGCAATACTATGAGCAATGTGTGACATCTGACATTCTCAACGTTCCTAATTTAACCCCATTGAACCTAACGAACCAGTTAACTTTACTGGGTGTCTCCCACCTTGCATCTTCAGTGGGATCAAACACACCTGACAAATATTATTTTAAAAAACTATTTCACCAACCAGGAAACCCAACCATGACAGCAATAAACTGCAAGCTTGGCAACTGTTTAAGTGTGTATTGTCATGCACACCATAGTTTAAGGAAACAAAGAATTAACATCAGATTGAAGACACAGACAGGTAATGAAAATTTTTAGAAATGTAGTATCCTTGGAAAAGGCTATGGATTATGAAGAACATGACTGTATTTTTCTTTAAAAATGGTCTACAGGTAAAAATAAATAAACAAACAAACGAGTGAAGTTCCCATCACCATGGGCTGTAAGTATAACACAGCATCAACTGAAGCCTTTTACATTTGGGAACAGCAGTTCCAGCAGCACTGGAATATATTTCTCTGTTTTTTTAATAGATGAAATGCAGGATAATTCTACATATGTGCAACCACATCATCTTTAACATGCGCACACACAGAGTAAAAGAGTTTTGTTCACATTAAAAAAGACTGACTGCTCACTGGGTTCATGACTCAGGTCAGCAGCGACTACACGCTGAGACCGGATGATTCCAAATGCAACAGGATAACAGTTGTAAAGGTGGAAAAAGGCAACAGTGCCACAGTTGAAAGAAGAATCATCCCTCAGGAACAATTTTGCTTGGGTTCTCTCAAATTCATATAATTTAGGCTTACAATTGTAGCACAGGATCTTTTAAATAATGTACATGAAAATTCTAGTTCAAAGGGCAGGAAGGCTGAAATGCAATAGTCTTTCACAGAGACATGAGACACAATTCTGGTAGAAATGAAGGGAACAGACTTGTAATTTCTTCAGTGAGATGATGCTAATGAATGGGCCACTGCTCTTGAGGGAGCTTGAACTTTAAATACTGTCATCTACAGCAAAGAAAACAAAGGGATCAAAACCATTAAGGTGCAATTGTGTTCTAGACAGGGGTGATGTCAAATGACACCTCCTCACTA
Source organism: Nesoenas mayeri (assembly GCF_963082525.1). Lineage (NCBI taxonomy): Eukaryota > Metazoa > Chordata > Aves > Columbiformes > Columbidae > Nesoenas > Nesoenas mayeri. The sequence continues at coordinate 77,786,560 of NC_137541.1, forward strand.
AACAGTCCTGTGCACTAGATGCACTCAGAGCCATGTACATCTCCCGTTTGTTAGTTTCGTTTTCTAATTCGAGGCCTCTTTGCTACAACTTCTGTGTTCCTAAGTCTTGGAGAACCAATTCCTCCACTGGCTACTGAGCAGCATTTCAATCTAGTCACATACCAAAGAATAATGTACTAACTGCAGAATCAGATATAGCCACTCCCGGGATCTGCATAACTTACTTACAGGATCTATCCTGGCCAAGAAAGGCACAAAATAAACGTTTTGCAGAAAGACACATATCTTCAAGAGAACAATTTAACCTGCCAAATTTGAACACTGGTCACCATCCAAGATCACAAGAGAACTCAACCTGACTGTAAGACCCCGGGCTAAACTTGTAGGACTGAAAATTAAAAAAACACACTCAAAAGTGTAAACAGTACACAATTTAGGAACAGCAAATAAATCCTGTGATGTCATTGACAGGTAGTTCTTTTCAGCAGAACTACACTAAGACTCTCAATGCTTAATATTGGAAGGAAGACTTATAATCAGTAAACAATTTAATAATCTGGTTACGTAAGCAGTAACAATTCCTTGCCTGGTAATGAACAATATGATATCAAAGTTGTAATCTCTTAAATAGAATCTTGGTTGATTTTCTGTCCTGATTAATTCCGTCGTGTCTTCAGTGTGTTTAGTGTCTGTGTAGATACAGGAGAAGAGAGTCTTGCAAAGGTCTCTCTGAGGATTGAGTGAGCTTTGAAATTCTAACTTGGGGGATGTTATATGAAATGGAATCCCGCTCACTTGCCAGGAAGCAATAAAAGCGAACTCAGTGAGACTGTTCTTGTGAATACATCTTAGCAGAATGAGGGCCCGCTCAAGCCACAAGGGAGGATAAACTTAAATAAAGCATTTCAGTATAACCATTCTTTCAGCAGTCTTTAGTCTGTATTAGTAGCCTACATCTGAGGAAAGGAAAGGTTTGCTACTTGGCAATAGTGTGGTGTTAATGTAACACAATCTGTTAAATGAAAAAGCAAAATTAATTCCAATTTGGTGTCTTCACATTTCACACTCCAGAGACTCTTACGGACTGAATGAAAGACAAGAAGGGGTAGGGAAAATTTAGTGGATTTTTCCAGACTGAATCATCTATTTCTTTGAATTTCACCTAATTAAGTCAAGAGGCAATCTGAGGGAAAAATAATGTATTAATAGGTATTTCTTAATGAGCACCTAACAACAGCACAAGAAATGTCTGTCTCTGTCCACCTTTCACTGCCTACTCCCCCTGTTCCCCTTGTCCTCTCCACAATTGAAATGTTTAGCTTTACTTCATCCTCACAGCAAGGAATGGATTAAGCAGAATTACTTACTGCTATGCCAATTAAGGAGGAATTAATTACAACTTTGCCTCCTGTCCCTCTAAGGTTGCAAGTTTGTCTACCAAAACAAATCTGAATGTAACTAAGCGTGAGCTGCAAACACTTGGAAGGACGTGGGTACCAAAGTTTTCCTCTTGCTGCATTCAAACCTCTGGCTGCACTGGGGTGACTTAACCCAAGTTCTTCTCTCCAGGCAAAAGCTTTGCACAGCTGAGCTGTTGTGCTCTTCAGTACTTCGATTCCCCAGGCGTGTAAAAACGGACAATAATAACACCTATTTGTCAGCGGCATTGTGAAAGTTAATCCCTTAATATTTGGAAAGCACCTTGAGATCTTAGTACAGAGGCCACGACAGAACTGCTTTATTGTAATAAATTGGGCCGTGTTCCAATTAGACTGTTTCTACTGAACTCTCTCTGGACTTTGACTCAGGACATCTTTGGCTTCTGGAGTTACATGCACACTGTCCAGACCAAAAAACTGGAAAGCTACACAAGAATCTTTTCTTTAGCAGACCATTTATTTCTTATTTATTTTTTTCCTGAAGAAATACTTCTCCATACCACCCACGTTCACTTCTAAGCTAATTATACTTTGAACTACAACCAGTATAAAGGTGATTATAGCATACTGAGTCAAGGGAAGGTCTAGTCAAATAAACAGGGTAACTTCCCTTGGTCTGTCTCTCACTTTTTTCCACTGGATGATGAATCCCAAACCTGTATAGCCATACACCTTTAGAAAATACTAAAACAACCTTCATTTCTTCCTTTTTGCCACTCCTGTACATTTCCAGCTGCACCCTCCTCAACCTATAAATTGCCAGCCAAACCCTTCTGTTCACCCTGGTTACAGAACGAAATGAAGCAATTCCAAATGAACCACCACCACTACTTTAAAAAATAAATAAATAAATAAATAAAAGCAAGAACAAGAACCGAGTGCTCCATATCATGCCACCATCCATTTACAGTGTAAAAAGTCGGACAGAAGGTGGCTAGGTGTATCTCTCACACAAATTTACTTACATAGTCTCCCCCTGCCTTCCCATGCCTGCCATTCCTTTTCCCATTCCTTTTTTTCACCTCACCACAAGACCATGGATATTCTGCAGACAAGCGTTTCGTAGTGAGGCTGTATCCCCTCAAAGAGTTAAAAGCTCCTTTTGACTTTAGCACCTTCTGAAGCGTGTGAGGACGATGCCTAACCCTGCAAAGTTCTCCGCAGTTTCAGCTGCCGCTGATTCCAACAGAAATTTTGGGCACTCCATTTTGAGCTTTAGAATATCAGGATAATAAATTACTATCATATCTTTTTAAATTAATTCGTGGTGTTTTTCTATGAAGTCATACCTTGTGAGTCTAACTGTTCTGCTTTGTTAGTCATATTGCGTATTTATTGCATTATAAAAGGACAGTGCTGTACCAGCAGAATATCACCCTGAATATCTCTTTCTTGCATAGAATAAATGTAGTGATGCATATTTGGATGAATCATCACACAGAGCAGAGACACTCAGAAAAAGTACCCCACTGACTTGACTAAAGCGTCTTTAGAGAGATACTTTTGATATAATTGTTCTGAGACCGTATTTTTCTTGAAGTCTAGCTTTTTCTAACACAGCAAAAAGAGGCACTATTTACCTAAAGCAAAATATTTTAGTTCAGATCTTTGCCATTATTTATTCTAGTCTGTATGTCACATCTATATAGCTTATATCATTATTGACACAGCTACATGAGTAATAACATGTATCATGCCTCTATCTTTCTGTACACAACTCACATAAAGAAGATGATAGTTCATCCATATGAGTAACTGTTAAAGGTATACTTTCAAAAACCAGAAATCAATTGTTCATCACAGTAATTGACTGTGGTCATTTATTACATCTCTGCTGTAGATACTGCTCTGCTTTACAGGTGACATGCCATAACAACAGGCATTATGAAAACACTGCAGAAGTTTCAACTTTGTAAAAGATAAATACATTAGAGAAGTCTTTTGCAATGTGTGATAAAAAGGAGAGGAAAACAGTCACAGGAAAAAAAAAAAAAAAGGATGAAGCAAAAATGGTGCTGGTTTGCTTGTATAGTGACATATTATTCTAATACACCTCTTTGGGAACCTGTTTCTCATACAACCTGATAACTTATCACCCGTGCCCTCTTGCAACTGACTCCTACTAAACATTTAAAGGTTCTGTCTTGATTATCTGAATATGATGGAAGACACCAAATGCTGAGGAAGTAGAGCTTCTGAACTGAAGCACCCACATACCTTGCACGTATATAAAATTGTCAAAATAGGACAACAAGCAGTTTTATACAACTAGAGCTTTGGAGTGTCACAGCCATAATGTGTTGCTTTAATTTTATTCCTTTAATAAACTAAAAATATATATAAAAGCATTATCCAAGCTATCAGACTTAGTAACGCCCATTGACTAAAAAGGAATTAAAGAAGAAACAAAACCAGGTTGCATAAACAAAGAGGCAATCAAAAGTTCAAAAAATAATTTCAAATCTCCCAGTCAGCAAAGCTGGGAAACCCAGGAGCTCAGCCTCTCGGCTGAACTGTGTGAAGGGACAGGATGAATCTCTTCCTGTTTAGTAACCTGTGTGCCTTACCTCAAGATTAGATGTTGAGAAGGAAGGGTTTGGGTTTTGCTTGCCTATCTAGATACTTAGTTGGCCTTCAGTGCGTCCACTGTAAAACCTGTAAGGTATTACATATGTCCCATTCCTTATTCTACATCAGCGTCCAGCAGTAATGCTTTTAGTTAATATTGCCTCTGTTTCACAGAACAAAAAGAAAATATAAATTCTAATTTGGATTATTAGCGATACATCATACTACCAACCAAATGTAACATGTAGCAGTGATACTTAAAAATAAAAATACTATACTAAAATGGGCCAAAATCTATTATTTAATTGATGCCATGTACACCCATTTAAGCTTTGCACAAATGCTTCTTCATTCCCGAAACATGAAATCAGCCCAAGGGGACTGCAAGCTATGCTGTATTTTCCATGTTTCACTTCAATAAAATATTACAAATACGTTACCATGTATCTGGGATTTTTTCTGCAATCATCGTAACAAACCAATATTTTCACAATGTCGCCACAAACCACAGCTATTACCTCACACAAGAGCACAATGTTTTGGCAATGCAGTGCAAATAGTAGGAACAACTTCACCATCATCTTCCAAAATAGTTCTTTGAGCACATTTCCCAAAAAAACAGTAGCAACAAAAGCTATGCACTTTCATTCCTTCCCTCCACCCTCCTCATGAATGGCAAGAAAGCAGTGAAACATGCAGTGCCCTCTCTTCCATCTTCTGGTTCTTAAAAGGCTCTGGATCACAGTCACACACAGCTAAATCACACTGAAGTCAACAGGAAACATTCCAAAACGTGGAGAAATTACGTACATTATTTAACCTGAACACTTCAGAATCAGGCTTAACGAAAACTGGCTGTTTAATGTCTGCTTATAACACAGGTTCTAAACAAGCAAGGGGGAGGGCTGGGGCAATACTTATATTATGTCAAAAACATGAGAAGCAACCCATTTTAATGTGAAAATGACGTTGGCAAATACAGTGGAAAAATATGAAGATAAGGTAAAAATTCTTTTGTTAGTGTCCTGATCTTGTAGCAAGCCCAAAAATCTATAGAACTTCAAAGGAGTCACAGCCTCTCAGAGCCTAACAGGTTTGGCCTTTATTTGTGTGTTCAATCTACCATATTCCTTCTCAGACGTTACTCAAAATGGTTTCAAGCAACTTACTGTTAATAAGGATTAAACCTACTTAACTGAAGTATTTCCAGAGATCACATCACTATCGAGGCCTGATTAATGGGTCTTGAAGTCTATAGCAGTGAGGCTGCACTCCTTATATATTCTAAATATGACTATATATTTGCATTCTAGATTCTTTCTCAGTGAAAACCAGTGCATGCAAAATAAATTCCATAATCCCACATCTTGTATACAAAGGGCATCACACATATCCTGCAACTTAAGCTATTCTCCTGAAATTATCTTAGTCTCACACAATCACACTTCAGACACCCCATATGTCCAGTTTGGTTATTCCTCCTTTAAAAAGCTAATAAATGGAATACTTAGATGCAACTGTATTTCACCTAAAAACAATTCTCTGCAGTGCTTTGTGCCAGGAAAAGCCTCAATAGGAATAATTAACAAGGCTTCCACTTTATTTTCTTCCCGTTTAATGGGCCCAATCCAACACCCAAGTTAAATCAATGAGAGCCTCACAATTGTTTTCAGTGGGAGCTGGACAGGGCCGCACGACCGTACATGAATGTGGGGATTGTGCAAGGAGGCCGAACGACAAGTGAAGCCTCTGTTCATTCACACGATGATACTGCAAAGAGAGAGGAAGAACAAACTTCCCTGTGATGTTCCTGCTACCCAGAGTTGCAGAGGAGCCAGTAATAAAAGCTCTGGAGGTGAGGGCAAGCAGTGCTCTCTGGACTTCATCAGCCCTTGTCCTCTTCTCTGAGACTATGAATAAGAGCACCAAATCCATTAGCTGAAAAGCACACTGGCACAAGGCCCTTGGTGCCTGGTCAACAACAACTTTTACCTGTTACTCTCCTGAAGTGTTTTTAAAAATTTAAAAACACGATAAAAGACCCATCCTTGGTGCTACATTTGCCCTCCTGGTGCTATACATGCCCTCCTATTCAACAGGGTTATTTTCCTCTCAAATTAAAAATAAGCCATCTGCGCAGTAGTTCACAATTACCATGCATGTGTATTGCTTTATTGAACTCTACCTGATGCAGATCAATTTATTTCAGGCACTCACTTTGATATTTCACACAGATAAAAATGAGAGAGAAAACCAGTCTTCTTACACACATGCTCATCCTTTACTCCTGCTTTCAGTGTTAAATACAACATCAGAATCTTTGAAAACACAGAGGTTATATAGCTTTTGAAATGTAGGAGCCAACTTCATTCTGGAGACTTTCAAAATCTGTACCTAGGGCTTCCTGGAAGACAAAAAGAGCACATAACGCTTCACGCGATTCCTGAAGTCCTCTACTGACATGTGCCTGACCTCACTTTGCCTCATACACTGGAGACAGACAGTCAAAGAAACTGGCAAGCTGCTATTCCATAGCCATTTGGCACCTGCATACTGTCAACCTCATTTTATTTTGGATTATGACAACAGGCTGTGAAGAGAGTTGAAGTCCAACCTTTGAACCTGGTCATTCATACCCAGCTTTAATGCAAATGCAGCTGTAACCTTATGGTAACACAGAACTGGCTGAAAATCAGGAGAAGGAGCCACACTAGATGCACCAAGTGCATCGTCCTCTGCGAACCAGCCTCTCTCCACCTCAAGTGTTTTGTAATTTGGATGTCTAAACTTAATGGGAAGGGTGACACAACACAGCCGTTTGTTTAAAATCAACAGAAAGCGACGAAACTTGAATTTTAGTGGTGGAAAGGAAGAAGAGAAAAAAGAAAAAAAAAAGAAAGAAAAAAAGAAGGGCGAGAACAAGGTATTTATTCAATCCTTTTTAACTTAAGAGAACTTAGCCTTAATAGTGTAAATCAAATTAAACAGTTCAGGGACCTGGTTTGAAAGCTGCCATTTTAATAAAAAGAGGGACAATTGGCAGGTTGTTTAAAACTGTAGCTACACTCTCATACCCTCCGCCTCCTCCTCCTCCCAACCCTTCCTCCCACACCACCAACCACCATCTGAAATGTACCTTGCCACGCACGCCCTCCGGAACTCCCTTCCAACCACAGAGGATTGGAGTAACCTACAGAAAATAAACTGACAAAAAATATGACTATATTACCTAAAAGAAGAAGGAGGAGGAGGAGAAGCAAAGAAAACGACCAAATTGTTGACGTTGGTCAAGGAGACTTTCCCCTCTAAAATTTCCAAGAACACGAAGGCCGAATAGTAAAGGTTTCATTATTAATCTGGTCGTAGTGTTTGTTACAGAATTTCTTGTTACCCATCCCTGAATACAGGAGCTTATTCTTGTGCAATCGTTAGCACTAAACAGCAGCTAGGCTGCTTTTTCCTGATCCTGAAGAAACCCATTTTATGGCATCCAGCATGAAGAACTGTTTCCCTAATAAAATGGTTAAGTAACTTCAGTAGAGTTCCTATGGAAAGGCACAGAGACACAGAGGCTGGAGAACTGGCTTTCTTGCTTTCCAGGAGGACCAACACTTAGAGGGCCTCACAATCTTCTTAATTTAACAAGTTTATTGTTTTAATCTCCACCTGTAGAAAGCATACCCAATTGCTTGTGAGAAGAAGGTGAAAGCAGAAGCGCTGAGGAAAGAGAGAGGAGAGGAATAATACAGAGGGCTGCAAGTCTATTAGCTTGCTAGGGCTATAACCTTAATACTGCTAAGGCTTATTTCACACGTATTTTTTTTAAAAGTCGGATTTTTGATGTTCGTACATTATGATTCATCTAAAACTACACAGAAGCTTTTAAGTTTGCAGTATTATCATAATTTTATCCATAGAGATCAAACTTTATCTTTCTTTCATCATCTTGGATGTTCTCCACAAAAAGACAGACTCAGGCAAATAAAATATAATAGTTAAAAGCAGTACTTTTTTGAGACTACATTACATAGAGACAAGGAAATCTTTATGAAATGAGAGCGTAAATAACAATTAGTCCTTTTATTCACCCTCCTGACATCTCAGAAGCAAACAATCCAGAGCTACTTTTAAATGAAAATTACATTTATTGAGAAAAGCAGCCAGCAACATGATGATCTGATATAAGCGGCTCTCTAGACACAGCAGCAAAGAACCTTTAGCCCTGTCCAAAGGTGTTAACAACACAGTACTAATGTGACACGGCACTAAATGGATGGCCAAACACAGAGGCTTTGTTACATGCAGGAGGTTGCATTTTCGTCATCTTTTTCCAAACATGCACCTAAGGGAAAATACTATCAAACCTTTTCAAAGAAGAAAAGCAAAGAAAAAACATTTTTTTTTTCCTACACATTTTTAGGATAGATCTAGAAAAGGCAAAGAAATAATATATAAATTGAAAACAAAGAGTGAGTGCTCCAAAGACTTTTGATTTTTTGTACAATACATTTTCTTCTGCTTAACCCATTAAGAGTAAAACATGGACTGGTTAGAGTACCAAATTAATACATATTCAAATCTTCTCCTAACTTTTCCTTTTTTTTAAGTATTTCATGAATAGGCTTTTAACAAAGATTATCAGTCTCATTCATTCTAAACCTTTAAACAGATGAATTGGGTCAAAACGATTGTATTATATACCTGTAATTTATGCTATCAACTTTCCTTTCCACCACTGCACCACTAAAGGAAAACTACCGTTGTGATTTAAAGCTGTAAATTCAGATCAAATGGGAAAGTGTTAAATTCAGAAGGGCTTTTGGTCCATTAACTTCCATGCTGATTTGACACGCTCCGCAGTGCTTGGGCAACAGACTCTGCTATACAACGTATTCCTAAGCAAACAGTGCTTTGTGTCATAAACCATCTGGGGTGTCAGTTCTAAGGGCCACTCGTCTAAACTCCTCCGATACACTTGGAAATGCTGAGGTGCAGAACAGAAACTTTTCTTCGCCACAAAATCCCTTTTACAAGACTAAGGACATGCTGCTGTCAGAGGAACGACGGAAGGCACAAAATTTTGGCTAAGGCAGTTGTTTTCGTTATTCCACTGAAGAAAACCATTGGGTACATAAGCTTTCTAAAAACACCACAGTTTTTCTAAGGTACCAATAAAAGTGATACCATTCATAACCTGGACAGTGCTGCCTTTCATATCAGAGCCTATAGTTGCAAAGCTAAGTGCCAAGCAGATGGTTGAAATCTGTTTTGTATAAAAAGTGTGCATGCACACGTGGGTTTTTTAGATGGAGTTCTTTGTATTCATATTCAGGCCTAGGTTCTAGCCATCAAAACACTGGCACTGAAGCAATCATTAGCAGCATTTTAGACAACTGGCAACTAAGGTATTCGCAGTTCTCCACAAAATGTTCAGCTAATATCTCCCAGATGTATAATTAAGGCAAAAGATCATCTTCTTAAATTGTTATCAGTGCTCTGGATAGCCTTTCAATAGACTGCACATGTATGTAAAAAGCTATTTTATTTATCTTTTTTTTTTTTTTTTTTAATTATGTTCTAACTTCTATTACACTCTAATTTTCTATAGCTGCTTTTAAAGATACAGGTTTCCATGTCAGACTCTAGCCAACTATAACAGCAGCAACTTCATTCATCTTTCCAATAAACACCAAGAAGGAAATTCTATAAATCATTTTAACAATAAGACTCTGTCTATTTGCTAACTATTTAGTTTATTTAAAACAAAAATATAGTCTAGGCTATGCTGCTTCGGTGGATATCGGCTCCAGATGAGGGCAGCGAACCCTCCAAGTATCCACTGCTGTTAACAGTGGACAACCTGTGGCAGGTCACCTCTGCTGCAAGTACCTCAGTCAACCCATTTGTAAGTAGGTTGTTTATTACCACAAACAGCAAAACCAGAACTGCTTAGCAGCATGTGGCTCTGCTGTCTGCCTGGGGTTCTCATGGAATCTAGGAACTGGTGACAATAATTTGCCTGGTGACAAATTAACAGAGGTCACGCTTTTGACAACTGAGGCTATCAAACAAATGTATATTTGTAAGAACGCTGTTTTGTGCAGAGGTCTCACTTAAGACCTTGGTGGATACAACTGGGAATTACTACCTTAGGAAACACAGAGTTTCAAAACAAAGATTGATTTTGTTAACAGTGCCAAGTCCACTAAGGCCCAGATGTTTGTCCTGGCAGAATTCAGGTACATTTTCATCGCTACCATTCTCATCATTCTAATCTGGAGGGATACAGGTTATTTAGGAGGAACAGATAAGTTAATGTACCTTAACACCGACCCAGAACTTTTGAAACCTACAGATCTGCAGAATTCTCTCCCGATGCTTCAGAAATTCTGCAACTGATAGAAGTTTGCTGCAGATGAAGGGAAGTCGGGCTTCTCCTCAGTGATCTCCTTGTGGGTCACCATTTCATGCCATCTTGGTTTACTGGGGTGAAAAACATGAGCCTTTTTCATAGAGTTTAGATGAACATTAATTAATTAGGTCTACATTTTTAGGGCCTGACACTGAACTTCAGCGCCACTGAATCCAAACATGGAGAACTGAACAGACACTTTTTAAAGGATGTCTTGACTGGCCCTATAACAAAATAGGTCTTTGTGAACACACTGCTGAATAACTACTACTGAAACACTATGGGACATGCCTGGCTACAAACCGTTATCTTGAAAGTAGTGTCCCTCTTAAAAAGCTTATCAAAGAAAATAGCTTAACAGCTCAGTCATAATATTCATAGACTACAGAGATCAAATTCAACCAGGACTCCTTAGTTTATATTCATTTTCTCAATGGTGTGTAGTAAGAGATGCAACACAGAGACTAGATCTAAATCTACCTGCAGACTCCAGCGATTCAGCTCTAGTCTTACTGAGCAGACAGCTGGTAATGAGAAAAAAAATACTGAAACAGATAAGAAGAACTTTTAAGATGAGTAAGAAAATAATTCCTCCCTTTTAATAAACCTGTTTAATTTCCTTCGTTTTGGATCTCCGTCACACATTATAAAAACAGATGTCAAATACGCGGGTAAGAATCACAATGCATTTTGTGTTCTGCAGTGTGGGTTTTGCTTTTAAGCTCGTTGTGGCTGCCTACATTGCTGCTTTCAGTAGAGTCTGTTCCTCACATTAATACTCTCCATGTGAAGAATTTTTTCCTGGACTCCCCTAGTGCCTGGTCCTTAGGTTATAAAACATATGACAGCTCTTGTACATAAGGCTGAAGATGTTAATTGTTCTCCAGGGTGAAACCTTTACCTGACCGTTAGCAGCACACATTGTCTCTCAATTTATTGCTTAAGCACTGCGGGTGCTGCTACCTAACTCCAGTTCTCTGAATTTCCCTCCAGGTAGGGAGTTAGTGTAGAAGGGAGTTAACTGGAGGGGCTACAGACAGTATTCCCTCCTAGCCCTAACCAATGTGGCTGGGGCTGTAAATATTTCTTTATATTATTACTTATAGTCCAAAGTCCCTATTTTACATATTTAAGTAATTTGAATATTATAGTTCATCTTGCTAGAATGAGACCTTGAGAAATTATAATTGGACAGACAGAAGTCTGTAATTTGCAGTTACAGGATCTCAAGAAGGAAAAGGAGGGTCTTGAGGTTAAAAACCAGGACTACAGGTCAGTATCTTTACTTTTTAATACCCACCCATGAAACTGATTTTGTGACACCATCCCTCAGTTTTCTCATCTTTAGGTTGAGGCTAATCTTGCTTCTCAATCTAAAGAACACAGAAATCTTCATGATTTGTATATTAATGCTTTCCTAATGCTCTGAATTCCTAATCAAAAGACTTTACAGGATGTATGAATCTTTTATTAATATTACCAGTACTTCTAACAGTAAAGCAACTTCTACATACATATGTGTAGAAAATATACAGAGAGGATACACATGCACACATATTGCTCAATTTATAAATTCTAAAGCATAGCTTCAGGACTGAAATCTCATTCATGAGCCATGCTAGGGATCTCTTACCTACTCTCCGTTTCTAAATTTTCCCCATACAAAGACACATTGATATTACTCTAAGCTCTAAGCACAAAGGCTGCTCTGTGGAATGGAAAGAAACCTTCTTTTTTGTGTTTGTACAGTGACGAGCATAATGGGGTCCTGATTCAGGATGCTCACACTCTACAAAAACACACTAAATCAATGACACTAATACACATGCAGATTATCTATAAAAGACATGCATGGCATACTTGAGAGTGGCACGGTATTTTTGCCGTACTTTGCATGGTATTTCATGCAAACACCATAGCCTAACGTGGTTTCCTGAGTCACACAATTAATTTCAGAGTTTGGGCAAGAACAGCAAAAGTGAGCAGAACTTATAAAACATAAGCAAAGGATGAGAGTCTTCAACTGAGAAATTCTGCCAAATCCTAATCTCAGTTGGAAAACCAGAATCAAACTCAATTTTCGTAAGATTTCGACAAAGATGAGAATCAAGAGCCTTCTTTACAACACGCTGACTGTAATTATCTACTTAAACCTCAAAAACCATGAACAAAAGACAAACCAAAGGCTGAATCCAAAGAGAAAGATGTATTTTACATGTTCCTGCGATTTTCAAACTCAAAAGCCTGGATATTTTTTTAACAGAGTGGAAAAGAAACCTTTTTGGCTTTACTCAGCAACTGCAGAAGGAAACTGTACCAAAAGAATAATGTTGCATATTCTGTTTTCATTTGATTTCATTTAGCCTTTCAGTTCTATTTCAGTTTTGTTTCATTTAGCCTATTTTTTTTTAAATAATCATCATGTTTTGGTGATTCACATTTCACACCAGCACAGGAACAAGTCATGTAAATACAACACAACAAAATGACCCAGTTTGTTAACAGACATGCCAAACGGGTAAGAACATCCTTCCCTCCGCCCTTCCAACCATCACCTTCCCACACATTTCATTTCTATCCAAAAAAGCCTCTACCCCAGTGAGGCCACAGCATCAAAATTTAGGGAGAAAACCCTATGAATAGAAACTTGACTAAACCTTCAGATAAAATGTTTTCAGTCTTGTTTTACAAAGTGAATGTAATGAGGCCGCTAAGGGAATTTCTCAGAAAACAGATTTCTCTCCATGCGAACCCAGCATGGGCAGAAGCACAGCAGCCAATGCTCCCCACCAGAACAAAGCTCCTCTCAACCCGAACCCAGGCTGGCCACCCCAAAAGCTGAGAAGATACCATAGGCTTCACACCCTTCATTTAACATTCTCTCTCTTGAAACAAGGAACACCTCAAAATTATAAAAATTGTATGCAGAAATTGTATGCACTTGGGTCTTTCCAACGGTGATGAGTTTTAGTCACATCACACTCTATTAAAGCACAGTCTCCTCAGGATTCCCAACAACCTGAAGAAAAAGCAACTTAATGCAACCCAGTAAGTGGCCATACCAAGCTATAGAGAACAAGCATGAATGTGTCTGTACGTATGGGTACTCATACTCTTGAGACGTTTTTTAGGCTCACCACTTTAATTGGAAAAAAAGTTTGGTAACATCTTCTCATGTTGCTATGGTTAAAAAAAAAAGGAATTAAAAAAAAAAATAAAGATTGTTCAGAACCACTAACATTTTCCTTACTTTTGGTTTTATGGTCTATCTATTGAGTTGGCAATGGCACGTAACTCCAGCTTATCATCAGATACATGATCTTTGCCCATGCTCAACCTGTGAGATGAAACACAGCGCATCTTCTCAGTCCCACATTCTTAAAAATTAATTTTAAAAAAGAAAAAAAATAAAGAAAATGACAGTCTCGGCACCAAAGAAACCAAGAGCAGGACAAACTACATGGGTTTCTCTTTACATAAACTACATTCCTTGGTCTTCTTTCATTAGAGCAACAAAGTTCATGAAGAACATTAGATGTAGACAACGGTCGTAAATATGCAAGAATAGCACATACCCATGCGCACACAGAGTTTCTCACCACTAAAAAGAACTCTGATTATTCAGACAAGAAAATTAAATTTCTATTCACTCTGCTTATATTTTTGTCCCCAAAAGTAATAAAATTATGTTAAGATTAGTAAGACAAAAACAACTACATAGTAGTAAGACTGTAATACAACCACACAGGAAAATTAGCACTAAGGTAACATTTTATGATATATTTTGATCAAATAGCAATGCAGACACCCACACCCTAGGGAAAAAAAAAAACCACAAACACAAAGCAAAAAAACTACGCACAATGAAGATAGTCTATATGAACTTAAGAAAACACAAAAGCAGAAGTACATGGCAAAACAAAATAACATAAAACTATTATAGATCTCAAAGAACAGTTGCCAATACGAATTTTCATACTTGATCTTTTGGGGGGAAGTATAAAAAGGAAATGTGGAATATCAAACATAAATTTTAAAAATAGCAAATATAATTACAATTTGAGAACTGAGAAATGTTACCTGATCATTCTCACAATACTTTTAAGGGAAGTAAGGTCAAAGCCATTCTAAACTTCCAAAACGAGCCCAAAGGTTTCCCTGATTTTCACTTCAATTCTCAGAGTTCTACAAGTCAAATCTAATCGTGTTGAAATTTACTTTTTTTCTTAAACAAGGTGACAAAAGGCCAAGTTGAAGAGAAGTGCCATGCCAGATCAAAAATAGGGGGCAGGAAAACGTTTGCAAATTTCTTTCAAAACAAAACAAACAAACAAGCCCCCCAATTCCATAGGCAGCACCTCTAACACTCCTGAATGTCACTTTAGCATCTAATGATTCAAGCAAACCACGTCTTTCTGTTTTCCTTCTCTGTTTAAAAAATTTAAATTAAAAAAAAAAAGAGATAAATAGCTTCTCTGAATTACCACTGCGCATCTCACAATTTCCATTCACTCCTTACACTCTTTTCAAGCACCATGGCCCCCGCAAAGCAGCGCTCACCAAAATTCTTCCAAAACCTTTTCCAAATTCGCTCTCTCCCGGCAACTACCGCGCGGCAGAACTTCACACTGTCACAAGGACATGTGGGCTCGGGAACAACTTTTCGAGACTCCCGGCTTCTCAGGCTGGCGAAGGCTGGGCTGGGCGCTGAGGTGCCAAGCGGTGTCTCTGGAGCGGAGGCCGGGGGGCTCGGGGCCAGGCCTGGCCCGGGGTGAGGCACAAGCCCCTTGGAGCGAGTCAGCCCCCTGGCACGGTGTGGGAGAGGGGGGCCGGGCGTCAGACCGCAGGCGAGCCTCGTAACCCTCAGCAAAGGCGTGGGTGAAAACTTTACGGCCGCTGACAGTGGCGGGGTTTCGGCGGGGGGTCCGCGGGAGGAGGTGGGAAAGGTACAAAAAGCCGTAAATCCCCGTCAGGTACAGCGCACCGCAGTCGCTCGCCCGCTGCCCGAAGCCGAACGCTTGAGAGAAAAACGCAACCCGCTTCAAAAGTTCAAGAAGTTCTGGTTTAGGTAATACCGTAAGGTGGCAAGATTTGCTTAATTTGCGGCGCAGCTTTTAACATGCTCAAATACAGCATAATTTTAACTTTCGTAGGAAGTCCAGGAGACTTTGCACGTTCTCTACGTTAAAAATCCACAGATATTTCAAAAGGGAAAAGCGCTTTGCTTCTAAGGATGCTACTTGTTAAACAAACTCCTTGCCATCAGCAGAGACACACTCCAGCTATTGATTAATTGCTGTGAACGTTGCTTTTCTCTTGCCTACAGTGGCAAAATTCACAGGCATTGAATATTTCCAGTGTGTACAAGTACAACATGACAACATGTTTCTCCCCCTTCCACTTACAAGTTAATTATGCTATAACCAGGCCTAAGCAAGAAATGAATAAATTAAAAAATAAATAAATAAATAAAACACAAAAAACAAGAGGACATCAATCTGACTTCTGCAAGATGAAGGCAGAGGTACTTGACATGCAAACATGCAGGTATCCTATTCAACATTAAGGAGGTTTTTTTTAAGTATAGTATGAAAAACATGCAAAGAAACTATAAATCTACCTTGGGAGGAGATACTCTTTTTCCTGTATAAATACAGTAAAAGTGTATTTCATATAGCTACAGATATATTACATTACACAGACACGTATGCCTATCCTATCAGGGAGCTTCACATTTAAGTAACTCAACCAGACACTATATGGCTCCTAAATGATAAAGCCATAAATGCTTGTTAAAAGCTCCCTGAGAAGTAGTAAATATTTTGTAAACTAGTTATATATTTAAGATATCTGGACAGCAAGAGAAGGGAAAACAATTCCTCTCCCATCTAAAGGTACCAATCAAACACACTATGCACATAAACATCGCAAGATGCTTGGTGGGAGAGCGTGTGTATGTGTTTGTGTGTGTTTTAATTAACTCCTTGAATGCATATGATGAGCCAGCCACCCAGAATTAGTAATGCCAAACTCCCGATTTGATTCAAATGCAATGAATACAACAGTTGAATTATGCGGGCTGGTGTGTCACTCATCAGCTCTCTCATTTGAGCTTTTGCCTTCCATGTCTAGTTCACAATTTCAGCAACTGGTAAATTATTGAGATGTTCATTAAAATCCGTAATCTGTAACAGTCAACTTCTTCCTCCCTAAGCATAAGCACCACAAATGAAATTAGCGCATGCAGGACATTAATGAGTAGTCTGCAAACGCATTAATTCCTTCAGCCTTATCTCAGAGAAATAAAATCATGTTAATTTTCACCACTGCAAAGAAAAAACAGTATCTGAAACTTTTAAGTGGCACTGTATTTATTCTTCAGATTCCAGACCCCTAAACCCACAAATGTAAGCAATAATTCTCAAAACATCTCAGTGGAAGGTAAAAGCTATTCAGCCCGATATTAAAGAAATCCCATTGTTTTTCTTTAAATGAAGGAATAATCACTCTTACTTCTACAGGTAGATTTTAGGAGAGCGGGACGTCATTCTGAGCAAGCCAGTTAATAAAAAGGTATTATTCTTTCTCCAAAATTCTCAGCAAACGCAGCAGCAGAAGAAAGCTTTTAGGGTAACTTTAGCTAAGAAAAGCACTTAGGAATACGCAAAGTTTCCTTTTAGGAAAATGATTTCTCCATTTGACAGTGTTGGTACGACCCCAAAATAAATTCAGTGGGAGTCTGAAATGACTCGTGCAGTGCAGCAGTGAAGCAGCTAAGTATATTTTTTTCCTCACAGCAGAGGCTTGCTTTACATCTTTGAGCTTTTCCTTTGTACAAGCGAGTCGCTAGAACAAGAGAATGTTTCGAGCACACAGAACTGATGACTATCAATGTTAAACTTGTTCTACTGTTGCCATCCCCGTGCTCCCATCCATGCCTTTTGTCTTCTATAGCTCTTCCCTTTTTCCTATGGAAGCACTAATCCACCCTTCTTGCTTCCACAAACACTGCATATCTCTTTACCTGGAATTGGGATGTTAAAAATTAGGAAAAAAAAAAAAAAGACAAAGAGAAATAGAAAGGATGGCACTCTGTCTGGATGCCCAGCGTAGCCTGTCTCATAGTCTACAGAGAAATGTAAATATGCAGTAATTAATTTGGGTTTAAGAACATTCCATACACTAGGGACGTTGTTAAGCAGTCACTTTATCTATTTTTCATTTATCAGATTTTATTAAGACATTAAAACTTTATGTTGGGCATTTCTGAGATTTTATCATTCTGTAAATTTCACAGCTGTCGTGATGATGCAGTACCTCTACCTTTTTACTCAATTAAGTAAACTTTCTATTGTGGCCACACTTGTTATATTCAAGTATAATGACACCTCTGTTAAAAAAACAAAACAAAACAAAACACACACAAAAAGCTAAACAACAAGTGAATTATTCTTTTAGAGACCTTTAAAGCCAATTCAGAGTGCCACAGGTACATCACAAAGTACATCCCAGAAGTTATCCTTTCTCTATGTAACAAATGGAGCAGATTACAGTTATAATTTCTCGCTACAACCTTTCTGCAAACATCATCCTCCTCAGCGTACACATTCTGATGCTCCTCTCAATCAAGCAGCTGAACCGCCACAAACAGAAATAAAGACGTGCAAGTAACTTCACACTCAAGGATGAAAACCCTCTCATTTTTGGTATGGTAATTAATTATACTTGCTAATTCACAAAACCTACTGCAATTTACTAGTCATGCTGAATGAATTAATGAATGTTTATTCGTCTGACACCGAGGATCATTTTCATTCCAAGCGTGTATCGCGAGTGCCCCGGTAATGGCCACAGACACATAAGACAAGTCCCCTTGATTCGGATCCCTTCAGCTGGGGTGACTAAAAGTTTCTGAGCAGTTTACCAGGGTACACTGAACCATCACGGGAGAGACGACAAGGAGAGATGAATAACCTCCCGCGATACATACAGACACTCTGGGATATGAACTGCGAACAACTTCGCTTTATAAATCTTTACCTCCTTGTAATTTGCTGTTCAAGTTTAAGATAGTGGGAGATGGAAAGTAATAGCAAAACTCAAGTCGGTCAGGCAGATACGATGTGCTGGATCCCAGCGACTACAGAAATGTGCTCCAAGAACTGTGTTTACTGAGAATCTCAGAAAATAGTCTGCCACAATCATCTAAAAAACAATCATCTGTGCATTGTGTGCATATACACATGCAAACTCTGTGAGCATGTGTGTGTCTGAGGGTCTGTGCATCTCCGTGTCAGAGAAAGCGTATCCTCATGGCTGGTTTCTGATAAAAACACATGTTACATGGACAGTATCGACTCCATGTATGTGTGTGTAGCTATAGTCAAACACACACAATGTAAACAAATGGTAATGATTAACAGAGATATTGGTTTGTATTACAAATTTCAACTGCAGAGGGAAAATTGTAAAAAAAATTAGAAATCATACATCCTGAGGTTCATTTTTATTGCTTTCCTTTTCTACTGCTTGCTATTATCTGCATAGCAAAACGAGAGCAGCGTATTGATTATTTAACTAGAATGTTTACAAGAGTAAAGATGGGATCTCTGAAAATGAAAGGTATGTCTAGAGGAGGGGGGTTGGGGAGAAAAGGAGTAGAGAAGCTCCTTCTATTTGTAAGGAATACGTTTTCTCCCAAATCATCTGTTTATATATTAAATTTGTATAAATATATATTCAGAATACAGATAAACTTCAGATTAAAAAAGTCCCCCAATAGGAAAATGAAAGGACTTCATTTTGCCTCACAGAATTTACAAGTATTCTGTTGATCACAAAGTTCAAACAATAATCGAAATAGGTTGCTTATAAATTTCCATGTATAATCTCAGTGAAGCATATGAAATATTTCAATGTATTAATTGTATGAACAAGGCAAATGCATGATCACAATCCTAGATCAGATTCGACACCAGAAACAGTAACCTTTTCCTCAGGTAGTTGAACTAAGTTAATACAATGCACATGAACAAAACCGATTTCGTTCTATTATTGTAATGATAACAAACCAAAGAAAAACTTCAAGTATTCCAAGTAAGTATGGAAAATTAATTGCATTAAAGACGACCTCGGAGCAGTGCAACCATGCCAATTCTACTTTCTAGTAAGGAAGTGTTCTAGTTGCACAGCGAGGATTGAAAGTGTTAAAATACTTCTTTTCTGCATTTCCCAATTTTATTTTTCTCCAATCTTTCAATTCAAGTGTTCTTTCCTGTCCTTTCTCTGCATGTGTGTTCCTCAGCCCACTTAAAATGTTTTTATCTTGCCTTCTTTTCTATGCCTTTACTATCAAATTCAGTAGGTTTCAACGATGAACAGCTTGACTTAGCATATTTTTAACCAGCTGGTCTAGCACCTAGCTTGTATTGCATAGTCAGATACAACCAAATGTTTATACAGGAGGTAGCTTTCACGAAGATGAGAAAAACCTAAGTAACGCGCATCCTGGCGTTCTTTTATTTACCGCTTAGAAATGAAAGTTTGGGCTGCTTACTGCAGCCGCACAAGGGACTATTAATAACCTTTCAAAATGAAGCTGGAGGGAAGGGACGCCGGATCATCAATGGATGTGTGTACCAGTGCCTGAAAAAATGCTTCAAAACCTCTTAGGAGCGCCAGATCGGATGAAACAAGGACTAAACTCCCGGAGGTCACAAGCCGTCGCCAGTGACAGCAAAAACTTAATTCCAGGCAGGGATGGCTCCTGCTTCGGGCCGGGGGAGACGGGTGCGCCTACGTCATACCCAAACCCCGCTCTTGACACTCTGTGAGAGAGGTGACGGCCAAAACTTGGAGGCAGGAGTTTCACTCTTTTTCTTGTGGTTTTTCTTTCTTTTTTTTTTTTTTGTCTCCCTTCTCAAGCAGAAGGATGTTCTCCCGACTGAGGGCCGGGATGTTAACTTGCCTAAAAATAATCGCTCCTACTAGATCAACAAAAGGTCATGTGCTCGGCGGAGCGCCTTCCCAAGTTTGACGGGAGGGTGAGGTGAAGTTGAACCCCCCGCCTCGCCCGCCACCCGGGCATCCTCAGCCGCCCGGGGAGTCCCCGTGGCAGGGGCGGGGAGGCGCTGCCGAAGAAGGCACCTCGCTCGGTGTGCCCCGGCGGGCCGGTTCGGGTTAGGAGAGAGCGGGCTGGGAGGGCGGGCACCGGCAGCTTCCGAGGCAGCGGAACAAAGCTGCGCGCCGGGGGCGCACCCGCCGGGGCGGCACCGCCGGGGCGGCCGGGCGAGGGGCTCGGAGGCGCCCGCCGGGCTCCCCTGCCCCGCCCCCACCCCGCGCCCGGCGAGCTGACACGCCGCTTGAATAGCCAAGGTAACGCTCGGGGGGCGGGGGGGGACGGGGACACCGAGGGGGGGAGCATCTCCCCGGCCTGCTGCCAAGCGCAGAGTTGCGCGCCCGTCCCCGTGTGTCCGTGTGCCAGCCTGCACGGCGGGCAGCCGATCCGCGCACACGCGCGCAAACACGCGTGCTCATATAAATTTAAAAAAAAAAAAAATACAACAACAAACAAAACACAAAACAAAACAAAAAAAGGGGGGGGGGAAGATACCACCACCACCACCCCCCCCAAACGCAAAAGGCAGCGGCCCCCCCGCCCCAACAACTCGACTCACCTTTCAAACTCCTGAGGTAAATCAGGGTCAGTTAGCATGCTGGAAAAGCACAATTTCCCTTTGTCACAGCAGCCACCTATGGTCGCCTCCAACTGAACCTGTCAAGTGAGTCCAAACCTTCTAAACCGATTGATTTTCTCTCTCTCCCTCTCCCTCCCTCCCTCTCCCTCCCTCCCGGCTCGCTCGCTCTGAGCGAGGACTCCTTGACCAGTCTCTTAAAGGGGCAGCGCGCCTCGCAGCAGGCTGCTCGCACAGCTCCCCCCACAGCGGCTGCCGGGCGCTGGGCAACCTCGGGGTGCCCGTCCTTGCCTTTTAATTCTGCTCGCCCGCCGCCGCGGAACAGGAAAAGTCAACTCGCTCGATGTCCTAAAACCCGCGGGGGGCGGGGGGGTGGGATAAATAGGGGGGAGGAGGAGAGGGAAAAAAAAAAAGAGAGCCCGACAATCCACCTAACCCGGCAAACCAGGAGCAAATCCCCTGCGCTGAGGAAGATCAGTGGAGAAAGAAGATAAAACAAGAGCAGACTGATTAAATTGAAACAGTTATCAACTCTCTCGGAGTTGAAATAGGGGAGAAAAGATTAGACACATAAAAATGTTACCAAAGGCATTTGTGCTCCGAAGAGTTTTCATTCCTTTCTCTCCCCCCCTCCCTCTCCACTCTCTCGCTTTCTCGCTCCCTCTTTCTCTCTCTTTGGGGAGGGGAAAAAAAAAAAAAACAAAAAACACCACACACACAAAAAAACCCAACCACCCCGCACAACAATCAGGCATTGTTCTGAGGGAAGAAAAGCAACTTTGACAGATTGAAATATAGCAGAGGCCCCTTCAAGGAAACCTGTAAACAACTTGTCACTCACTCTGTCGGTCTCACTGTTAGCTCTTGCTTTCCACAAAGTGCTGCGAACCGTCCTGGCAACAAAACCAAAGTTTCCTCAGCTCCAAACTCCATCAAACAGCCCTGTTGTGTGCAAGGGAAAAGGTAGCCACATGCCAAAACAGCGGGCGCGCACACACACTCTCACAAACAACAACAAAAATAAACTTTCCGTTCCTCTGCTAGGGCTTTTCTTGTTTTCTTTTTACTCCCCCCTCCTCCTTTTTTTTATTCCCCCCACACACTTTGGGCGAGCAAGAGGAGTCCCCTCCTCTGTGGATGGCTCTAATTTCCCCTGCCCAGACAACCCTGATAACACGGTGGGCGCAGCGCGGCTGCGGAGTCCTTGGGCCGGCTGGCGGAGCGCAGTGCAGCCTCCGCGCCACTTCCACTTCTCTAGACACCAGGTAACGGGCCTCGGACACGGGGGGACGGAGGCTTGGGCAGCCCCCTGGGGCCAGCTCCGCATCCCCAGCCCGCATCCCGCTCCGATGGGGAGGGCTGCACCGCCCTGGCGGGAAAAAGGGGGGGCAGCGGCCGGCAGAACGCCGCGGGGAAATTCCCCTCCGAGCCCCGGGGATTAGCCGGGGGCTACTCTGGAAGCGGAGCGCACAATGGCTCGATAGTCTGCACGGCCCGTGTCCAGCCTGGCACTGAGCTCCCAGTAACGAGGGGAAGAGAAAGGAGAAAAAAAACCCAAAAAACAACCCAAAAACTGTTTCCCTGTTCTTTAGCACACACATGCACACACACCCACACACAAACACATATCTATACTCCATTCTTTCCAGTTTCCCAGCCCTGATTCCTTTTTTCTTTTTTTTCCCCCCCCTCCTTTAATTTGCAGCTGGACAACATTAAGGGCCTTTAAAAAACCATGAGGTTTTGACCCCACAACAGTTTGATTAGGTCCACTGCCTCCTCTCTTCCCTTCTTATCCCTACCTCCCAGAGACACAGAGAAAGCAAGTTTACTTTTTGAAATACACATATTCACACAGAGTGGCCATAAAATGTTCAACATTTCCATGCCCGCTAGCTTAAGAAAATTCTAAATAGCAAATATTATTATTTTTTATTAATATCCAACAGCTACGCTGTTTAAATTGCTCCTTTCTCCCTTTCAATGCATATGTTATAAGCCAGTCGGCTCACACAGGGGCGAGTCTAGTGTTGGCATAACGGCATCATCAGGTAGAAGTCTGGGCTGATCTTTAAATCACAAGTAGCAAACCCACTTGTAACTTCTGCACATCATTCCCAAAGAACATTCGACCACTCACGAAGTAAAACGCCGAAGCGAAGTTTGCAAAGGCGCCTTCATCGCAGTTCATAAAAGCGGATCCGCGAAGGCTGTCTCCAGTCTGCCTTACGCCACCGCGGCGCTCAGAGCGGAGTCACGTACAATCTGTCAACTTCTGGCATGAGGTGGATCTAATGGCTCCTCACTGTGGGGCAGGGTAAACCAACTTCCTTCAGTAGCCCCTAGCAAATAATATTTTCCACAGAGGTCCATTCATAGGAGTCTGACAAACCTAGTTAATATGTACAGGGATTTTTCATTTGTTATTTAGTAGCTAGCCCTTTCAGGACTGCTATGAAGTAGACATTGAAAGGGCAGCAGATGATTAAAAAGAACAATTCCAAATACTTTCTCTTTCATCTGAGGGTCTCAAACCATATGAAGTCTCACATTACTCCTCTGCAGGTAATAAATATAATTAGGGCTGATTCCAAAACTTTATTTGTATTGAAAAGTATCTCACTCTGCAGGGGCTCCATTTAAATCAGCAAATCTCTGTGTGGAGTAGGAGGCTACTTAGTAGGAGAATTTGGCCTCAAATAAGGAAACTGAGATGCAGACAGGCTTAGTATCCTGCCCAAGTTGACAGAGTTAGCCAACTCCAGCAAAAGGATGAGAAGCAAAGATCTCGTGTCACTCATGGTCGACAACAGTCCTTAAGTTGCTGAAACAAGTTTTATGTTTTAGCTTTTTTCCCCCCTACACAAAAGCATTATTTTTACATCTAATGTTTGGTTCATTGCTGTATTCATATTTGTGACGCCCCTTTTTTCAATCTTTTATTTTCCCTTGATGCTCCATTGCCTCTCCATAAATGCTGTTTCTTCTCTGCCACTTTTTGATTTGCCTCCCCTATTTCCTCACACTTGGCCTTGGGAGATATTTGCAGAGAGGAACTACTCAGAAGCCCCAACTGGAAGAAAATTAGGAAGACCTTATATTAAAAAAAAATTTCAACAGATATGGCCAAAAAGGACTACCATATTTTAACTTCATGTTAGCTACACTCAGCTCTCTAACCTCATATCTTTTTCTCAAGTTGGCTCTGCTCCACAACTGTCCTTCTTCTACCATGTCCTTCCCTCATCTGTTCACATGTATTTACTTCTTCCTATGTAATTTCCTATTTGAGTTTCTTCAAGGCAATGATCACATACTCCTCCAAAATGGTATTTTGCCTAGCACAATGCAGCTCCCTTGAGTTGCTGGCTCTCAGCTAATATGATTATAAACCTGAACAATCACCATTAACATCAGGAATTATGGAACAGGACACTGGCTTTACAAGGGCATGTACGAAGAACCATAATAAAAAGTATGTGTGTGGGGGGGAAAGGCAAATAAATGTTCAGGGGAGAAAACAGAGATAACTGAGCAAGAGGGAGAGGTGAGGAGAGGAAACAGAAGAAAGGAAGAAGAAATCATTCCCCTCAATGCTTCTGATGTGAACCTTTCTTTTCCTTACCCTAATTTATATTTACTCTCACTCCAACTGATGTTGTGCTCAGGTACCTACTCCTCCCTTCCTGGTTTCCTTCATCTTATGTTTTCTGCAACTACTGAGTTCATTCTCCAAGCTGAATGGGGGGGGGGGGGGGGGGGAACAGAGTTGGGTCTAAAAAGGAGGGAAAAAAGTTACTGTTACTATTGTATTAATATTGTATTGTATCACTGTATCATTGTATTGTTATTATTGGCTCAGTCTATTGATTAGACTATTGATAAAATTGTGTTCTCATAGTAAGTTCAACTGCAATCGCAAGAGGGAGAAAGAGCAAATTAAACAAATGGTTTGAGGGCATATCTGAAACCTTTCTACAAATCATATCCTATTAACTTGAAGGCTTGCTTTTTTGAAATTGCCAGGACATATTACAAAGGCTGCTATCATATCAGAAAGTGGAAAAACTGAGGAACTGGGATAAATAACCACTGACTGAGAAAGAAGAAAATGTAATACGCAACTGTCCAGCTTTTAACATAGGAACTTTTATCTTGTCCTGAAACTTTTGACTAGTAATAGGAAGCTCTGATGCCACTATTTACTGAGAGGGACGTTAGCACAAAACCCACTCGCAATCTCCACGTTCAGTTCTCTCAGTTCTCTTTTCAAACTGAGAATTCAGGATATAAATTCAAGTATCTTCAACTGATGAGAAAAATGAAACAGCCCCCGCTGCTCTCCAGCAGTTCAGTGCATCTGCATTTCTGTTGCTTTGCTTCCTTAAAGGGGTGCCCAAAACAAACAAGTCCAGGTAAAAGAGGACAATTTGGATTGAACTAAACAAAAGAACACTCTGATTTTCATTTGAGTGAAGGGAAAGCTCCTATCTGATTTTTTGTGCTTAACTGAAGTTTTTTGTTGCTATTGTGGTTCTCCGTTCAAGAGACGAAACAAACATTATCCACCCAGCTCCAGTTAGAAATACCAGAACTCTGAAATATTGCATAGACAGAATCCACAGGTCTTTATACAAGCATATTAGCAGAAGGAAAACCTCAAACTAAACTTCTTTTTTTTTTTCCAAATCATCAAATGATAGCACTTTAGCCTAGTGCCTTTTGCAGATGCTGAAATACAGTAAGTAAAGGAAGTGATGGGGAAAAAAAAAAGAAAGAGCCTTTCGGGTTTTGTTGTTTCCACTGTACATTATAATAATAGAGACCTACAAAGTCCAAGGAAATGTAAGATGTTCCACAGAATGATTTACTGGAAAATTCTCACAGAAAACATGCAAAACTCTGAAGATCCTAAATGGATTTTCTTTTTTAGGCACACATCCAAAACAACTGCAGTATTAAGAACAAATCTGTAAGATTTCTAAGAAAGGGTGTTTTGGAACAGGTTAGGAGAGAGTGGAGGGACAATAGAATGGGGTTGATGCTTTTACTATGAAGAATATCTCGCAAATAATGAGTGCTTCAGAGTATGGAAATGTTTAGCTACAATGCAGTTTGGATCATATGCTTAGGAACAGATTTTTCCTTTCAGTGTGCATGCCTAGCTGCCATTTCCATTAATGGGAATTAAGTACATGTGTCAAGAGAAGAAGTTAACTCTTAGAAATATAACTAATCTATGCTTTTTTTAAAGAATGTAAATGCCACATCAGGCATGTTCGGTGTTGGCAAAACTGGGTGCTGAATATAGTATAGCAATATCTGAGAAGGAGAAGGCGGTCTGGAGGGCTGAAATTTCTGCGCTATTTAGAGTTTTTCAATTTACTGAATTTATTCAAGGAAAAGTAAAATCATCTCATTTGCAAGTGGGAAGCCCTCATTTATCAGTTATTTGCTTGTGACTTCAGCAGGGGCCTACCATCTGCAACCCTCCCTGTAAAAGAGAACCAACACTACCCTAGGGAAGAAATCTGAACCTTCATGTAAAATTTGAATTCAAACTTCCCTCAGGGTCACTAAATATTACAATAAAGTTCCTAATCATTTTTTTAAAAGGAGGTTGGCACTTTCTGATCCTGCCAACTCTGCATCAGCCAGGGTAAAAGAACCTCAAAATTAATACAGATGTAAACTTTTTTTTTTTTTTTTTAATAAAAGTAGTAGATGTAAACACATTTGAAGTCAAATTAATTACAGTTATATTTTGGCAAAAATGTAACTTCTAATTGTCAAAATGAGAAAAATTAGAGAGACGACACACTCCTGATTTTGTGCCATCACCCCTCCCCAGTTCCTTTATTTTGGGTACAGCTTGTTTTGTTATTTCTCTATATTGTTGGTTAGCTACATGGTCCCCTTAATGTCTGTCTTAGTAGCCTTGGTCTGCACAGACACAGCACGGAAAGAAAAGGACAGCTTAAAATAATTGTCACAAAACCAGAGAGCATACCCATGGATAGGAATTGTGCTTCAAATTATTTAAGAAGCTAAACTGGATTTTTAATTTACGGTTTCTCGTTAAGGTTCTGAACGTAAAGCGTTACTAAAATAAGAACCTGTTGTTTGAAGTCTTTTTTTTCTTTTTTTTTTTTAAACTACATACTTTTTTTCAGCACAGTTACTTAGCCAAGAACGTCCCGTCCCGACCGAAGCCTACAGCCTCACCTTACCCCTAGTCTAGGTTCCCTACTTCCACCCTGGTCAGGACGATCCTCTCTGAGTGACAGGCCTGTTTCCTGTCAGTGCCCATCCACTCTTCAGCCTCTTAAATGACAACGCCAGCAGAAACGTTCCTCCTTGGTGTCATTTCCAATGACTGCTATGAACATGTAAATGCCTGCCACAATATACCCAATGATGACCCCAACTCATTTCATACAGATAACCAACTCCCACCAAACGGAAATCGCTCCCTTTTCCCTCGGTGCGTGTGTGGAGGAGTGGTTGGCAGAAATACAGTCTCTTTCGAATAGGCAACCTAAATTTTATAGCCAAACATGAGCTTCTGAACCTAAGCATCCTAACAGCACAACTTTGATCTGTTTCTAAAACTAGATACCAATTGTTGAGCATGACTCCAATCGCACTGAAACTTGAGATCTTTCTGCTTAAACCAATGAGCCTTTCTGGGTGGCTCTCAATATAGTTCTTGCAGGTTTTATCACCACATTCTCAGCACTTCCCCAATAACAATTCTGTCTCTATTTTTTAACTCTTCCACCGAACGGAGTGAGAGAAATCACATTTTGCCTCCCTATTTCTAAACCAAATGCTTTTTCCACTTTAGTCTGCTCTTCCTAACCTGTGCACCAAGGATGGTGGGTTTAAAACAGACTGGCTTCTATTGGTTTTCTGATGTAAAACAAGCATCATGCGATTATAACAAAAGCGCAAGGGCATCCTGGAATAATCCACACCACCTAGTCCTACGTGCTTTGTGAAGGCATTCCAGCCTTCCACTTCTGGTCCTGAGGTTTTTGCTCTGGTGTTTGCGACCAAAATTCTCCACGTCCACAGGTACGTCTCCTGTTCACTTCTCTGCACTAGAAGCTGCTGCCTTTTAGTGCCATTATGCTGGTTTGTTACACTTTTAGCACAGGGAGAGCAGCCACTCTCGGCTCACCAGCCTGAGCTCTTTTGCAGTAGGCATTATACAAACACATACAGTTCAATTCACAGTTGCCCTCCATTTCATATGTACTCCATTGGATTAGAGGAAAAGTGAGAATATAAAGGACTCCCAAATAATATTACCATTTTCTATCCACTTCTTACTGAAAGAACAGTGAAGAATTAGGTCTTTTGTAAGAAATATCCTCTATCTAAATCAGTTTACAGTTTAGATTGCAATTGCAATTAGACAAAGAACACAAAAAGGTAACATCTGAACATTCTGCAAATTGCTTATCTGCTTTATGCCGTTTTAGTCTGTATGATCATAAGAATTCATGTAACCGCTATCTAGTAAGTGTTTCAAAACTACAGATGTTAAAATGCACAGTTTGTAAATTCAGAATATATTCAGAACATATTCCCTTTCTACTCTACCACACACAAGTTCCCTACATGACATATACAGTCTGTGATAAGATTAGTACAAATTGGTGTTTATTAAATGCACTCTACTGATATTTAACTTGTTATACATGTCACTGGGAAGATCAAACTGTAAATTAAGCAATGATTCTAATGATGTTAAATGCATCTCTGTAAGGGAAGGAGTTATTAAACATGTTGCTATCTTACACCTTGTACACTGAAACAGCAGCCAATGAGTATGTAGAGTTATGTTTCATTTATAAAGTTACAAAAGCATACCATACCCATTCATCTATTTTAACTATGCTCTGATGCAGTTTTATGAGTGATTTTTCCACTTTTGAGCAAAAGCAAAACTAACGTCGTTTGGTTCTGTCGAAGCGAAAAGCTGAACTCCTGCTTCCAACACACAGACTCCAATTCAGCCACTACCACAGAGAAATAAACATATAAGCAGGGTATAAAACAGACTGATGGCTTGTTGTTACTGCTATTTCTATGGAGGTTTAACTCTTGCTTCTTGCGTCTCATTACACGGAACAGCTAGAAGCTAGAAACATTGCTGGGGTAGCATGCTGAAGGCTCCTGGGAATGCTTCTACACCTTGTACGGGGAAAAACTGAAAAAAAATACTGCTACAGTATTCTGAAGCATAAGTGTAGGAAAATCAGAATATCTGGGGACACTCTTCAAAAGCCCTAATGCAATCCAGATACAGGGATGACTACCTTCTACTACCAATTAGCTTGTAAGCAAGACTGATCTTCAACAGTTGTCACTGAGGTATATTCAGAATATAAAATAATCAGAAAGAGGATAGAGAAAAACACAGCCAACAACAGAACAAAACTAGTGAGACCACTGGTTTGAGACAAACATTCATTAAGATTAAAACACAAGGAAGTTTCTCAGGAATGTTTATCAGAGAAAACTTATGTCATAAATTTTTCTCTCCCTGGAGCAGGTCCAAAGCTTAGTGTCTCTTCTCTTGCCATGCAACATTGTACCAAATCCAGACCGCACATTTGGTCACTCGCTTTCCCCCTTAAATAACGCTTTCTATTTCTGATGTGGCTTTTGTTTTGTTTTACAAAGTTTTATTTCTCTTTCTTTGTTGATGCATTTTCCTTTTGTCATTATTTCAGAGTTGTGTAAAAGTAATTAGTGACAGGATGCCAAAGACTGAACCTCAAAAGCAACCTAAATATTTTGATTCACCAAGAATGCAGTCCATAATTTACAAGGTGCCTGACCCCTGTCCAATAAATAAAATAAAATAAATTAGATAACTTCTGCATGTTAACAGCCTGAGGCATACACAGAAGAACGTCAAAATGCAGAAACAGTGAATGTTACGGCATCTGATATCAAAGATATTCTTTTGACACTTCTTCCAAGAAACAGCCACATTTTTACATACATTTTAGCATTTGACCCTCCATGATCAAGCTTGTCAACCATCTCTCCTGGTATTTGCATGTAGCCACTGCCCTTTCTTTTCTATAATGTGGTTCAAAATCTGAGCACAGATTCCACATGTGAGAATGTCACAGGTGAAACCTGTTTTCTAATGAATTCTGAGCTAGCAACAGAATGGCAGCAGGTGTCTCCAGAAGTGCAAATTGAGTGGAAAATAAAAGGAGACAGAGACACCTACCTTTTTTTTTGTTGTTGTTTTACTAACTTGCCATACATTTCTCAGAGGCTTCCAATACTTCTGTCAAAGTTAAAACCTGCTGTATGCAGGCAGGACAGGCCTTTGGCACAAAAGCAACTGTACAGGGCTTTGTGACCACAATCTCTAAAAAGATCATAGCTTTTAGAGTGATTCGTGGGCCATGATACATAGGGCCACTAAAAAACATCCATGACATTACCAGGGATATGTGTTTAATTGCATAAAAGACCATAATTTCCAATTCATTAATACATACATGCGAAATGCCACCTACAACACTCTGACTTTGGATACCCTTGTCGTAGTTTTCCTGCACCAAACACTGATAATACACATTTAGTTTTGCCTTTTGTCCCTCAGAGGACTAATTCTTGAAAGTAATCCTACCACTTTTCTAATAGCCCCTTGTGAAGGTCTTTTTCAAAAAACTTTCTTTAAAGTGTTCCCTCCGCCCCCATCTAATTATTGTCTTTCACTATTTGTTGACAAGTGCAAGCAATTACAATTAGACATCATTTTTCTTTACAAAAGCAATGCTGATGGATAGCTATAGTATCACAATGCTCATCTATATGTCTCCTAATTTTACTACTTATTACTATTTCAACCAATTTATCAAGTAAGGAAAGAAAATTGATTAGACTAATTCTCAGCATAAATTCTACTGTTCAATTAAAGGGAAGCAGAAAAATTGCTTTCTTCAACCCTACAGGTTAGAAGCCAAAATTAAAGGAAAGACTACATATTAAGTTAGCAGCCTTATTTGAGCTCACCATCAATTTCCAGTGGCACATTTTGATATGTCTAACTTTACCTGGTACTCTGTCATTTGATGGGTTCAGCACCTCCTTTTCCTTCGCTTTTTTTCTTTGACAGTAGTTAATCCTTAATACTGCGAAAGAATGGCTACAGGTTAGATTTCCTTCTTAAGTCTTCTATGATAGAAAAAGACAAGGAAATAATTCTGTTTCTCAGCAAAACTCTTATCCTTCCTACCTATTATACTGTTTAAAATACTGAAGAAAAAATTCTTAACTATTATTCTGTGTTACAGCGCTGAGGGAAAAATTACTTACAAACTTGATGTGGACAGCACTTTAGAAAACATCTGAATTTACTCCTTGCAGTTTCAGCAGACCAACCCATCCTCAAGACGCTATGCTTGATTTGGTTGAGGTTCTCTTGCATTTCTAGCTAGCAATAATCATGACATCCTACAATTTTAAGTCACCCCTATTCCAACAGCACACTTCCTTTCCTAATACTGTGTACTGGGGTGTACTAGCTACGTCTTCAAACAACTTGGAACCAATTCCATCACCTTAATTTGGTAAACCTTCAGGGGTTGATAACTTTCACCATACACTGACTTGCCGTGGCAGCCTATAAAATCAGAGCCTGTCTTTGTCAAGTAAGTATGAAATGGTATCAGCTCTCTAAAGCTGAGGGAACTGTATCTTCCTGCATCAGGTAATTGGCACACGGATTTTGCAAGATTAAGCCACCACGTAAGATGGTTGGGCTAGCCCATATGAGGAGAAATACAGTATATTTTAGTAATGATCCAATGGTCTGTATTTACTCCAGGCACCCATACAGGTTAGGAGCTGACATGCTGGAAAGCAGCACTGAAGAGAAGGACTTGGGAGTTCTGGTTGACAACAGGTTGACCATGAGTCAACAATGTGCCCTTGCGGCCAAGAAGGCCAATGGTGTCCTGGGGTGCATTAAGAAAAGCGTGACCAGCAGGTCGAGGGAGGTTGTCCTCACCCTCTACTCTGCCCTGGTGAGGCCACATCTGGAGTGCTGTGTCCAGTTCTGGGCTCCCCAGTTTTAGAAGGACAAGGAATTACTGGAGAGAGTCCAGTGGAGAGCTACGAAGATGATCAGGGGCCTAGAGCATCTTTCTTATGAAGAGAGTCAGAGAGCTGGGTCTGTTCAGCCTGGAGAAGAGAAGACTGAGACGGGATCTTATCAACATTTATAAATATCCCAAGGGTGGATGTTGAGAGGATGGGACCAGACTCCTTTCAGTGGTGCCCAGTGACAGGATGAGGGGCAACAGGAACAGACTGAAGCACAAGAGGTTCCATCTGAATATGAGGAGAAACTTCTTTACTTTGAGGGTGCCAGAGCACTGGAACACGCTGCCCAGATTGTGGAGTCTCCTTCTCTGGAGATTTTCAAAACCCACCTGGATACACTCCTGTGAGATCTGCTCTGATGAACCTGCTTTAGCAGGTGGGTTGAACTAGACGATCTCCAGAGCTCCCCTCCAACCCCAACCACTTTGTTATTCTGTGAGTCTGTATTTACAAATCTGACTGCAGAGTTTTGTGTGACTGTTCTGCAAAGGCTGCACTGTCTTCATAGGCGGGAGAGAAAGCATGTGGAAAACAAGATGGAAAAGTTTCAACATTAACCAAAACCTGTCAGGTTATTTTTTAATTTTTAAAAATATGTGTTTTTTATAAACCTTACAAAACATTTCCTTGCATTAGAATCTTAGCTGCTTTCACTATTGGTAAATATACACGGTCTCCCTGCCATTCTTTCTGATATCCATACAGGACCTGTAACATGACCTATCCCCAAAATAAGGGATATTCAATGAAAAATTCTTAGTACTGTATTTTTAAAGGTTACGCACAAAATCTGGGCACCACAGTTGTTGTTCATATGTGAATATTCAGTTCTTAACATAACACAGAGAGTATACTATATGGGGAGGACCACAGTGAGCAAAACCTCTTAGAAACAATCTGTTGGGCTATTCAGATGTGCAGGTTAATGAACACCAGCAATAACAGAAAGGAGGCTCACCCCCAGCTACACGAGGAGTACAAAGGCAACAGGCCCATTACATATGCTTAACTGGATCCCAGATCATGTGGACAGTGAATCCCAACCATCTGTGTTGCAGTAGCCTGACTGCACATAGTCACTCTTTGCACAAACCAGGTGCACCTGTCTACAATATTCAGACATTCGGCATCAGTTTCTGAAGAGTCAGAGGTTGCTGAGCTGTTGCTGGCCGCCCAAAAATCTAATTGATCACTGCACAAAGCAATGAGGCAGTAGATTATCACTGCGAGCCATAGCACTTTGCCCAATTCTTTACAGTTTGCTTGTCTAGAGCAGTTTTCGGACTTACCATGTTCACTGAGTCAGCTACGATACAGAAGAAGATCCCTGTAAGCAACATGTGCAGGTCTCGTGGCATCATTCCCATACCGGTGAGTAGAAGTTTCCTCACATTTAGACAACAGACAATTCCTACTTCTGGTGATCTAAAATATATCTACAATATTTGAGGTCTTCTCCCTTTATTCATGGGTAACCACATAAGTGTCATTGTTTTTTCAGTGTTTAAACACACAGAGCTGAATGAAAGAAGTATTCAGAAAGCATTCAGTTTGCGTACTGTCATCTATTTCAAACATCAAAAAAATACAAACCTAACAAAAATCATTAAAAGATAAGTGTGAAGTGCCTTTATGAGCACAAAGAATCTATAAAGCTGTCACTAGGTGGGTCCATAGTAATGGATTACACTAGGAGAGATGTTATAAGCAAAACATTAATGCTTAAAAGAGATGCAATACAGACCGAAAGAGAGTCTGGAAATGGGAAAACAAAGTGGGAAAGATTCTTCCCTCCAGCAAAAACAAAGGGCTCAGGGGCTGTATGATGCACTGGCTGCTCACCCTTGTAGATGCTTTTGTTAGGAAGAGTACGATTTGAATTATAAGAGAAGTTATT
Organism: Nesoenas mayeri; assembly: GCF_963082525.1. NCBI lineage: Eukaryota > Metazoa > Chordata > Aves > Columbiformes > Columbidae > Nesoenas > Nesoenas mayeri. The sequence continues at coordinate 77,820,712 of NC_137541.1, forward strand.
TGTATTCTCTGGTAAACCTGACCACATGCTCACATAAAAGTCGTATTTCTCCTTTCTGCAGGGGTAAGGTTCAGGATGAAGGAAGGTATTTTTACAGACCCAAATCTCTGCACATTCAAGCTAAAGGAAGAATATTCCTAATTCATCCTTCAAAGTATTTCTTTGGGGCAGTGAGTGGAAAGTGTAATTTCTTAAATTACTTTCTTCTTGAACTGTCTAAAAGTAGGGTGTAAGTTCCAGGTAGAAAACCCATTATTTTTGGTCTGGTCACATTTATTTAGATCTGGCCAAACTTCAGCCAAGTAGGAAATGGGCTCAGTGTAGCCACCATGACAGCAAGGAAGGAATAACAGTTATTTTCTCATTTCTGCCTAGCAGAAGCTCCTATCAGAATACAAAGATGATGGAAGACGTGGGTGGATTATTTGGTTCCAGCTGGCTCCACATCACACAGTAAGGAAATGCCACGATCTTTGACAGGTTCGTATTAGCAAAAATCAAGCAAAAGATTATGGGAAAGCTTCCCATTCCATTATCAAATAATTTGGGGGAGGGAGAAGGCTTGGAGACTAGCAGTTTTTCTTTCTGAGCTCTCAGGAACTGTCTATTTCTATGACCCTTTTAGCGTTGAAAGCATTGTCTGAAATAAAGACTAATCTCAAAGGATGTGAAAGCAAACCTATCGTTAGATTATTCAGAAAACGTAAAGCGGGAAGAAATGAACCATTTTCATCTGGTGGAGCTGCTACGCAGCAGGTCTAACCTACAGATTAGTGATAGGTGTCAGGGCCTGGGGGGCACTGAGAGCCCGACTGCCCCTGCCCACCTCCTTGGTGCCCCTTCCCCCCCATCCTGCTCTTGGCGGGGGTGGTGGGACAGGTCCTGGCTCTCAGGCCCTGCCTGAGTGGCCTGGGGGAGCCCCCACAGCTCCTGGTCCCCAGGGAGCTGCCAGCCCCTGTTGGCAGCCTGGTGATAGGCCCTACAACGTCACCCACTCGTGACACAACCAACAACCTAATGCCAGTAACAAAACCTACTCAAAACCTCCAGTACCTAAACCAAACAGAAATTGGTATCACAAGCACCTTCCCTATGGAGGCGAGAGTGGGAACACACTGTTCCTACATGAATGCACTGCTCCCAGTGACACACAAAAGTTTATACAGTGTATAGAATTAGGTGCCTTACACACTACGCAGAGTCAATTCGTGGCAGTCAATAAGGAAGTAGTGAGGACAAGATTTAAATAATATCCCTCACTGGTGTTTGAATTCACTGCTACCACGGAACAGCTCCGTCCCCTTGAGATCCACAATCTGACAGTATTTTCCACGTTTTGATCTTACCAGGCCATTGCTTTCAGGAGAGGAGAAGGGACCACCCAGTTCCTCTGAACAGCACCAGAAGAGAAAGGGCAATGTCCACAGTTCTCGCGCTTTGATCACAATCACATAAAATGTAAGGGATTGCAAGGGATCTCAAAAGATCACCCAGTCCAATCCCCCTGCTGGAGCAGGAACACCCAGATGAGGTTACACAGGAATGTGTCCAGGAGGGTTTTGAATGTCTCCAGAGAAGGAGACTCCACAACCTCCCTGGGCAGCCTGTTCCAGTGCTCTGGCACCCTCACTGAGAAGAAGTTTCTTCTCATATTTAAGTGGAACCTCTTGTGTTCCAGTTTGTACCCATTACCCCTTGTCCTATCATTGGTTGTCACTGAGAAGAGCCTGGCTCCATCCTCGTGACACTTATCCTTTATATATTTATAAACATTAACGAGGTCACCCCTCAGTCTCCTCTTATCCAAACTAAAGAGCCCCAGCTCCCTCAGCCTTTCCTCATATGGGAGATGCTCCACTCCATCATCTTTGTTGCCCTAATGGGAAGGTTAAGTACTATGATGACGATCCACTAGCATGGCTGGTAAGGTAGCAAACCAAGATGATGGTCCTCCAGCTTCTGGACCATCTCCTACGGCCTCTTCCTTCATTTTCCATTAAATGACCATGGATGAAGTATTAAAATTGTTTCATAACCTAACTCGTTAAGCTAGGAGAGAAATCTCTTTCTGCATCCAAATTGGTCTTTTATACTTTCTGGCCAGTTTGAACAATTTCATTAAGAACATTGCAGATCTCAGCCGATCACAGATTCTCCAGGTCTAGTGGTTGGGCCACTCACCTCAAAAGCAGGAAACATGCATCTGACCCTACTTTGGCGAGAGGAGACATAGAGCAGCATTTAATTTGTGGATCTGAAGACATCTCTGAGGTGCTACACCATTCATTTCTGTCAAGATAGCAGCACTTCTGAGTCCACTTTAAGTGAAGGACCTCAAGCAATTGGGAATTTTCAGCACAATCAGGGTAGACAGAAGCTAAGAAGAGGTTCTTGGATCACAAGACTTCATTTAAGCACTTAGGCTCTGTCACTGTTCACTTTAAACACTTGCAGATATGAGCCTAAGTGAAGCTCCAATTGAAGAGAACAAGATATTCCCTACATAAAGAAAGTAAATGTGGTTGGAATAAAACTCCCAGACAGAAAACAGACTGGAAATACATGCAAACTTAAGAGCATGTACCTTGGTATTTAGCAATCCCTTGCAATTAGTATCTTTGTTTCCTAAAAACACAGTTGTTATAACTTCAATATCTGCTCAAAGCCATACAGATGTTCAAGGAGCGGCAACAGTTAATTTTTGTCAAGTATTTCTGTCAAACTAGGATATATGCAGAACTCGCCACATGGTTCTTTCAGTACAACACACTCAGCCAAGACAACATAAGACAGCAGCACTATGGTATGAGCTAAGTACTATTGTAGCATCAGGACACTCAAATGAACACTCTAAAGACACTCAGTAATATCTGAGCAATTTCAACTACAAAATTAACCCTTTTGATTTCAAGATGTACCGCCAAAAATACATATCCTGTAATTTCTACATACAGAAAATGTAACTGAGGCAAAGATGAGCAGCCTAATAGTTTGAACAAGTGCTGTAGGGTAGGAATTCCACCATTCATAATGCCAGTGCTGGTCCAGCTTCTTTCAGATTATCAAGGTCTTGTCAACTCTAGCACTAAGTATTTCAGCTCTGAAAAAAGTATCTGTTTTGTGGGGCTTCCAAGAGAATCACTTAATGGTTTTGGTTTTGTTTGTTTGGGGTTTTTTTTTACAGCGCTTTCAAAACATAGACTATTGCATAAGTGCACAGAATATCTAAAAACTGACAATGGATCTGGAGTTTTCCTTTGGTGATACAATTGTCTCAACAGCCACAATTTCTCTCATCAAGAGACTCTGTTCTCTCTGAATCACTGCTAGTACGTTATTAACTTCTCTAATACATGGCAAGGATTTGTGGAAACCAAGACAAAAGTTCAGAAGAGAGGTGGATCTCACCGGGGCTATATTCTGCAGCTTCCTCAGGAGTCGTCTCATCAATCATCCATTACTAAAAAGGCAGAGATGGTGCAAAGCAATGGAATACTACTTATTGGATGACCTGGAAGTATCACGAACATTAATTTGAGGAAAACTCAGTGTTTTCTCTTACTTAGTTTGCATTCTTTTGGATTTATGGCTGTTCTGAAGAGATGTGGCTAACAGTGGTGGACATGGTAGCTGACATGCTGTTCGGGTGTGGTATTTGGATTTTGGTCAATGGAGGATTTTGCTTCACATGAACATCAAATATCCATGAGCAATGTTGATAAACCAGAAAAACCTATGTTGCAAATCTGATATATTTCATGTCAATAATGCTGAAAAAAAAAAGGCCTCTTATCTCATATTGTGTACTATGTGCTTCCCATTAAGCCTGACAAGAGAAAAGCAGGGAAAAAGGCAAAAAGACCAACAAAACTCAGAACTTTTTAAGTTCTTCAAAAAGGTTCTGTTCAAACAGCAGATCAAAGTATAGTCTGGTTCTTATTTTATCCTAAGTTGGCTTATCCATCCACCATAAGGACTTCTTTAATTCCTGTAAAACAACTGTGTGTTCAGGAGAGTATCTATTCTGAAAATGTTTCTATTCATAAAAACGGTCTTACTGAGTTCTAGCTCTCCAGTATGTTTGCAACTAAATGTGAGATATACTGGCTGACAGATAAAAGATGTCTTTTTCAAGCACCCGTCCTGAACACTCAGTAAGGGATCATAAAATCAATCTGGTTACCTAGTGGCTCATCCAGCAACAATAGGAATAGATGATTCATTCGCTGTCAACATGTGGACATCTCCATTGCCTTCGCTGCCTTCAGTGGGGCCGTGCAGTTTAGGTGGCCTTGTGGAGGAGCCACATTCAGACGCCTACTCCTGATGCACAAAACAAAGGAGGTTTCATACCACTATTCTCTGAAGCTGCTGCTCGTACAGTGTGGAACAGAGGTCGGCAACCTTCCAACGTTGATGTGCCAGATTGTAATTTTCTTTCCCAAATTAGAATTTAAGAATGCTGGCGGGAACTTTGCAGGATCAAACAGACGCTGCCTCTCAAAGAGGCAACACGCTGCCAATCAGCTGATTGGCAGTATCTTGCCTCTGTGTGAGGCAGGGGCTCGGGGCTCCCAGGGAATTTGGATCTCAGTAGGAGCCAGTGCCTCTCACAGATACTTCCTGCACTGGCCTTCCTGTGTGCCACTCTAAATTTGCCCTATGGTATTGATGCCGTAGGTGGCCAGTTCCTAACTTCTACCCTAAAAATGCATCCAGAATTCAAAGCCATAGCCCAGCTTGGGCACCGATTCTAGCACAGAGGCAAAGGACCAAAAGGAAATAGCATTTAACACTCCCTGAAGCTTGCAAAGTCATGAGAAAGAATACAAACTTCCTCAGTGGTGCAAGTTTATTTTTAACTCTGAGTTTCTGTCCTGGGGTACATGGGCAATTCCAGTGCCCTGACAGACACTTTGGAGAAAAATTCACTTAGAATAATTATATGTGCCCTTGCACTAGCTTCAAATTCACATATCTCTTTTACTTTCAGGATTTTCCAAACATTTTTAACTAGTCAGAGAGTAAATAAATGCAACACACTGGTTAGGGGAGAATAGATAACTGCAAGCAAATCTGTACATTTTAAAATGAAAAATACTTGAGAAAACAAACAGCAATTTTCTGAGGTTTTTTGGCAAGGCAGTTAACGTGAGCTTAACTGAGACACAAAGACTATAATCTCTACTTTTTCTTCCAAAAACTGAAAAAGAGGACAAGAGCCTTCCCACCTCTTTCAGCTCGAGTGAGTTGCTGTCATGTTTTGCAGCCATACAAATTGCGCGCATAACCAGCGGCGCTGCCATCAGCCACAACGAAGGGATATGAGTGTGGAACGATGCTCGATGCTCTCCTCAGTTCTACACTTTCCAGCCAAACTGAGTAGCGGTGCAATTGATAGAGCTGCCACTGTGTTCTCTTTAGGGCATTTAAGAGCGGTGCTGGCTGCTTCCCATCTTCCTACTTGTTTTTCCGTGCAGGTTGTAGTTCACGATCTTCCTCTGGGAACAGCAGTGGCTTCAACTTCTGTGCCACTGGCAGCACTTCACTGGCTTTTGTTCAGTAAATAGCCTAATTCTGCTGAGTTGGGAGCAGCTGAGACTGTTTGTGATATATTGTCCTAGCATGAAGCACACTGTCACCTGGCAGAATGATTGACTAGAGTCTGCAGCTTGGCAGAATAGCGTTCTGCAGTTAGTTTGGCATTTCTTTATTAAGTTCAGGTTAGATTCACTTAAGGAATGCACTTGCCAGCTATGCCATGTTTTCGACTTTATATCCATCATGATGATTAATGGTCTATTTACAAAGATATTCATAACGAAATTCTTACCTTTTTTTCCCAGCCTACCATAAAACACACCTATCACTGTATTCTATTGAAGCAAGCCCAGTTCCATTAGAAACATTTTCAGACATCAGCATAGGATCTTTCCATAATCTACACAAGTCCAAAACCTTCTAAACATGAGTGCATATTTTCAGGAATTTACATTGTTCAAAAAAGACACATATTATACAAAAATAGTCTTCGCATTTTTGCTTTTCCCCCTCTTCTCTTTGCCTCTACATTCCTCTAATTCAGTGAGCCATCTAAGAATATAAGAAATTTTGACCATCTGCTTCTATTCCTATGCAATGATCAGAGCAGAACTGTTATAATGGTAGTGCTTGGGAACCTCAGCCACCAGTGGATGGTGCTTGCTACATAAACACAGAGAAAATAATAGTTCCTTCCCCAGGCATTTTGCGATTTATGAAACAGAGGCAGAAGTTAGACTGGAGTGATATGGAAGCAATGAAATACTTCTGCTCAAGATTATTATGCACTGGTCTCACAGAGACTCATCAAGCTTTTCTAGATATTAAGACAAACTATAATCCAGCCACAGTTTCAACAACTTCATATACCACATTGTCAAGCTTTGCAGACTACCACTGTTTTGTGGTTTATTGGTTAGGAATGGCTCAACTGTACCACGTCACCTTCTGCAGTAATGGACTTCCATCCAGGGCTGTCACTGCTACTTTGAAAGCTGAGAGTACAGACTGAAAGACACAGCTGTGCTATGAAGCAGTTATGAAGAAGTTATTAATCCCTACAAGCATATAAATCACCATGGCCAAATGCAGTATGGTTTCTCTAGTATATTTTACTCCCCCTCTGAAATATGAATTCCTCTTGCTCAACCTCCCTTATGATATCCATAGATTTTTTTTTTTTTCTTAAGTATCTAGTGCCAGATTCTCAAAAATGCCTCAAAATGTAACTAGGAAATCACTCCATAGTATTCAAAACTACAGAAGTAGTGCTTAAGCACCTTTGAAAATCCCGGCTGACATTTTGATGAACCTCCTAGTGTCTAAACATCTTACGCACTAACCCATCATGCTAAAAAATTTCCTCAAAGCTTCCTCTGCTTCCCATACACAGCTCAGTGCTCTGTGACAATAATAAACTCTTTCTTCCTGGGTTAAATCTGGTAGCAGCCAAGTTTTCCCTTTAAGTATTTAATTAATCTTACTGCCGAAGTATTCTTCTTGAAACCTTGATAAAGAGCCACTTAGCACTCAGAATTAAAATTTATGGGAAAGAAAGCTTGGATGGGATTTGTCTCACCTAACACTACAAATCTTCAGCATAGCTGTTAATATCTGAGCTAGGCTCGATTCGCAGTTAGCGGAGACAAGCAGGGTCTCACAAGAAAGAATTAATTTGACCCATTCTAGGTAACTACTAGAGGATTTGGTGAGTTGCATCTCAGAAGTGTCTCTGTCTCTGCTTTGACCAGAAAGGAAGAAGATAACTTCAGGATAGTATCTGCCTTGAAGCCATCTAAACTCAGGTGAGATGAATCGCAGCACTGTGTCTGGAGGTTAAAACAGGATATTGACAGTCCAGCTTTATGAATTCCTTCCTTTTTGTCATTGACTCCAAATGTAACCACCACCAAATCATTCAACTTCTCAATGTTTCAGTTTATGTATCTATAAAAAAGGTGTATTATAGTGCTATTACATTCTAGATACACTGCAGAGTCATAGCAAGGCAAAACTAGCTCTTGAAGGTGCATTGAGAACCTCAGAGGGAATATATTAAATATGTGCAAACCATATTTAAGAGACTACTAAAGAATGGGGAAAACAACTGACAAGACTTGGAGCAAGGAATAAAAGAGATTAAATTCCACTTGCTGCACATAAATGTTGTGAATAGTCTATCTTACAAATGTTTAGCATGTTGCACATGCTCAAGAGATCTAATATTTCAAAGTGGATTTTCTCCACACTATGAGGAGAAGCAAAGAACCTGGTGAAATTGTCATCTGGAGTTACAGACCATACGCAAACCAGGAGAGTTTATTGTGCTGCTAAGCCTTGCAACAGTGCAAATGAAGCTCCTGTTGCAGGGTGCTAATCTTCTCAGAATTCTTATTAAAAATGAATGATTGCGTGTATTTCTGAACAGCCAGGGCACCAGTTTTTTATTTACTAAGCCCGTGAGCATTGCTCCCCGTGCATTTTTGCAAGCTTTTTATAAAAATAGAAGGGTGGAAAAAAAAAAGGGTTGAGATGACTATTTACATGGATTTTTTCCCCATCCCTCCTTTTCCAACCCTAGAAAGTCCAAAGGAGACATATGTTTAAGTTGCTAGCCAGGACAACACAGGAAATTTTGTTTCTGGACTTGGCACTCACCGAGTCTGTGTCTGGAAGCAAATGGTTAATGCTCCCCATGCAGCCAGAGGTGCTGTAAAGGAGGGGGGAACTGAGCACCCAAGGTGATTATAGCTGAAAACATGACTCTAATGTAGGGAAATAATTCATATTTAAATAATTGATTATTATCTACAAAGTTATCATTATAATCATGTTTATAATGAATGCATGTTTTACCAATTTGAAATAACTAAGTATTCTAATCTTAGCAAGCTTAAAGAAAGTCTGTTAATGAGATAAGAATATTCTCCTTTCTGCGTATGTAATACAAATGTATTAACTGCTCTTTCTTTTTAGTTCAGAAAAGATGCTTGCAAATGGATTACTCTGGGATGCGTTCTTGCAAATTCACCAGTGTGAGCACAAGTAGTATCAGGATGGAACATGGCTGGGAAAAAAATCTAGATAGCTGTAGATGTTAAATTCTCCCTGCTATTTCAAATTGATACGGCCTTTCCCTTCAGTTCAATGATGTCTTCACTTCTGTATTTCACTAGCAGCTGAGCCAGAGCCCACTCCTGAATATCTGTGCAGCATTGTCAACACAAGGCTGTGGAACAGAGAGCATCCTTATTTTAGTGAAAACTGACGATCCTCATAAAAGAGCCTATCCTTTCAGTTCCCTCAGTGGTATTTATTTTTCATTCTTCCCGGGCAGAGTACAACCTTTCATTTCAAATGAAATCTGTACTATAAATATCAACACTGTAGCCACTTAGAAACCTATGCTCATACTGTGTTAGGTGTTAACTTCCACCAAAATCAATGGAATTTAGGAATTTAAATCTCTTCAAGGATTGGGGATTTAGCCTAATATAATGAATTCTAAAGGTATTATACTCTGAAACCAGCTGGCAAATGCAGTCACCAGACAATATTCCTGCTTACTTTACAAACAGGGCCTCATATATTCTACATTTTACCTAGGGCTGATGGTGTTAGCAACATCATTTACATACCGTGGTATGGTAAACAGCTTGACAAGTGGCAGGCAGACACCTTCCCCACGTGCAAACCTCACAGTTGTGGTCAACAGATGGATTCAAGTTCCTAATTTCTGGCTTGGAAAGGTGGAAAACTAACAATAGGCATTTTCCTGGACACGTATTCAGGACTTTTTAATCTGCTTCCCTAGTAGCTTACATTAGTGCTTGGAATTGTTGCCCTTCAGGTCACGATAACAAAGGACACCAGTTCTTCCCATTTCAGATCAAATGGAGCACTGTGATACAGAGATTATAGTCTAGGTTATTATCTGTCCAATGAAATGGGCTATGATGGATTTTCTATTGTGTAATTTGAGAAATTCAATTTTATGAATGTATAGAATTTTGAAGCATTTAAAAATAACCTGAAAATACAATTAGCCCCGTTTTTGCAAGAAATGCACAAGTTAAAATGCCATAGTTTTTTTACTTGGTAAAACACTGATTACCAGTAGTATGCTGATCCTTCAGGAAAAGAACAAGTCTTCTCGTTATAATACTGCCATTGCTGAGCGACAAGTTTGCCTGACAATCATAAATCAGCGCTTCATGTTCCAATTAACACCACTGAGCATCATTTTTTCAAGGGTATGTAAACTGAAACAGTGCTTTTACTTTTCCTAATCAGATTGCTGCTCATTTGGGTACTTTAGCTCAAAGCAGGAATCTGGACTAAACTTGTATTTGTCAAAATACCAGGAGTTAATCTCTGACTATACGTGTGTGCAAGAGAAATGGAAAAGCAATGGGAAGTCGGGAAGCAGAGCCATTTCCAGTATTGCAGCCGTTTTGCCTCTCCTCATGTCCTCCCTCCCCTGTTTTACGAGCTCCTGGAAAGGGAGAGCCTGGGAACAGGCCATCTCAAGAAGCAGTGCTGCTATGGAGTCCAGAAACACCAGGAAACAAAACAAAACAGAAGCCCTGGGATCTAATAAACAACACGCCGTCCCTGTGGACTTTTACTCACTTAGAATGGTTATTTCAACAGTATCCAAAAGGCCAGTGTATAGACTGATATGGGCTACGGTATCAGGGATTCCGCCTTTGCCTCCACAGTGATATGGAGAAGTGATACCCTTCAGCAAGGTGTGTGGACACAAAGAGAAGACACGTGGCTAGACCTGTCTCAGGTTCAGAACCAACTCTTCTTCCAGCTTGGTAGGTAATACAGCTACCCACCCTGTGCTTTCCTTCAGCTCATAGCAATAAACTTCTCCTACTGTTTAGTTCTTACACAGCATAAAATATTTGCTCGCATGAAGAACAGTATAATATCAGCGTCCACCAGTCTCAGCCCAAATGCATCTTAGTGGCTGTTAATTGGAAGCTTGTCATCCCAGCCCTTTTCCTAAATAGTAATGCCCACCTTCAAATACCCTTAAAATTGTCTTTGAAACCGAGTTCACATTCCTGCCATTGTTAGTTCAGAAGATCTATCCAATTTCAGCCTTTTCATGTTTATTAATTAAAAGGTGACCGAAAATGACATTATCAAAGCCTGCATTAAATTGCTCTCTTTGTTTTACGATGGTTAGAGGTCCCCAAATGGAATTGAAAAGGCCACATGTATTACAATTATTATTTTTTTAAGCAGACACCACTTTGTCATCATATACTAGATTCAAAGCCACAGGCCACAGTCAAACACACAAAAGAATAGCTGGCTTTTTTCTCTTTCAAATTATTGATATGTAAGAGAGAGGATAGAGTAATTGTTTAATCACTGGCACATTGCTTTAAATCTAATTCTCAGCACACACAGAGAAAACACAAATGGATGGAAAGGGCACTGAGGCATTTGAGTTGATTGATAGCAGGTCAGTGGCCAATGCACAATAGTTTAGATATAAAACATAGCAAATTAAGAGCATTACATTCCAAAAGCATTATATGAAGCTGATCTCAACCAGAGAGATGGTTAATACTATTAAAAGGTGGAAATACTAGCCAATGTGCTCACCCAGCTGATGTGTGCAGTACTATATGTATAATGGATTGCACTGGGAAAGAAAAGGTAGGAAATTGAGGATGGAGTATATATTTGCTCCTTAGAGCACTCACTTTGAAGCAATATTTGCTTATCTGAATAAATCTTATGCTCCAGAAGCTGACCCTTTCAATTATAAAAATGATAGTGTTACTCATGAAAAGCAGTCCCGATGGCCTCAAAAAGTACAGGCAAGCCACCCAGCTTTGAAGCTAAATTCGTGTACATCCTAATAGCACAGGGTAAGCCCATCTGCACAGCAGGTAACTTTTTACACAGGTAATATTTTGTACCTGCTTGACATGCACAGTGCTCTACTAACCCAGCCGATCCACTTGGTCTCAGTGAAAAGGCGGGAATAAAGTTTCTGTGGTTATTACACTCTCTGAGGTTTTCTGACCACTTCACATAATTAGTTCTGAGAAGTTTTAAAATGCCTTTCTTTCCTGTTCCTGTGATATGTATCAGATTTTTAACATACATATTTCATGTCAGCAGATCACAGGGGACCTTACAGGTGAACAGATTATGAAACATAGCAAAGTTTAGAACAACAGACTAGCAGACTAGTAGCAGCCCTCCTGGAGGTTTATGTGAACAAGAAATTTTCTGATCACCCCCTGTGGATTTCAATGTCAGAGCAGCACCAAAGAGCAATTATAAAGTTTTTAAAATGTACTATTGAATAGGTACTAGAGAAGAAAGTCGCTGTCAACAGCTGGAGACTTAGCAACTGTCAGAAGAACCTACAGAGCTCTGGAAAGCCTCTGCAAGTGCAGCTGGAATCGGGATTGCTCAAAGAGCTGTTCAAGCTAACTGTGGGAATTTAAGGGATAAATTTTTTACATCCTCTTTTATGATGTAAGGTGTTATTGCTCAGGGCTACAGTCCCGGCTACTTTTTATATCCAGATGAAACTCTGTGGGCTGCCAGGACTCGAGCACTGTTTCAGTACTCAGACCTGAGGACTCACGTTTCAAGGCATCTACAGCTTTCATGCATGTATGAAAAGCGAGTTTAAAAGTTTCTTCAAATTAAAGTTCCCGTGAATTGGTTCACTTGGATGGAACTGATTTGGCTACTTACCAAAAGTGTACCAGAATCTGCCCTTTGATTCCCAGGCAGAAAAGATCAGGTAGCTCACTGCCTCATCAAGTTATTTGTTATGACCTAATTGTATACTGACATGTAAGTGTTGCCTTTGGATTTGCCTGTAAGAACACAATTTGACCCTTTCCTTTTTTATCCACCTGAAATGAAATTATCCCTAAGTAACACATCAAAAGAGGATGGAAATTGCATGTAGCACCACTTAAGGATTAGTTTTATCTATTGACATTACATTAATCAGATATTCCTCTTGTTCAAATGATTCAAATCTTTTTTCAGGGCAGAGAAAAGAAGCACAACTTGTACTAAAAATTAAGATGTGACCCAGCCTTCAGCTGCAGCTTTTGCTCTTTTCTTGACACTACCTAGCACAAATGACAGAACTGGGAGAAAGCCCAGCTAAGAATACTCCTAGACCAGAGAAATGTACCCAAGTAATACATCACTCTTTGGTTACTAATTCTGAGAAGTGATTTCAATAGGACTGTTATTTATTTGCAACATTCAGCAAATTATATTCAGGATTGGGACTCATAATCCCGATTTTGTCCAAGGAACTGAACAGGCCAAGGAACAAATCATATGGAGAACTACTGATTTGACAGTAGTAGAAGTACTTCATAAAACAGGGTGTTTCTGTAATACAATGTAGCTGAACTTTGCTGCTGACTGTGGTATAGCAGCTCTGTGAACAAACAGAGAATTTCAGTCCCCAGAGCTCAATTCGTTAGCCTGCACAAACACTAATATTATTTCTTTGAAAGAGAGGAAGAATGGGACTATTTTACAGGTATTTCTGGCTCCATATCCACGTACAATATAATAGAGCATGCTACATTCATATATTTTAGTTGGAGATATTTGGCTATTAACAGTGAACATTTACAATTGCCCTCTTCAAAAAAGTTCTGGCTTAACAAGTCAAGGCTGTTTTTATGATGCCCGGAAGTTTAATAGCCTCAGAAAATTACCACAGATCAATAACATGTTGTTTTCTGTGATGGTTAACCATTATTTTATAAAAATAGAGCTTTTCTTAAGAGCACGGGGTCTGGGCTACAAACTGCAGCTTTACTCCCTAGATGCACTGTTTTTCTTTTCAACCAAAAGTGCAGAGAAAGTAAATACTGTCAAATCAGACAGTGTTGCAAACAGCCATCATGACAACTTCATCTTAGTATGTCAACATACCAAGCATTTCTCCTAGATACCTCGATGGGCCAGATTCAGTGACCCCAGAGCCAGAATAACTTTCAGCGGCAGAAGCAGCTCTTCCTGCTGGCTAGACAAGAATAACAACAAAAAAGCCATTTCTTAGAGAAAATAAGGAACACTGAAAGAATGAGTGAAAGAGCAAGAAGAATGGACATGTAGAGGGGGATGCGAGAAGGAGGCAAAATGGAAATGTAGAAAGAAAGAGGTTAAAGAAAACCACAGGATGTGCAGATAACAAGGGATGATAGGACAAGTATTTGAGCTGAGAGTGACTGAGCTTATACCCAAAGCCCTGACACTTTCAATCAGTCTCTTCTTTTATTCAGACTTGTAAATACATGCAGCTCGCTCTGCCATTCTACAGCCTGGCAGGACTGACTCTTCCCAAAGAGATGCCCCACGCTACTTCCAGAGGAACTGAGGCCACCCAAGATCTTCTTTTGCTGCAGATCTTTGAGCAGTTGATCTCTTTGAGCAGTTTCCTTTCATATTGGGCCTGGCAGGGTCTGTCTTTTTTGTTAACACTATTAGATTCCTGCAGCTGCTCTGTAGTAACACGCTGGCCACTACAGGCCATAGGTGGTATGGAGGAAGGTGGGGGACACACCAGAAAGGAGTCAGGTAAAGCCACTAACTTTTTCCAGGTGCACACTTAGAGCTACAAGGCTAGGTAACTGCCTTAATTTCTAGTCAAGAAAGCCCCCAGCAGCCAAATCTCACCAGTAAAAACTACTGCAATTTTTTTTTTTTTTTAAGTGCTACAGATATGGAAAATCCTGAAAGATCAGAAAGCATTTTTGGGTTTCTTGTTTGTTAGATCCAAGGAGACAAGCTGTTATTTTATCACCCTGTGTAGATGCTCCTACTTTGATGGACAAAATGTCTAAAACAATTGGACCACAAAGTGACATAAATCCCAACAGAACAAAAATATATCCATTACCTACTGTATGTCCAGAATCAATCTCTGTGAGGGATGATTATGGTATTGACCTGAGATCTGTCAGTACATTTTCCTCTGAGAAGTCCCTAGTGCTTGTAGACAGAGCCCCTGTGGGGGTTATCTTTCATGTACACCAATATGAACTGAATACTAAAAACTCGCCTTGTGTGTGTTCTTTTCTTAGCCAGACTATAACAATTAATGTCTATTGAATTATTAGCTGGATATAAGTTGGGCTTAAATCAGGGCTTAAAGAAAATTAATATATATGGTACAAAGAATCTGCATCACCTCAATGACTGAGATGCTAAGTAAGTCGCTCCACAAGATAAGCCTTCTCACCTCAGTGCTTGGTCTACCTGGACAAACTCCAGTCAATATCTGAATAAATTGGGTAATCAGGATGGCAGCAGAAAGGCATCAAAAGCTGAACAGGGGAATAATCAACAACAGAAACTCCTTGTTGCCTAATGTATTGTAACTCCTAATTATTAGAAAGACCCTTGTGTTCATCTGGAATTAATACAATCTTTTTTTCAGACAGTCGTTTTGGTCTCTGGGGAAAATAGAAAAGAGTTGTTGTATCTCCTTCGACAAAGGAAGATACATCCAGTCTGACTGCAATAATTGCAAGTGGACTAACCACACAGAATTGCCTTCAAAGATCACACCACCCAAATAACCCAACCAAGCCAAAGCATTAATTCATGTACAAAGGCAGAGTTCTGATGGAGGACAGAAAAACCTACAGAAAACAAACCTTGCCATGTAGCCCAACATGATGCAGACAGAAGAATCACCCTCCTCGTTCATCTGGACACTAACCAAAATAAAGTCAGGAATTTTAGTACACTGCTGACTAATAGGATTAAAACCAGGTACATGAAATTTGAGAATGTCTCCTGACACTTAAGGCTGTCTTGGCAATCTGGCATCACAGAGGAGCAAAACCATGATACGAGAAGCAATGTAACAAGCTGAACACCATAGCCCAGGGGCTCCATACAATCAGAATATCTCTATCATCCTGTTGTTTTCTCATACACCCTGGAAAACTGAGAGCAGCTAAACAGTCTGCAACAAAGTATTCAAAAGAAATACACATGCTGCTCCCTCCAGTCTTTAAAGAGTCTGAATCCCAGCTCTCCTTGAAAATAAAATGGAAATTCAAAGTGAGTTTCTCTGCTTGTGACGCACATTATTGCTGAGGCAGCTGATGCTTCGCCCCAAAAAAACATACGACAAAAATCTTTCTCTGGCCAGGATCCTCAAGTGCTCATATCACATCTCTTGAGAGGCAAAGAGAGGAGAAGCTCACAGACAGGAGGCGGGAAAGTTCCCTCAGGAATCCCAGCAGTCTATCCCGTGTCAGTACAGGGTTGAACATGTGTTATGAACCTGAAGACACCTGGTAATGCCAGATTTAGATTGCATTCAGACCTTGTGATAGCGTGCAGTTGTGGCTGATCTCATGACACAGTTCAGGCTTGGAAGCCACACTTCCATTTTACAAGAATCAGTGGTTACCCAGCCTTATTCTGTGCAGAAACACAGCATTTGGGAGACAAGAAGTTCCTTTGTACTTACATTTTTAGAACACTTTAAGTCTGTCACAAAAGGCTTTTAAATTAAAACACTTGCCATACAGACTAGACCTGTTCATAATTGGCATAAACATGTATAACTGCCTTCAATGCTTATACACAGACAAAGAGGATTTTTACCCAGCATTCTGCAGCCATTCCAAGTTTTAGCATCATAACAGCTTACAGGATGGGACATGGATTGCACATCATAGTGTTTGATGCATTAAAAAGGTTTTTTTTTTCCAGTCCTTTTGCAGTACATCTGCAGGAGACTACTTTCAAGCTGGGACTATCACTACATCGAATTGGAATAAATACATATTTTGCATGCTTATAAACACACATACACAAAGTACAAATATGCAGACTGTGTACTTCTCTGTAAGAACTCAAAGAATTTTTCAAGCATCAGTTGATTAACCAAATAAAATCACAGAAAGGGACGCAAAATTTCCCACATCTGCATTACAGTGGAGTAAATTGAGGTAAAACCCCAACAAAGAGTGACTCCCCAGGTCCCAGGCTGTCAGGAGTAGCAAGTGCCAGCCCTCAGCCTAAAGCTTACCCTGGCTTTGCTACAGGGCTTGGTTCTGCCCCTGCACTCTCGCTGAAGATCCTACAAAGCACTTATATTTAATCAGGTAAGTACTCTGGACCTTGCAAGATCAAGCCTCGATGAAATATTTAAGAGACGTGCATACAAAACCAAAGGTAACTGACATCAGGAACAACCAGGGAGTGTAAGAAATTACTTTAAAGAAAAAGAAATCTTCATAATTATATAAAGAGAAAAATCAGCTTCTGAGGGTGAATAATTAGAAAAGAAACAGTCAAGTGCTTTAAGTTAAAATCTGATAAACGTGTGCTCAAAATCTGATGTTTTGTACAGTAAACATCACTGCAGAGGACATGTGGACAGCTGAAACAATCACATGAAAACTCAGGTTGCAGTGACAAGTGCTGAGGTAACTTCAGCTACAGCAGCACAAAGGTTGCTCCTGTTTACAAAGTCCCATATAGATCTCATCAAGCTACTGTTAATTTCAAAAGTGCTTTATCACAGCTGGGAAGAATTCATACCATAGAAACCTTGGCTTTATAAAAATAGTGTTTTTTGAAGCATTCTAATTATTTGATAAGTATACAATGACTGAAAATACTCTAAAGGTAAAAAGAAACAAGAGTAGATTGAGGCTGTGGCTTAAAATTGAGGTGGGAGACCTTTCAGTAGAAGCATGCAAACATTTTCAGCGCAGCTTTTGATGGATTAATACATTATGTTTCCTCTTTTTTTTTCCCTTCCCTTCCCTCCCCCCCCCCCCCCCCCCCCCCCCCCATAGTTGCATCAAAATTTAATGAGCAAGAAAATGTAAGGAAAAATAGCTATGGAATCATTTAGACAACAAGGATTTAGTGTCCATAAAACATCCTAAACTTGTCATTGTTACTATTTATATTACACTAGCAGTCAAAATGTAACACACACTTGACCGAGATATAGTCTCTGTCCTAAAAAAAAATTACTTTCTAAAGATAATGTGAACCTGTGCCTCCTTGCACGATTTAAGTTTTGGGCTAGGTTTCTAGTCAACACCTACCACTGGCCAGTTCTGCAGCCAAACAAGTGAGCTTTCTAACAGTATGCAGCTCGTTTTTATGGCATGGTTGTTTCTGTCATGGAAATATATTAACTCAGATACGCAATGCCAATGTCAAAATACTTTTCAACTGGTTTGCTTTCCTTGCTTCTCCCATGCTGTTGCAAGAGAGGAAAGCTCCCAAAGTCTTGCATTTCTATACAACTTACATAAGAATACAAATTAATTTAAGAGCAAATTCAGACATTGTAGTCTGTGGATTGCCCCCATTACTGAGGCTTGCTAGTCATTCCCAAAAGCCTTCTACTGCCCCCCGCATGCATGGGCAGAACCACAAATGACAGAACGAGCTGCCCCCTCGAGCTGAGGCACTCATACAGACTCATACCTCTCCTTTGCCTGATGACCCAAGCCCTGTGCAACCTCGGTCATTTTGAGAGCAAAGGAGAAAGAGGAAAAAATAATTACAGGGAAGAACATCTCATCCCTTTGCTCACGTTGATTTTTCCAGGCTAGTTATTAATGTCATTTGCATCATCTGGAGCAAGGTCCTACTCAGTATTCTGGAAACTCAGCAAGAATGTAACTCGGGAAAAGAAAGGTCCAAACAGAAACTCACTCAGAAATTCTGACAAATGTGACTAAAGGCATCGCCATGCAAGTACAATGCGCAGAACGGAATCCTGATGGACCAGTCAAAATGTATATAAATACTGATAGATCAGATCTGCCCAAAGATGGCACATTTGTTGGGAGACAGATGTATCTGCTGATGCTTAAATGCACAAAAAGAGACAGAGATCACAAATTGGTCATGCAGTTTGTCTCTATCCATCCACTACTGCAGTTCCCTACTCTTCAGCAGCACCTGAAGGAAAGTGCAACCAGAGCCACTGCTCAGACACGATGATCTTCAATGTCCAAACAACAGCCAACATAAATTTTAATTCAAGCTATACTACGGGGCACGTTTTCAGCATTTTTCGGGGGTTGATGCTTGAGGATTTGGCTGCAAAACTCCCATTATTAATAGAAGTTGCATAGCTAAATCCCCACATACTATAGTGAAAATATCGCCTTACATTTCTCTCTGGTACCACTTCTGATCTATGCTGACAGCTCTCTCATCATGAATAACATTATGTCAGGCTGCCCAATGATTCCTGAAGCTGTCAACAATGTTTAAAGTCAAGCTCTCCAAACTTTTTAAAACTTAATCATCTTCACTCTGGAAGCATAAAAGTTGAATGCAATAAAAAATGTGCAGATTCACAGCAAGTTTTATTGACTTGCTGGCCAAAGACTTCATCTAGCTGCTGAAAGATTTACATACCACAAAGCACTCTCTATAGAAAGACTGTCCTTAAAGGCCAGAATATACATGAGATGGCAGAAAGAGTTGAGAAAGTATGGAGAATGGTGCATAGTGTACCTGATTTTTACGCTAAATTACCAAATTCAATGTATGCAATCAGCCTAGTTTGAGGAATTTTGTGACAGCACACACAAGCAGAGCTGAGAAAAAAAAAATACTTGCGAATCTTAATTTTCTTGCCTTTTTTCTGTTTAAATCTGATTTACAATGTCACTTTTCAAAGTGTGGAAGCCCATCAGTCCCTCCATTTCCCTTTTCTTTCTCATTTTATTACTGTTCATCAATGTGATGAAAAGTTCCAGACTGAAAGCTTGAAGAAAGAGTAACCAGTGTATGCAGGTCCACAGGGGGCACTAGTAAAGAAAACACCACCGAACAATCCTCTGAAAGGAAGCCAATCAACTTGACATTTTTAAATGGCTCAATTAAAAATAAATACATATATAAAATGTTTCAAATAGAGTGCCTGGTAAATGTTGTATATACTTTAAACACCTATGTTTTACATTCTTTTTTGTTCGTTTCGCACTCCTCTTTTGCTGTCTAGAAGGGTGTTTTCAGCAAGAATGACATTAACTGGTACCCCAGACCTGCCAACTATTGACCTACAAACAGCCAGGCACACAAGTAAATATTAGCGAGATCAGTAAGAGAATAAAATCTCTCAAACAGAGCAATGAACAGAAAAACTTTTTTTTCTGTTCACTCAGTTAACTCATTGTACATGAATTATTGCAGGTGCAACATTCCGAGACAGAAAAAAAAATGATTTGCAGCTAGAGGGTGGCTCTGTAAACCTGCTCAAGGAGAACCACTGTAGGAGAGGACTTTACTAGAGTGCCATGAAATATTTACTGCAAAAAAAGCTTCAATTGACTGCTACTTCTCTGTTATCTTTTTCTTTTTTAAAGTTCATAGTAGTTCCATGAAAGTAAGCCCCTTCTGTCATCATCTATTACAGGAAATATGTGGATGTTGGTAAACAATAAACAAGACACAAAATTCTAGCAAGCTCATAGGAAAACCCGTTTAACTGCCTCAGCTGTACAGATGGTCACTCAAGATTTCAGGACCTGACCAAAACTGAAGAGACTTTCTGACTCTTCTGAGATTCACCCTCCGTTATTCACAAATCTTCCAGTGTCTGTGCTTCTCTCAAAGCTGCAGCTCCTCAAATCAAGTGATCACATTAGATTTTCATTGGGCTTCAATTCTCAAAATTTGCGATTTAATGTTAATGCCCCGAATGCATCAGCTGAAGGCACTGAAGAAGTTCAGAAACAAAAAGCCAAAGAAAAAGGGATGCAGGATTAGTTTATAAAACCATGAATATGATGCCAACTTTGCATTTTGGGACTTTTAATTTATGATTTTTGAAGAGTCTTTGCTGGGAACACTTCTATTTTATTCTATGGACTGTTGAAACAAAGCATATTATCGAAGCAGCCAATAAAATCTCTGTGCACTGTATTGAAGTCCTCTTCAAAGATCTCTAACATATGTTCCGTGAAGAAATAGAGGGTGTATCTGTCAGCTTCTCTCAAGAGCTAATAGAGAACAATTTCATTTGCAGAGGAAGGCACAGTTATTCTGCTGATTCCATATTAACCTGGGAAACCCTTTATACCAAGGATATTTCTTCAAAATCTGTTTCTACTTGTCTTTTTCACTTTTGAAGGAGCAGAAAGTAGGGTTGAAGTAGAATGGAGAAACAGTCTCACAGAGTGCCCACATGATAGGGCCTGTCTTAAAGAAAGCTCTAATCTGTAGGAAATTTATTCAGTCACAAGAATCTAAACATAGCTCCCTGTTCACAGAGAAAACAAAAATGACTCACAAAGGAAGAAGTCCTCTCATTTTGGCACTGGGTATCCATGGATAAAAATAAAGTAAGGAAGAAGTAAAAGTGATCAGCAACTGTTTCCTTGAACTCCTTCTGGTTGCCCCCAGTCAAGCCACTTACATGGTGTGGCCTCGAAAGGGATAAATCAAATGGCTGTCTACAGCTCACGTGTATATAGCACACTGCTCTCTTATGCTGTATTTGCCGCCTGAGTAACAGAAGGATTTTCTCACTCTCTTTTCCTCTCCTTTCTTCTGTCAGAAAAGAGATAGCTGTATTATGAGAGAGAGACAGAGATAGGCAGAGAGGTGGTCACTCATTAGCACCAGGTTCTCTGACAGTCACCATGCACCAATAATTTTGTCATCTCTGGGGATCCAGCCACCATGTGCATCTTCCCTGTTTGCCAATAACTGCACTAACATTCGACCCTGTACCATGTAAATTCCCTCTGCCAAACAGATACAAGATTTCACATTGTCCTAAAACATGACGAAAATGTTTTTAGATCCAGCTTATATTGGTAACTAGAACAATAATAACAAGGGAAATATCAATTAGATATTTATAAGATCATGACTGATAGTGAGGGTGGTACAGCTTTGGATAGATGCCCAGAAACTGAATAAGAACTTGAACAACCTGAACTAGTTTCCAAGTTGGCCCTTCTTTGAGTAAAGGGTTGGACCAAATGACTTTCAGAGGTTCATTCCAACATAAATTCTGACTCTATGGTTTAAACAGCCAAATTTCCACTGCTGGTGGCTAGTTGTGGGGTCGCCTATGTGGCAGACTGGTTGCACATTTGCAACACATACTGTTCTCCTCGGAAAATTTTTAATTAAGTTGAAAGAGAAGGTAAAATTGTCTAAAAAAATGCTAGACCAAGAAATATGAACTATTTTATCTTGTCCGTCTGAGTTCTTCACATCTCCTCAAACTCCTATATGAAAAATCACTGCCAATTCTTTACTATAGAATAACACAGAAATAACACAGATCTTCATCCTTGCAATGATTATTCAGAAGTTGTTTTGGTAAAGGAATAGGTTTGCCAAGACAGAATCCATTCAGGGGCTGCTTCAAGCTCTGCTGAATGTTTATATCAACTTTTATGCAATCTGACATTCCCAAAAAGAACTGACAGTAATGGACTGGAAACGCAGGGAAACCATTACACAACACAGAAAAAAAAGTTTCAAAAGAAATGGAATTTAAGAGCTAAATTTCTTAAACTGGCTCTGGTAAGGGACTGGCCTGAATAGAAACCTTTTGAGGAACTTCCAGACTAACAGCTCAAGATGACACTCTACGTTTCTCCAAAATGCAACACGAAAGCTGTAATGTGAGGCTGCAGCAATATTCCCCCTCTGGGTTTCATTTTGTCGGATTTGACGGACCCAAGCAGACTTTACATCAATTAGCAATAAAGACAGAAAGACCTTCCAGGGAAGCATCAGAGTTGCCAGGAGTAAGGTCCTGGCACTCCTCTCTGGAAATCTGTCCCTATCCCATGCTCCAGGCTGGTGTGAGGTGGGCAGCAGACCACCGGTGCCACAGCTTGTGAGATTGCAGGTTGCAGTGCAGAGTGTGTCACCTTCTCCAAAACACCAGCTGTCTGAGGCATTAAGAAGTCTCAATTGTAAACAGGGTCTATCTAGACCAGTATACAGTATTGCAGACCTTGGCAATGGTGCCAGGACACAAGAGGAAATGGGGTCTTTTGCAGGTCCCTTCCTTGGAATAACAGATCCTCTCCACTTCAGGAAAATCAAATGGATCTCAGTGCATATTAGAAGCACATGAATAGAAGCAGAATTCCTTGTGATGATGACAATGGTACAGACTTGCCAACAAATGCTCCAGTTTTCAAACCGGGGCTGAAGCAGACATTGATCTTTCCTTGAAACTTTAACAATTCTCCCGGAAGATCCTTCTGCAGCTTCAGGACTCAGCAAAGCTCTTCAGGCCTGGGCCACCCTGGATTTTATTTTCTAAAAATATTATTTTTTAATTATTGATTCCCTATCTTGTGAGCCCAAGTGAAACTGTATCAAACTGAAATAAACCCTTGTTTCTCCCTAGCAGTCACTTAAACTGACATTGCATTTTCTTTATTTTTCTCTTGCCTTAATAATTCTTAGCTGGAGATAATGCTCTTTGGTGACTAAATGCATACACAGCACACCCCAGTAGGAGTAATATGACTTTGTTTTTTCATATTATGATGTCTGTTTAACAAGTAATGAGTTCTGTCCACACTCCGTCACTGTCAACCTTTCCGCAAGATGTAAGAACAGTGTAGGCCAACAAAAGTTATTAAATGCCCCCTCCCTGCTCATCTCTATGAATAGGAAGGGTAACCCTAGAGTCTCTCCAAACTCCATTATTGCAGTTCAAAGTAACACCTTTCTCTAACTTGCTATGTGGAGTCATGATGGTTCTCTAATAATGTGTTAAGATTTCCACCTCCCCCTACAATTTTGGTGGGTTCTTAATGATTACTTCAGAATGAACATTGCTACTAAAATACAAAAAATGCTATTTAAACCAACTTGTAAAATATTCTTCTTCCTTTCTTTATACTGCTAACAGTCTCTACTTGCTACTTTACTCTCCCAATCTTTCTCTCAAATAATATCAACTGTGTTGCACACAGATAACATATAACCATTTTTCCTCCCCTGCTTCATCTTAATTCGTTGCAGAATTACTGAGGACATTCTCCTCAGGGCTTGTAAAATAACAGCTAATTGTCTGTGAGGTGACAACTGCTCCATCCAAATGTCTGCAAAACATCTCAGCAAGCCTCTTCAATTAACGAAGTCAAGTATGATTGATTTAATTTTCACTTGAGAGTTCTTCTCAGAAGAACTGGTTCAGGTGTACCCAACAAGTCATTTATTGAAACAGAATAGGTAAGGATTAAATGTTCTGCATTTATACAGAGCTCTGCATCCAAGCATCTCAAACTCACCCTGAGTTCTTAATTAATTAAGGCTCAAGTTATCCTTCATGGTAGAGAAATATAGCTTTGCCTACTTTATAGGTCAAGGTCTGAGGCAGAAACAGGCCAAATGAACTGGCCGAGATCCCACAGAAGCACGTGGCAGAACTGGAAATTCAAATGGCTTCAATTCCAAGACGACTCCTGCTCCCCCCTCAAAAAAGCTGTCGTACCTTCATTTATTCTTTATTCCTGAATATTTGTAGTTTTTAAACATGATGACTGTCATTTCCAGTCAGGGGGAACAATGTACCGTCACTGAAGCAGCTCCTAGAAGCTTCTTTAGAGGAAGAAAATGTAAGAACAGTACTTCAGAGCAATGCAGAATAAGAGGTTTAGCTTTGTTAACCTGATACTTGTTCTGATTTAATCAGCACAGTCCAGGTTTGGAAAGCTCAGATAAGCTAAAATCGGTAACTTCGACATTTTTGTGACTTTATGTCATCATACATAACGCTACCATATAGTAAAGCATTATACATGATGACACAACACCTGGAGAAAGCATTACGCTTATTGAAAGGCTGTGGCTTTAGCCAATTCAGTTCAAGAGCTCGTGAGCATTTCTAAGCTTTTAGCCAGGCTCTATCAGCTCTGGTTATTACCTCCGTCCTTTTTCTGGCAAGCTGCTCCAAAATAAGAAGCAAATAATGTGGCTGCATTGTCTACCCTATGCAAAAGCTGTGCCAGTGTTTAATAGTTTGATGCACAACAGGAAAGATACAGGTCGCTGTCATCTGTTAAACCATGACCTTGTGAAGGTAACTGAAAAGAAATTAAAGAAAAAAAAAAAAATGAGACTGCCCTGCCTTCACAGACCTCTGCCTTTTGTGTGAAGGCGGCTATAAAACATATGTCAGGGAAGCCACAATACTGCGAACAAGAGACAGTGGAAGAAAAGTTGTCTCACTCAGAACAAAACCCAGCACAGCTACTGTAGACGCTCCGAGTTAGCAACTGTTTAGTCAGAAGTTTTAACCGACTCCTTAAATTCACCATCTCACGGGCCTTGCTGCTTAATAAAGACTACAGGGTGTTGAGAAGCACAGTATATTATTTCATTAAGTGCTTTTCGGGAGAAGGGGATTTAGAAGTAAAACTGCTGGCTTTGTGTGGCAAGGTTATGACCTTTGACAACTTTGGAGCTTATCTCTTTCATCTTCCCACTCCCTCGAGACCCCGAACTTGCAGAGGGATGGAAGTGGGTAAGCCGGGGCCAGACAGAGTCCAGCATTGTTGTGGGGCTGCCTTCTCTCCCTCTCCCTCTCTCCCCTTTTCTCTCTCTCTCCCTCTCCCTCTTTTTTTCCCCCTAAACAAAACAGATCTGAACTGAGCCAAGGAAACAAAAATGTATTGTTCCTCGCAGATGGAAGCGAGTGTCGCCTAGGTAACCAGATTAATCTCCTTTTTCTCTCCCTTCCTCTCTTGTAGTGCGGTAATCGGTGGGCTCTTTTCACAAAAAAGCCAGCCTCAAAGCTGGGGCTCTAACTAGGTTCCTAATTAGCTGCAATTTACAATGAAGACAACATGATGAGATAATAGAAATTTGCAAAATAATGACATACCTCAGCAAAATATTCCTCCTCCTAAGAACCATTTTTATACAAAAACAATAAAGAGGGCCCTTCTAAAGCAAAGCTGGAAAATGGTGGTGTATTATGTGACACAGAACATTATTGTTCGCCTCTTGTTCCCCCAATCAACAGCTTATTGTTTGGCATCTTAAATAAAAATGACTCAAATACAGGCCACATAATGATCTCCATTGCGCTAATACACTGTATATACAGAGTAGTCAAAAATGTACCCAAGCCAAGGCCAGTGGGGCTGATAAAGTACCGGGGCCCAGAAAGGTAATTTACAATACAATGCTCCAACTATTATTACTGGTCTTAATCACACATATCTTTCTGATTTCTGTCAGGATGCGCTCTGACATCAAAAAAGGGCACCCGAACAGGGGGCAGCTAGTTAATGAAATATGATGGATCGCATTTGTTTTCATGTGGTGGTTAGCTCAAACGAAGCAGCCTCCAGACTGTTAGCCAACAGTCTTCTCTTGTGCAACATCAAAGGCTCCCATTGACGGGGGGAGAGGGGAGGGCGCGGGAAGGGGGATCGCGGGGAGACAGCACAGAGGGGAGGAGCGCTGAGCAACTCAAAGGACCATTAATCGTAATCTCCACCTTATGTCCGAAAGGGGAGAGCAGAGAAATACAACAGGCCAGGGCCGACCTGCCACTGATTTCAAGAAGGAGCGTCAGCACATGCACGCATGGTGAAGGAGTGGCATGACTGCTGCGTTGCTGCTGAAATTTGGCATTTTGCTGCACAAGGGAGGCTTGTCATTGGAAACATGAGGAGCACATCCCCGTGTCTATGAGATGGAAGGAGAGAGGAGAGGGAGAGGAGAGGGAGAGGAGAGGGAGAGGAGAGGGAGAGGAGAGGGAGAGGAGAGGGAGAGGAGAGGGAGAGGAGAGGGAGAGGAGAGGGAGAGGAGAGGGAGAGGAGAGGGAGAGGAGAGGGAGAGGAGAGGGAGAGGAGAGGGAGAGGGAGAGGAGGAGAGAGAGAGAGGAGGAGAGAGGGAGAGGAGGAGAGAGGGAGAGGAGGAGAGAGGGAGAGGAGGAGAGAGGGAGCGGAGGAGAGAGGGAGAGGGAGAGGAGTTCAGGGCAGTTTTGATCTCAAGAGAAACGTTTCATAAAGAGTAGCAGATTTTCTAAAACTGTGAGGAATAACAGCAGCAGCCACAACAAAACTCGCTCCTTATTTATTTGTGGATTCATCACTGTTGGCTGTTGCAGCTGGAAATATTCAAGAACTACTGATAAATGCAACTACAGCCACTTTGGGCAAGGACAGGAAAGCATCATCAGGTACCACAACCCAGTCTTTTGGTTCATGAGTACGGCAAGAAGCCTAACTTCCCTCACAGAGTAACAGAAAGCAATCAGAAATGTCATATTATAGAGAGAGCAAACCGAATGTCGAAAACCTCCAAGAGAGAGCTAGAACCAAGTACCATAACAAGGTCCTGCAAGACAGTTTAAAATTAGGGTTAACCATCCAAAGCAACATTATAATACTGCTGCCATCTGTTTATACAACTTCTTTCATCTTTAAGGATCTCAGAGCACTTAAATGTTATTATAAGTTTGCTGAGGACCACTGCTGAATACATTAATGATAAACATTATCCTATACGAGAATAAGGAAAATAAGCAGATTTTAGAAGTACCCCAAATATATCCATTCTAATGACTACTGCCATGAGATTTTAAACAGGAGACAGAACAGGCTGGACTTTGGGTTTTAAGATGGTATTCAAAACACTCATACAGAAAACATACAGGGGTATCAATTTGTCCCTAGCCCCCTTGAAAGGGTAATATGACACCTTTAAATCAATGACAGTGAGCATTCAAACAATAATTTTAAAAAGCAGCACACAAATTTAAGGCACAGAACAGCACTGAAAGTAGGCTTCAATTCTGGAATTGTGTCTGCTATAAACAAACATACCCTGGGGTGTGCAGAGATTTCTAGGAAAAAGAGAACAAGGTGGACAAATGTGAAGTATTCAGTCTTTAAATGGAAATAAACAACAATAAGTGATTGATGGCCTGATTCTGATGTGCTTACTCATGCTTAATACTATTATCTCCATGTAAAGTCTGATTCAATAGGAGTACTTGCAGAATAAGGTGTTATTCAGTGCAAGAGCATCAAAACTGGTTCTGAAAAACAAAATTATGTATAAGGTGCTTGAACTGCCAGTAAGGCAGCCCTACTCAAATAAATGCTGAGCATCTTATCCTATTACTTCTCCCTGCACGGGAGCTGGCAATTTACCAGAAGTATCCTGACACGCAGGATCAGGCAGCACCTAAGAAAAGAGCAGGAAAGTCAAGAAAACAGCTTTGAACCCGTGAACCTAATTCAGTGTAAATCCTGTGTTGACATGACTGACCATAGAAAGAAATGGAGTCACTGGTACTTCCTTGCAGAAACTGAAGGTCAGATCTAAAGATTTGTGTGTTAGTTTGTTTGTGTTTCCAGATACAATATACATTTCTGTGGAAGACTGAATATATAGCCTGTTCTTTTCAGGCTCATCTAAAAAAGCAGACTCAATTAACGATTTAGATTTCTAAACACAGAAATAAGCTTTTACCTGGAGCATTTTTCTCCTTTAGAGCTTATACTCTACTTTTGCTGAATCTATCTAGAGGTTTTATCATTGCATTCTTAGATAATCCTGCATGGAGCAGCCACCACGCATGGAGAATTCAGAAAAGCAGGAACAGTGTTGCTGCCCTGTATATCTCGTGCCAGAGTCAGACCGGCAGCTCTGTATCTGTGCAGCATGGTATGATTAACACTGGCTTGCTGTTTTACACAGGAACATTAACTCTTCCCAGCACTTCCCCATCC
Organism: Nesoenas mayeri; assembly: GCF_963082525.1. Taxonomy (NCBI): domain Eukaryota; kingdom Metazoa; phylum Chordata; class Aves; order Columbiformes; family Columbidae; genus Nesoenas; species Nesoenas mayeri. The sequence goes on from NC_137541.1 coordinate 77,849,013, forward strand.
ATTCAGTTCCTTGGATGGATGAAATAACTCAGGAACAGTTAGTTTCCCACAATTACAGAGCTCTATCTGATATTGCAGGGCACACAACACAAATTGCATTCTGTGGGATTTCAGTATAATCAGCAGCTAAAGGACTGCGACTTTAAATATTAAACTTTCTCCACAACAATCATATCCCATGCTTATTGCACCACAGGAGGCCAAAACACCAGGACTGATCCTGCAATCCCGAATCCTGTCATGCTTATCATTTCATTTAAGCTAACGGAACTATTTTTACAAATATATGTTTGCAAGGCTGGACACTCAGTGCATGTTCTTTTCCAGCATCCCACGTGGCTGGTACAGGCTGAGTTATTCAGCATGAATCTGAGATCATCTACACTGTCCCCCTGGTGTAGCACCTGCGCCTTTGTGGCCCCAAACTGCTCTGACAATACAAATTTACAAACAGCTTTTGAAACATGACTCAAACATCCTTCAGTATGAGCAAAATCTGGTGTGCAACACAACTGGCTCGCCTTTATTTTATTATCATTATTACCACTCCCAGGCTTTGGAGAACTGTGCCTCTCAACACATTTCTTTAGAATCTCCGATAGCCTTCAGTCTTCCTGCATTTTCTACCTCTGAACGATGAGCAAATAGATAAACAACAACAACAACAAAAAACCCACAACAAAAAACCAACACAACAAAAACACAAAACCCAAACAAACATAAATAAACGTGTTCACGCAGGATACAAGGAAATCCATGCAGCTAACTTAACTTTAATGTTCTTCAACTCTTTTCCTCCTTTCTCTACCCTTGCCCCTGCCCCTCAGGGGAGGAGGGAAGAATGGTTTAAATCAATAACCAAAGGCTTCAATTTTACAAACCCTTGAGCCATTAGAGCTCTGAGTCCTCCGTGCACCCGTCATAACCTCCCCCACCCCAGCACGCACATATACACACACGCACATAACACACATATAAAAGAAATACTCCCAGCCTGGCATTAACAATGTTCATTCAGTGCTCTTTACTTAAAGGAAGAAAACAATTAAGCGAAACCTTGAAGTAATCTCATTCTGCCTATTTAGCCTCTTCATCCCTCAATGTGTGGTTAGTAAGTGTTGCAATCAGGGGCTAAGGCCTGCTATCATTCGGCCTTAATTAAAAAAGACACAAGCAGTGGAGCTGTGAATTAGAAATGTAACAACGCACTACCCCTGATTAATTCGAGGCTCATGTTGGATTAATAACTCCAAACAAAGAACAAAAGGAAATTGTTATGCGAATTGCAGCCCTCCCAGGCCAGACAAAGGTCAAATCACAGGATTTCAATTTCATCCGGAGTCGCTTAATCAACTCCCTCGGAAGGAAGACCATATGCAGTCCTGAAAGCTACCCATTGTAGTCGTGTTGTCACTGGACCTGAGAGACGGCACAGAGATAATCCCAACTATTCCCATCTTTTCTCCTTCTTGGCTGTTTATTTTCTCCTTTTCTTCCCCAGTTTCTTTTTCTTTCTTTTTTTTTTTTTTTTTTAATATGACAGAACTCCTTCATTAGGGCTAATGATTAAGGAATAAGGACACTATCTGTCAGAAAGCAGCTTTTGTGGCTGCTGTCCTGTGGAACCACCCCGGCTCTCACTGCCCATGCAGCTGCAGAAGCAGTTCTTCATTTTGAGGTTGGTCTTCTCTGGTAGCAGAAGCCACATATTTCTGTGTTTCAGCATCACGCAGGCACTTACAAAAGCACTCGGGGGGGCAGGGGGGGGTAGTATAGGATGTGTTGCATACATTCAATGCACTGCCTACATGTTAATACAGAGGCCTTGTGGGTACCTTAGCTGTGAAGAAGGATATTACTACCCTGCAGACCTATCTCTGACTGAAATTAAGCCACAGAGAATAGAATTGCATACTTTCTCGCTGTTTGCCCCCAATGAAATGATGATGGAGCAAAGCTGCCCTCAGTTTTCGTGATCTAAAATACATTGTCCCTCCAGTGAGCAGACAGAGCTAGTTGCCCACTCCCACCCAAACATGACTTCTCAAGTAACTCGTATGTCAGTGCATTTTATACGGACTGTACAAATCATCCTGTATAAAGAAAATAGGAAAGCCCAAATCTGCCTAGGAACCTGGTACCTCATGCCCAAGAGTGAGCATAAGAGCCCATAGAAACTGAAAAGGAGCAAGGAAGAAGCTTCAGGGTGGGTATCTGCAACAGAGCTCATTCCCACCCTCATTGCCTTCTTGAAGGGTTCTGCCCATTAGCTCCATAATGTCAGTTTGACATACAGCTGCCTGCAGCTGGCTCAGCCTACATGGTGCAGGTAGTCTCCCTTTCAGACAAATCTCTAGTGTTTATACACAACATTTCAAAAGGCATGCTCGAATTTCTTAGTGGTTTTTGGTTTTAGTGTGTGTATTTCTGTTGTGTTTTGTTTGTGGTTGTTTTTTGTTTTGTTGTGGGTTTTTGTGTTTGTTTGTTTGTTTATTTTGGTGTTTTGCTTTGTTGTTGTTGTTATACATATATATATTCTGTAATAGCAACACAGTTTCAGACCAAATTTACTCCAGGAATCAGCTCCAGCAAGGGGTCAAGAGCCAACAACACTTCTCACCTCGATGCAGACCTCTTGCTTAACTCAAATTTCTCCTGATTTACATGGAAATGAGATACAAAGATTTAAGAAACAGTCCTTTTTTACTCTCGAATTCAGATATACTCTGCATATGCATTCATTAACTGTAGGGTCGCTGACAAGTGCACCATGACTCTCTGACTTGATTTTGCCAAAAGAGGTATCTTAAAGCCCAATAAAACTCCCCAAAACCTGGTACTGGTACCTGGCACTGCATCAGTACTTTCAAAACCAGAAGCCACTGATGAATAAGGGTTAGGATTCACATATTAAAACACCTCGAGAAATACAGATTCTGTAGAAACCTCTTACCTGTGTTAGGCGCTGGAATAAAACTGCAAGTCACGCGATGAACTTGAAAGAAGATCCTTTTTTTGACTTTCAGCTTGGGATCATCTCCACTCAATTCTGTCACAAACCACACTTGCTCTTCTTTCCAAGGGGCTGCTTACACACCTGCTGTCTCTGAATCAGCTGTTAAAGGGGAAGAAGTGGTTCGTGAATTGCCCCATTCTGAAGCTCTTTCCCACTCAGAAATATATGCCAGCTTTAAATACTAACTCCCTAAATGATTATTCAACTTCTCTGATGATTTCCTTTTAAGTATCTGTTCAGTTTTGCTTTACATATTGATTTCTTTGCATGCAACCAAAAATTAAGATGAAATACCTACTGTGCCATGGAAAAGGAGAGTCACATACTCAGAAACCCTTTCGCCTGTGTTACACCAAGTCATTAAATCCAAATTACATGGAATGCAAATTCTGTTAGAAATAAATCCCTCAAATGTTCCACCAGCTCCAGAATGTAATTTTTGAAATCTGCTACTATTAAAAGTTCAGCAACAACTGATTTTATGTGCACTACTAGTTATTGTAGCTACTTCCACTCTTCAGTGCAAAAGTAAGATCTAAGCCTTAAATGTGCAGCTCCAAGAATTTAAACTGCTTACTGCCTGTAAAAGAAGGCAACCTTGTGAGGACAAGCTTGTCCTTTCCCATTATTCCCATTACAAGTTCTGTGGAGCAGCTCTTCATCTCCTTGTCCTAAAGGAGACCACCCTCTGACACCACCCTCTTGAAAAAGTCCTCCTGCTTTATAATGAATTGCAAACCTGAAGTTATCATTCTGTGATACAAAGCAGTAATTCAGTGTGTGCAGATAAATGACAGTAGCCTTTCAGTAGAGTCGAAGACTTTATAGCAATTGACTCCACTGTAAAAGTTTTTACTGGGGAAGACTCTGTAGCACCTTTTGGGCAAGTGACTAACCCATGTTGATGTTCATTCACGTTATTTATTTGTGGCAAGCAAAGGGCTCACTTCCATAAAATCCAAATGGACTCCCCTCAGGCTGCACACCAGCATCCTGCAATACTGTTTTACATGGAGTTTCAACTTCTTGCATCACCTGAATATAGAAGAATTTTAGCTTTTATGTTTAAAACTAGTTAAGTTTGCAGACTTCACTCTAACAGGGGAAAGACTTGCCACACGTTTCCAATGTATTCTAATTAATCAAGAACAAACACAAGACTTTCTCCAACAGTTAGAGCACACTTATGAATTTTAGGGCCTAATTTCATAGCCCAGGTCCCCAGGCCCATGAGACCATTATGCCCCTCAATACAGGACACGCACCTCTTGCCGACTGGAAAAGGATATGCAAATAAATGCAAGACAAAACTGATGTGTCAAGAAAAAATAGCGCAGTATTTGGTTACTAGAGTGACATCCACTGGTATTGTAATACAAAAAAGGCACCTAAGACAGCTTTACTCTGCTTTCTGCAGAAGAGGGCAGGGACAGGTAGGTATTGGGGCATTTGCTCCACTCCCAACCCAAATGACAGTGCAGGCCAGGTAGCCAGCAGCTCCTGTAGCTCACATCAGATGTAAATCAGCTACAAATCCACTGAGGCTGGCAAGGAGAAGAATTTATTTAAGTGGCCACAGACCAAACCAGCCCTTGCCACCAAGCCTGGCACATGGATTGAAATCAAACTTTGCCTTTCTTCATAGTTCCTGCATATGCTGCTGAGAAAAAAACAACTTGCAAGCAGCTAACTCCTGGCTGGGGAGAACAAGTGTAGCCTAAAAACCTTCCTAACACCACCTCAGCACAAGTGCCTCCCTCTCTGACGCAGCTATGCTGCAGCAGGTGGGAAGAGAAGGCAAGTCCCAGTGAAGCTACACCTGGGGACCAGCAGACTGCCCTGTCTTTCCAGGCAATCCCTCCAAATCGCAGGTGGTTCAGAGCCTGTCTATTGCTCCTTGCTTCCCTCAGCTATCTTCAAAGACTGGAGGGACCTACAGGTTTTTATAAATTCCAAAGCATCAGCAGCAGGCAAGCATTTAAAGCTGCTCTTTACTTGCTCTCTTTTCAGTAACCATCTCAAAGCTCTGCACCTGTTTCTTTAAGCAAATGAACTAACAAATTCCTCTGATCGTACTTGAGATTTTTTTCCCCATCCTACCCCTTCACTCTGAAGCTCTTTCTTTCTTGTCCCTTAAACTGAAACAAGCCGCCGGTGAGAGATTCCTCCTCTGCAGTTCCTACCAAGCATGTAATAGTTTTCATGTATCTCTACCTCACTAACTCTTCATGTCTTTTCAAATCACAGATAAGAAACAACATTTTCTTATCTTGCTAAGAGCTAGGAACACTTTCCACTTCTATTACAATATTACCCAGGTCCATAAAGCAAGTGGGAAAAAAAAAAAAGCAAAAATATGGTAGTTTCCTGCCAAATTCCAAGTGACAATTAGGATCATGGCTTTTCAGTGGGTAGTACTCCAAACCATACTGCAAATGAGCAGCTGTGCCAAATACGATGAGACACACAGAGAAAACCAGTTATGTCAAGCACGTCTCTCTCCCAAAACCTCAACCCAACCCGTCAAAGATAATGTGGGCCCTTCTATTGACCTTTCCAAAATGGCACTCCAGTTAGGAAGACAAAATCAGAATACAGCAAATTAGGTTCTACTTCTGGGTATTTTTTCTAAAGAAGTCCAGCACCTTTGCTTAAGCTTAACTTAAAGAATTGCCCATCGCTTCTGAGAGCTGCCGGGCAGCCGCTGTGCACCAGCACAGAGGTGGCTGCTCCTCAGTACTAGCTGGAATTAAGTAGGGCAGGATACATGATCCTCATTCCAGTAAAGCAGTTCATTATACATAATTAGTCCCACTGATATAAATAGGAAAACAGGTACTTTAAAAAAAGAGTAGGGCAGGAGGACATCTACCTTTCTGCAATAAAACCGCACAATGAATAAATATATCCAATCTAAGCACACTAGAAGTTACTTTCCAAAAAGCCCAAACAATAACTGCCAACACAACCACATGGATTACATGTTCTTAGCTGATGGAAAAAAACCAGAGTAATGTCTTGTATCTTAGGTAATATGATTATGTCTGATTTTCTTTTTTAATTTCTGGGAGGTTTTTCCTCCTTAAATAACTAAAATGCAACAAAAAAAAAATCAACAATAAAATATCTCACTTTCAACAAAATTTCTGTGCCAGCTCAGATGTGCAGAATAGAAGTCCCAGTTGCTAGAGAGGCTGGAGCTCCAAATCAGGCAGAACAGAAACTTAACCTGTTTCTACCACACCACCACTACCGCTGTAGCTCCTGGAGTGTTCTGGCTTCTTATGAATTGTCACAATTTCTTTGAAAGACACAGTTTTTGTTCCAAGACATAAAAATATTTCTTTTTAATTTTAGGCCAGCTTTAATGGTAAATTCGAGGATTACCAATTAATGTTATAAATCCAGAAACGCAGTAAATTCTTTCTTTTAAGGTCATTAAAAGTAACTTCCTTGTAAAACAAACTACAATACTTTCGCTAGGTGATCAGGAGTCTTACTCAATTCTTCATTACTATGAGGAAAAATTACACAAAGGACTAAAGACCAAGAGTCTACCCACATTACCTAAAAAGAAAAAGCCTGGATAGAGGATTGAGAAACTTGACAGGACTGGATCCCATGGAGATTTTTTTCACTTTTACTTTTTTTCTTTTTTTGTGAAATCTGTCTCCTTTCCTTTGATTGAAAGGTATTGTGTAAGTGACTCCTGTTTGTGCAGCTCAGAAACATGAGTACCAACAAAAGCCAAAACATACAATTTGTTGTATTTGCTTGCTGACTAAACACTTTTTCTTATATCTTTCTTTGCTTGGAGGGTAAACTACTAGTTTCAAAGCTGAATGACTGCTTCACTAAGTTGGTAGCAGACTGATGGTACAGTACAATAATTAAAGGATCTTAGTTCTTAAACAATGCTGATAAAACAGAAATCCCTCTGACTTTTTTCTGGATTACCTTTAGAACTGACATCAGAGCATGTTAAATGAATAATAATTTGCACCTTCTGTGAATGATAGAAGATTGAATCAAATTTTAACTAGACTCTATTTGTAAATCCCTCAGGATGACATAATTACTATTCAACACATACCTTAATTAGCTGTACACATCTATTTCATAGCATTTAACAGGTTTAAAACAGCTTTTATTGTCTGTTGAATTGATGTTCCATTCTTATCAAAATGAAAATAAACTTGAATTTCCTGAACTGGAAGAAATTTGCTCACAAAGTGAAGAAATTACCTGCTGTCCCTACAGTCAAACAGTTATTTTGTGGGGTTTTTTTAGCAATTTTAATTTTGTTTCACATTCACTAATGGTACAAAGAATTGATAATGCACTGATGCGAATTTTTGTTGCTCCTGCTTCCTTCATTTCAACAAAAAAGATCCCAACAGCACTTTCTGGTAAAAAAAAACATAAATAAATCTGCTCAAACACTCCAACTTTTGCACAGAACTTGAAATTAATACAAGCCAATTTGGGACATAATTTCTTTTTCTGTTTTGGATAACAGTATGATGTTACCTCTAGAAAGCACTATTGTTAGTGATCCTGCAGCATCTTTGCTCTACCATGGAGCAGAAATAGGCTAAAATCTGGCAAAGCCACCCCATCAGGTGAAACCAAAGAATTAGCATTTGAGATCTTGATCCTTGTGTTGTGTAAAAGCAGGTACTTGCTCACACACAGAGGCTGCTCTTCAAAGTACTGGGCTCTGCAGAGCAACACGGCTCAGCTGATCCACTGCAGGCTGCCCAAATTGCAAGCACAACCTTCCATAAAATGCTCCGCTGCTTAATTTTGCTGACAACAAAAGCAAACGACGATGATTATGTGCAGACACATGTGCATGTGTTATGTTTAAATTATTTTGTCAAGCTGCCCCAAGTGAGATTAAAACGTTTACTTAAGTACTTGTTTTACACTCCGTGTCATTTGCTTTCTGTTCTCCCTAAAATTTAATGCAAAAGACCGCTGGCTCTTCAGCACGACTTGCTGTTCCCAGGATCAAATTTAAATGAAGCTGCTCAACAGTTTAGGTCCTACCCCTCCCAACCATCCAAAAGTCATCAGCCTAGTACTCAAAATCATAAGATTTGCCATAGTGATGCTTAGAAATAAAAAAGACCCTAAAACATACACAAATGCCTTCCAATGCATTTGAGAACCTTTTTTTTTTATCTTTCTCTTGCTTCTTTCGGGTGCCTCCATGGCATATTTTCAAGTTTTTCACTGCAATTCCTTGAAGTAAAAGTTTACATAAGTGAAGGTAGAGATTCACACACATTCATGTAATCTCAAAACTATGAGGCTTTACAAGACACATTACGTATGGTAAGCTCTATGATGAAATTGCAGGCATGGTGTTGGCAAGGTACCCTGTTTCCTCACTGAAACCAAATCAAGTAAAACAAATAAAAATAAACTTATTCCGCCAGGAATGCTTGTCATTTCATAGTTACTAATATGTTTCTTCCAGTGTGCATAGTGGAACTGTAAATACCCAATCATTAAAAAGATACGGATCATACTTAAATATCAGGTTGATGCAAAAGAAATTACAGTTTCGGACCATGAATTTTAAATCATTATAACTAAGCTGAAACACATCTTTATTAATCAAAATAGGAACCATTACAATCAATGCAGTTTTGCCAATGGGAAATAAGTTTGTTGATTCTTGTAGCGTAAAAATCCGTGCTTAGGGGTTCAACAAACTCTTGGAAAGCATTTTCTGCATCCTTCTGTTTGTGGAAATGTTTTCCCTGCAAAGAGTTGTCAAGGTGCTTGAAGTTGTCAAGCTACTGCTGTAGCTGGTTGGCAAGAGGTCAGGGGAATATGGCGCATGAGGCAAAACTTTGTAGCCCAATTTGTATGACTTTTGAAGTGTTGGTTGTGCGACATGTGGTCGGGCGTTGTCATGGAGAAGAATTGGGCCCTTTCTGTTGACCAACGCTGGCTGCAGGTGTTGCAGTTTTTGGTGCATCTCATTGATTTGCTGAGCAGACTTCTCAGATGTCACGGTTTCACTGGGCTTCAGAAAGCTATAGTGGATCAGACCTGCAGCAGACCACGACTTTTTGAGGGGGCAAGTTTGGCTTTGGGAAGTGCTTTGGAGGTTCTTTTCAGTCCAACCACTGAGCTGGTCATTGCCAGCTGTTGTATGTAACCCAGTTTCCATCGCACATCACAATCCGATCGAGAAATAGTTTGTTGTTGCATAGAATAAGAGAAGACAACACATCAAAACAGCAATTTTTTTGATCTTCTGTCAGCTCACGAGGCACCCACTTCTCAAGTTTCTTCACCGTTCCAATTTGCCTCAAATGCTGAACAACTGTAGAATGGTCGACGTTAAGTTCTTCAGCAGCTTCTGGTGTAGCTGTAAGAGGATCAGCTCTGACGATTGTTCTCAGTTGGTCATTGTCACCTTCCAATGGCTGACCACTATGCTACTCATCTTCAAGGCTCTTGTCTCCTTTGTGGAACTTCTTGACCCACCACTGCACTGTGTGTTCATTAACAGTTCCTGGGCCAAACGCATTGTTGATGATGCGAGTTGTCTCCACTGCCTTATGACCCATTTTGAACTCAAATAAGAAAATCGCTCACATTTGCTTTTTGTCTAACACCATTTCTACAGTCTAAAACAAACAGCAAGTAATAAGTTACTAGCAAAAAAACCATAAAGCGAGAAAAGTGCATTCAAAGGATGTATAAAACAATCACATTTATTTCAGAATGTATTCCAATATCCAACGGCAAATTTCAACAATGCAAAAATGGCAATTGCTTTTGCACCAACCTAATATATCAATCTGACCCCATATCTTTCTCAGCAGATTTTGGGACAGGTTTTTGTGCGAAGATGCTTTATGCCTTACCAGCTCCTTCCTTTGCACCTTAGTTCCAGCCTAGCCTTGCTGTTGCCTCAGCTGTAGCAACTTTCCCAACAAAAGAAAGGTAACTAGGTCCCTAAACTTTTTGCAAACTGTAGAGGTTAGAGCCAACACCTGCAAATCCACTGCATGTATTGGAAACTGATTGGAAGTCAGTGCAGGCTGGGAGCAACAAGCTGCCCCGCTCCCATCACGCAAACAACTCACTCTGCAATCTCCTGCAGCAGCATCTGTCCCCAAGCAGCCCACAGGCTCCTCCCGGACAGCACGCTGCGGGAACCTCATCTTGAGGTGACAAAAAAGATGGACCTCATGTTGTTGCAACTGCATATCTATCTTCAAATCATTACCCTGGAAAAGAGGAAAGCTATTTGTACTCTCCCCAGTAAACTTGCTCTGTTAGATTTTCCTAACATCACAATGAAACTTTCCTGCCTGTTGTGTCAGTTACTTCTTTTGTATTGGAAAAACTGCAAATCACAGGGAGAAAAATGCTGCCATATATAATTACTGCGTAGCATTAGAACAGTGCTGGACAGTCTTTAATTACATAGAGTACTGTTGATATGCATACCACAAAAAAATCATATTGATTACTTATATATCATACTGGAAAGAGAAGTAGTTTGAGCTCTGCCAGCTACCCAGGAAAAACTACAGGAGGCCAGAGAAGGATTTACAATTCTTTTCCACTTAAATGACATCACCTGTAAGGAAACATGTATTTTGATGGAGTGCATTATAGAAGAACATTGTGGGGGTTTAAAAAAGCATGATAGGAGATCCAGGCAGCAAAGATATTGAGTGTCCTAAACAGGATGGTAGTACCAGCTCATGAGGATCACCCACTACGTTCTGTCCCTAACTGAATCCTACTACCTTATAATACTTAGGCTACATTATTTATCATTTGCATTCTATATTATTTGCATTGCAGTATCCCCAGCAAGGCCTCCAGGAAACCCCGTAGGAGTATTTTCATGTTTGGCTGATTAGTTTTGCAAGTGCATAAAAATATTTCCCTTGTTGCCTGAAACCTTGACTTCAGTGCAGAAATACAGAAAAAGCAGGAAATAAATCTCATCATTCTGCTTTCCATCTCAAAGTCAATAAAATGTTTAAATAATTAACTTATAATAATTAAAGATGAAATTAATAATACGAAGAATGTCTTAAAATTACATTTAGTGTGTCAAATTTGAAAGCACTTCTGTCTAAGTTCTGCAGAAGCCCCAAGTAACGACCTGTTGAGTGGAGAGCATAGGTATCTGAACCACCAATAGCTGTTTCAAATTTATATAACAACTCTGTGGAACAGGTGACAATATCAATCAGCCAAGATGGTATCTGTTGTGTATGGCTGTGATTTCACCATGAATGCAGTAACACTTCTATTTGAAACTCATTCTGGGAGTAACACTTGGAAAAATAAATTAATGTATATGCTTCTCCAGAAGAAGCAAAACTGACAGAAATACCAAGTTTGCAGTGTTGGGTATTTCTAAATATGAATTATTGTAAGCAGAAATACTGTCTCTACATACTGCATGTTGGCACAATCACAGTTCATTCTTGTGTAAATAATGTGGGATTGCATTATACAAATTGCAAATATGGCACTTAATTTTATTTAAAAAACCCCAACTGATGCAATAGCAGCTACAGAAAAATTGGAATGGTAAATAGGTTAATTTTTATCAAATCTTTCCTTGGGCCTTTCTGACAGTTAATAAAGATACTTTATGGAAGGCATACAATCAGTGACTCTGCTTATGCTAGTTAGGTTGATCCAACCAATTACAACAAGGTCAAAGGAGACTCTACAAACCTACAGTAGGAAAGTGAATACAACTGACTCATCTAAGTGATTTGACTTTATTATTTCCTTTGAAGGATTCTGAAAGAAGAATTCCTGGACTTTGATTATTTTGGACCCAGAATAACAGCATCATTGGATGGAGAAGTCAGTCCAACAAAGAAGAAAGAGTGGAATAGATTAATTCCTAACAGCAATTTCCTTTGGTGAGCTTGAGCTGACAGGCTCAAAAAACTAAAAAAGGTCCAAGAGGGAGTTGCCATGAAGTAGGAAAAAGTGAATGGCATATTTGGGATCTGGTAGGCAGAATACATCTGGAAAAAAATTTGGTCTTAAGTCCCAAAATATAGCAGATCTGTGCCCTGATTAGCTTACATTCATCCAAACCTCCTTCTGTGCCCTGTGTTAGATTAGGTTGTGCACACAACCTATTTTCTATTTATGTAACATCTGCTCCGCTTTGAGATTGTGAGCAAGAACATTTCCAGGCTCCAAAGCAGGATGAGATTACAGACTGCCAAACTGAGCTGAATAAAACAAGGCTGGAGCCGCAAGATTTAGGTTCAACTCGGATTATTTTAAATTCAAAAAATGTCTCTATTTTGCTCTAACAGAAGTGATTTTCCACATGTATAACTCCTTGCAGTTTCAAGAAGGAAGGGAAACAGAGTGCTTAATTAGTAAAAGTTCATCTAGTGCTGTTCTCTCACATGACCAGAGTGCCAAGTCTTGTGGATATCATGTGTAGTGCCATAATTAAACCTTCAGCCCTGATTATTCAGAGCCTGGAGAGTCATCTAAACTCTGTTGTTTGGACGTGGTGATGTTCTCCTATCACTAGAACAAAGAGGGGAGTCTGAGAAGAAAGGCAATGTCCAAGGTCAGATGATGCCAGTACAAAAAACTCCGACCTTGTGGGAAGGTTTTGTGGACCGAGAGGGGAAAGAAGCCGCAGTGCTGCAGAAGTGGGGGGAGACAGTGGGGACAGCCACGCAGGATCCCCCTGCCCCACACTCCGCTGGAGATGACCAGTTCAAAAGAAGGGGAAGGAGGGTTCCTTTTCTTACAAAGCAACTAGCAGTGTCTGTGGTAACATCTGCAGTAAAATCAACACTGGTTGATGTTAAAATCATCTTTGTGGGCAGCAAGACCACAATTTGGTCTGCAGTAGCAACAGCCACTATATATGGAAGATCTATTTAATTTTAATATCTTTTTTTAATTGCAGCAGGCAGAAGGTTAAACATCTGAGTGAGATGACTGACAGGACCACAGAACTCTTCTTACCTTCCTGCTGCACTTGGCTTCACTGATCGCATCTCACACTCACCAGCAAAGTACATGTGAGCTGAGGAGATGCTGCTGCTATTGAACTGACAGTTCAACAGCCCCACCAACACTGTGGCAGCCCACAACCTCACAAAAAAATCTAACTCGAATTCGCAAACTGGCCAGATAGTGCTTTACCAGTTTGATTATCCAAATATCTTCAGTCAGGCTCAGTGAAATATTGTAATAGTTCGCTTACAGCCTTAAAAAGAAAAGAAAAAAAAAAAAAAAAAAGTTTTACAAATCTCTCTTTACTTGGCCACGATTAAGGTTTTTTTCCTTACTTAGAGAAGTCTGCAAGACAAGGATGCCATTCAGCTAACAGGGACTGGCTGCATCAAAAAGCAGCCAGGATTTCTCTCTCCCCCCATTCTTCCCCTCCCCAACACAATAGATCTGAAAACAAAAGACAGATTATTAGGTTTAAGTATGTAGCCCATTCTCCACATACCCCTTCCCCCCTCCTCCCACCCCTTCTTCAGCACATCTGGTAACCATGTGTGGCAAGTGCTAATGAAGACTTTCCTGAGCGAACTACAATTAGTTCCGACTGCTGTTCGCCTCTCTCGGCTCTACCGAGGATAAAAACCAACACAACGCAAAACAAAATCTTCCCTTCACTGTTCCTGAAACCTCCTCTTGCCCCTGGGATTCGCCCCCCTCATCACGCTGCTGAAATTAAAACAAAAAAAAAAGAGTAAGCAAATACTTTAAGGCTCTCTTCCGACGGAATTTTTTTTCTATTTTAAATCAGCATTTTATTCATTTTGATTGAACACGACAGGCAGGCAACAGTGTTTCTATGATCCTGTCTACAATAGAGAATTGTTAAACAGATGTCCATTTTTTTTTTTTCCTTCTAGCTTGGCAATATTATACACATAGCAGTTTTATCTGCTTGAGCAGATCAAATTTGCGTGTGTGTGTGTGTGTGCGCGCGCGAGCGTGTGTGTTGCCATTTGGAGTGATTAGAATAAGCCGCACAGAGGCAAGACGTATTGTGCACAATTAAGCCCATCTCCAGACCGCACATTTTTTGTTTACTCTTGGTCTCTTCCCCTCTCCCCAATCAAGCTACTAATAGAGCTGTTTCAAGTTTCAACAAGGACCATATTAACTGCCGGTCTCCACATGAAAGAGAATGCCAAACCCCAGCGTCTCCCCAAGATCTAAGCATCAGCCTCCCTGTCCTCCTTTACATTTCTCTCTGAAACCGACGTGGCCCTCACCTTCGGTATTCCTAATGATTCCCCCAAGTAGAGACTCTCAGCGCAATGTAAAATTTCACAGCGTGAGACTTTACATATTCTTTGTCATGTCTCTCAGCTGTATCACGCAACATGATTGCCACTGACCAACCTCTACTTGAAAGTACGTTCCCACTAAACAAACAATCCGGATAATTGCTGTAGAAGTGATGATATCTGCATACATCATATTTCAATTATACCTATTCACGCAAAAAATGGCTACAACCCTCCTACGCCTTTTGAACAGCGCTGTATATTGAAATGCAAAAAACTAAGTTCTAAAAGCAGAACAAAAGGAAAACTGATTCTTTAAAAGGAGTTATTCTCTTAAAATACACACGTATCTACTTGCCAAATGATTTCTCAGAGAAGATGATAGGCTGGAGTAATGCAGGGAGGGAGGAACAAAAGGGGTTTTAATCATGGTTCGGATTAAAGAGTTGTATAACAATTGCTCTCCCTCCAGGCATATATACTGTACACGCTCACTGTAAATGATCAGCATTTAAAGAAACAAAGTGCACCATGCAGCATTTAACATAAAGACAGCTGCATATATATTAACACTTTATTAATCAAAAGACACTGGGTATCTTTCTCGCTCATTATACCAAAAACCAGCACTAACGCATACGAGACCAACAGCCAAAGCTGGGTAGGAATGTTGCTTCTCCCCTAGTCCAACTTTAAGTACATAAAACCCACCAAAAACCAACCAAACAAAAAAGGCACAAGACTTTTTCTAATTTAAAGGCCTCTTTTTGGACAAAAAATATTGCTTCATCTCCACATAGTCTTGTTTTCCTGTACACCAAGCAGGGAGTAGAGCAAAGCTGTTGCACTCCTAGCAATATTTTTCTATAAAACATAAATTTTACACTTCGAAGAAAAGGCTAATTCTACTGGTAATGAATACCAGTAATAACTTAATGAGTCACCGCAGTACACGCTTTAAGGAGGAGCTGGTGCTAATGCGTGAATAATTATTGACACAATTAAGTGCCCAACACTGGGCCTGTTAAACTGCTTCTGGCACGTGAGGGCTCCTTAACGGCTCTGCGGTATCGTACAATGACCCTAAAAGGTTTTAAAGTGCATAGAGCTCCCCTTTGCTACTGCAAGGGATCCTCGGATCTCAACACTGTTCCCCGCCAGATAACGCTGAATTGCCAAGGATTTACATCCCATGTGGGGTTTTGCCCTGTTGCCGGGCTGAATAATTAGCTATTTACCGATTCAGTAAACAGTAAGCTCACCCTTTGACCTGCCCTGGTATAGACTGTCTGGTCCGTAACCCTGCCGGGGGCTTCCGCCTGCCTAATGGTCCCTCTGTGAGCTGGGGCTGCTGCTGGAAACCCGGCTGCTCCCTTCCCACCGGTGGCTCCGAAGGGCAGGACCCCAGCGTTACGCCAGTCATCGAATCCCCAGCTCAGTGGCCAGTGGGGGGGCATGGGGGTTGGAATTAATGTCCAGCTCACTCACCTACAAAAATTTGCTTGAAATTGAAAAAGAGTACTCGGCACCAAAAAAACTTCCTGGGTGAAACACCACCAAGCTGCCTCATCGCACTGTATGTCCAGCTGACCTCACCACACATGTGCGCCCACCTCAAGAAGCTCAAGCTCCCTTGGCCCCCTCGCGCACACTCAGCTTCTCTCTCTACTTTACGACGTGTGCGAACAGACAGATGTCCCAATTAAACACCAACCAAATCTTGGGCCCCGTCGTGCATACCACACTTATCTCTGACAAGTTCAGCAGAATTGCCGGAGATATTTGCGAGGCAGTATTATCATCGGGAAAGCCGTAAAAAAGTCACCTCTGGCAAACAACTCTCAACCATGTTTCACAAGAAGAGCATTCGCGTCCTCTGAATGGACGGCGCTGTCTCTAAGTCGAAAGGCCCTGCCAAAATGCCTCATCAGTTACCTGGAGCGACATATGCATGCACACAAAAATTGACCTTTTTTTTCTGTCATCCTGAACTCCCTCTGACCTTTCCCGTGCTATTCCAGCATGCGCATAGGTCCATCAGATGGACAGATAGGCAAGCAGACAGATCAGAATATTTTATGCTAAAATCTGCACCGCCCCAGTGCTGCATCCACAGCGTTATCACTGAGGGAGCCCCCAGATCAGGGTTAATAAGGGAAAGTTTGAGTGTGCAACGCCATGGTGGCACACCAGCTGCAAGGCAGCTATTGTGTTTGAGATGCTGCTCACAGAAGGAGAAAAAGAGAAGGATTCTCTGGGATGGCACAGCATTGCTGTCCTGGTCCTGCCAATATGAGGACACTGTTAGTGGGAGAGATGGAAGCAAGAACAGTTATGAGGAAGTGGGCAATTAAGTGAGTTATAATCAAATTCTGCACGCAACTACCCTGTGAAAGACGACGTGCCAAAAGCTGGCTGGTCTCTACAGTGTGCCAGTCTCCTGCGCTCCAGAGCTGCTCCAATGTAAGACACCATTCCACAAGGAGGAAGGACAGACAGACAGGGCTGACAGACAATGTCTGCAATGGGCTGTCAGAGAATCCTCCCTCCCTCTGCCACAGTATCCCTATCTGGCTTTAGCAAAGCCATCAATCACTCTGCATTTCCTCTCATCTGAAAAATGCAAATAAAGATGATACTGTCTTTGCAGGACATTATAGGCACATATTCACTTTAAAACCACATGTTGTCCTGTACATAACAAACAAGAACAGGAAAACCTGACTGACCTGAAAAAAACATATCCTGAATTAGAAACTACCAACCATAGTCTAATACTTCTAACAAAAGAGAAGGCTTGAAAGAGAAATATTTCTTCAAAAAATAAATGGCTTAATTCATTTCCAGTTATCAGGTAACTGGAGATACACATTCCAGTCCTTCTTCCTGACAGACACCACAGGCCAAAACCCAGCTTACTGGAACCTGGAGCACAGCTACCGGTTGACCACGTCCCACATGATGACATATTGCCACTTCCACCACATTTCCCACAAACTGAGGCCCTACCTGAAACACTAGGAATCAGTGTAAGTTGGGAAGATTGGCAGCATGCATTATGAATTTCTGAAGTGTACAGTAAAGAAATCAAGATTTACTGGGGGCCACATGAGGACAAGGTGGACTTCGCAACAGCTTCGCAGTTTGTGCACCCATCCTAAGAAGAGCATCCCGTTCAAGCTGTATGTCAGGCAGGCACCACATAATCCCTGTGACCACACCTGGGAGCAGCAACTGGGGAAGAGACCCTTACTCCACCTCCACTTCAGAGCCTGGCTTTTACAGACACCAAATTCCTTTCAAGGATTTAGTATCTATTTAGTTATGAAGGCAGTGACTCAGAAATAAACCTAAGCACCTTCAGGATATAGTCAGGAGGTGGCCACAAATCATCACCTCACCAAGAGAGGTCCCACAGTGCACTGCACAGTGGCAGTACAATGCACCTTCAAAAGTACTTCTGCTTGTCTGGGGGATAAATGAATACATAAATAAACTGCATGAGCTATTTGTGGAAAAAATCTGGGGCTATTTTTTTAATTTTTGGTTCAAAGGCAAAAAGTTACGGAGTGGCAAAGTAGTAAGTGGGCTTTGTCACTTGGAAATCAATGAGCTCCCAGCGAGTTTCACTCGTAGCTGGATCATGCCAGCTTAATGGCACCAGATCCTTGCTAAACAGCTCTTGACCTCCTGCTCTGACTTGCAGCAGAAGACAGCTGCTCTAACAATAGTGGTCCTGCAAAGCCACCTCATAAGAGTTTGTGTGGTGGCATTCGGGCAGGACTTCACCGCCCCTCTGCTGAGCAGCCAGCGCTGCCCAGACCCAGCCCTCAGTAACTTCCAGGCTGCCCTTTCTTTTCTGTCACAAATCAAACGTGCAACAAAATATTGCCACATCCCAAGGGTATATTGACACAACTGGGACTTCAACCCCAAATTTGCCTTGCATTTTTCAAATGGCTTTATTTATCTTAAGATAGAGTGCATGTACTTTACCAATAGGCTTAGGTCCTGATCCAGAGGCCAGACATGTCAGTGAATATACTGGACACTGTGTTGCCTGAGGACGGGGTCCCTCCTGAGGTTCTGACCTGCGGTTCAGCTGCAACCAGAGCTACAGAACCCCGAGACACTTGCAGAATTAGTCCCCCTAAAAAAAGAAAGAGACGATGAATTTTTTATGACTTGCAGTGCTAAACGTATGTTTTGAAGTTAGCTGGTGTGAAAACTGCAGGGAGAAGGAATCAAACTTTAGGCTGTTGGTCATAGGTTTTCATAATGTGGAGCAGAAAAAAACCAGACATTGTGTTTGCATTCTATTTCTGGGTCTTTTAAGCTGTAACAGCATGAGTGGTATTTGCATCAGGAGTTACCATATATCATTGCAAGCAACATATGCATAGATGGAAAAAAGATGACGGCAGCAGCAGGTTCAGTGAAATCTCAGGATCTCTCTGTGATAGGGACCTGCTAAAGGTTTGGTTTTATTTAGCGTAGCTTAAAATGTCATTGGCATATGTGTTTCTCAATTAACACCAATTTAATACACTCCAGAAGTGTTCTATTCTGAGTGCAGGCTTCAGAGTTTACAAAGGATCTAACCTGACATTTCAGTACAGGATATCCAACCCCATTTACAATCAGGAAAGCACATTCTGAAGGCTAGATTTTTTTTTTCTTTGACACTGTGTAATGTTGCCTTTAATGATAAATACAAAAGTCAGAAAATCCTAGCAAACGGTGCTGTAGTATGGAAATTATGAATCCCTCCAACCACTATGAGTCACTCATATCCCCAGATGAAATGGTGCCTCACAGTAAATGCAGAGATTCAGCAAGTGGATGGTTGATTTTCATCCTCAGTGCCTCTACTGATGCCTTACATTTTGTTAAACAACAACTCAACTGACAAACTGTAACTCACCAATAGAACAGATTCTAAGTATATTAAAAAAAAATAACAAAACAAAACAAAAACCCCCACAAAAAATCCAACAAAGCCTAAACACAATGAGAAGTAGCCAATAACCCTGAAAATCCTGGGCTTTCTGTCAAAAATCTGAAGAGAGAAAGATGCTCTGGTGATGGATCCCTAAACGATAAATACAGATGTCCAACAGGATCCCAGAAACCAACTACCAAAAAGCTAAAGGATTATTTATTAACCAACAGAATGAATAAAGAATAGGAAAGTATCATTTGATATGAACTTTACACAGAATGTGTGAATGTCTACAATCTATTTAAGAACAGCACCCAGCATTATTAATATTGATTTTGGAATATACTGTTCACTAGATGCAGTAGGCCAAATTCAGACCTGATGAAACCAGTAACTTCAGAGAAACTGTATGAGACAGAAATATCTCTCTTCAGATCTAGTCAAGTGTTTATTCTCAAATCAATAACAACACAGCATACCTTCAAAAAAACATTAGAAAAAAAGGTTAAAGTAAAGCATTTCAAACTTAGGAAATACTGGCATTTAACTTGCCCATTAATTCTGTCCTGTTTTGTGCCCATCCTCTGTGCTGAAGAGGGAAAACCAGCCCAGGTTCTTGCAGTTCAGAAGTGTATCACAGGGCATTCACACAAGAGGGCAGAAGTGTGATTGGAGGAACGAACTGAATTTGCCTTAATTGTCAATGTTTGGTTTTGCAATTTGCTTTAAACATTGTTTTTGCATGAACTTTCCTCCTTTTCTGAAGGTAAAAGAAAAAAAAAAAAAAGATAAAAACTAAATATATTACATACAACCACTAACAGCTTTCCAAATCACACCTCCCTGGCGAGGCTGAGCCTCTGGCCCTCTGCACAGGAGTCTACCATTTGAGCTTCAGGGTATGAGCTGGAGTCTGCAGAAAATAAGGTACAGTCTGGTCTGTAGCCAGGAGACTTCACCACTTTTTCTCATTTCCCAGCTACATTGGTGTGTAAACTCCAGCCAGTGTCAGCCTAGGGAGGGAGACAAGGGGAAACGGGATGTCCACGGAGAAGGCTGGGACAACACATGGTCTCCGTCCTGTGGCAGATCCAAGGGTGCCCAGCATGGGATATGCTGCAGGAATGGAGGTGGTTTGGTGCCGGCTGAGCTGGCTGATGTTGTGACACTGAGACACACTGCCTAGGCAATGACAGCAAAATGGTGAATTTTCATAGGCTTGTATCACCACTGAGCCTCAGAGCATGACAGGGTTGTACTTCTGAAAACTGGATTTTTTTTTCACTAATAAATTTTAAACAATGCTGAAGACAGAACAAACGTTAATGCTTCTTAGTCCAACAGGTTCTTTTAAAACTCACTAAGGCAACCTAAACGCAGCAGACTGTTACTGTCTCGTGCAATAAATAATTCGGAAGAATCTTTCTTTGTAACAACATTCTCACCTACACATTGTCTAGAGCATCCGTGTTTGCATATACCCATACACATAAACACATCCTTGAATACACACTGTTGGAAAGACTTCATTCTGCACATGACTTCCCAGGAAACCTGGAAAATTCTAATATATAACAGGATAATATTTAACGAGGTGCACACATTCAAAATGAGGATTTAATGCTGAATTCAATCAGTAATGCATGTTTTACTCTGCAAAACAGAGAGCACTGAAACTCAAAATGATTATCCAAGATCTTTCTTCTTTAAAATCTTGTGCTTCAGATTCTTCTATTCCTGGTTCCAGTGCAAGCCTGGAGTTTCTCATGATGTTCTGGTCCTTTGAAAACTGAACTCAAAAGAGAAAACTCATTCACCAGGCACCCAGGAGAGCATTTGTACCACTTAACTTGAAGCATCTAACTGTTCATAGAGTCAGCAGAGGTTCCTAGCATGGCTGCTCTGAAGCCCCCTTTGGATGACCCTGCTTGTCTCTATTGACTGCATAGATGTCTTTGTCTTCTAATTTAGGTACCCAATTTAGATGAGGTTACATGGTGTGATAATTTCATGCTCAATCCCTCCTATAGTACACTTATAGACACAGAATCATAGAATAATTTGGGTTGGAAGGGATCTTCAAAGGTCATCTATTCCAACCCTCCTGCCATGAGCAGGGACATCTTCAACTAGATCAGGTTGCTCAGAGCCCCGTCCAGCCTGGCCTGGAATGTCTGCTGGGATGGGGCATCTACCACCTCTCTGGGCAACCTGGGCCAGTGTTTCACTACCCTCAGTGTAAAAATGTCTTCCTCGTGTCTAGCTTGAATCTCCCCTCTTTTAGTTTAAAAACCATTACTCCTTGTCCTGTTGTAACAGGCCTTGCTAAAACATCTGTCCCCATCTTTCCCATAGGCCCCTTTTAAGTATTGAAAGGGGCAAAAAGGTCTCCCTGGAGCTTTCTCCAGGCTGAACAACCCCAATTCTCTCAGCCTGTCCTCACAGCAGAGCTGTTCCAGCCCTCTGATCATCTTGGTGGCCTCCTCTGGACCATCTCCAACAGGTCCATCTCTTTCCTGTGCTAAGGGTTCCAGAGCTGGATGAAGGACACCAGGTGGGGTCTCACCAGAGCAGAGAAGAGGGGCAGAATCACCTCCCTTGACCTGCAAGCCAGGCTGTTTTTGACGCAGCCCAAGATACGGTTGGTCTTCTGGGCTGCAAGTGCAACACCGCCAGCTCATATTCGACCTTCCATCCACCAGTATCCCCAAGTACTTCTCCACAAGGCTGCTCTCAATCCCTTCATCCACCAGCCTGTGTAGATACTGGGGGTTGTCCTGACCCAGGTGCAGGACCTTGCACTTGGCCTTGTTAAACTTCATGGGGTTCACATAGGTCCACTTCTCAAGCTTGTCAGTCTGGTCAATCACAAGCTAACTCAATCTCAAATGACTAGGGTCTGAGTTAAATTCATGTTTTAGTTAAAAATGGGCTTAAGTGCAGATCTAGACACCCTCAAGCTCTAAGAATCAAAGATCCTATTCTAGATGCGAATTTCTCTGACCTATCCATAGCTTTGTCTGGAAATTTGGATTATTCTTTTCCTAAAACAAGCTATTAATATAAAGCAATTGTCCAATGGTTCCTTATTTGTTTTATTGCAATGATATGGAAATTTAACATCCTCATTTTTGAGCATTCAGTTATCATTACTGAACTATTTTTTTATGTCATATTTCGTAAGTGGCAGAGAACTTTACAGAAGTATTAATACAAATACCAAGTCTGGCATTTGTATATCACTGCTCATTAAAGCATCACCTCCCTTCCTTCTTTCCATCCAGCTCAAAACACATAGGATTGGGAAGTGAGTAGGCAACTACATCCCGTTAAAGCTGCAAAGAAAATCCGCCCAGCACAATGCAGTTATCACGTCGAACCAGGCAAAGGGCATGCCTCTATGCAAGCTCTCCATCTGTGCTGGAGGTACAGCACCTGAAAGGGTTAAGAGAGTGAGGAGAGCTTTCAGAAATACCCAGAAACAAGGATACCTGCAGGGCGTGCTCAGTTTGTTTTGAAGATATGTTGCTCTAACACAGTGGTTCACTGGTTGAGTATACTGCTATTTGATATCCTGCTAGACAACTCCGTGGCTGGAGTTATCGTGTCAGAGCAGTTAAGCTTTCCATCAGGGATGTTCGCTTGGGTGTTGATCAAACCCTGGGCTTGTCTGCACAGGCAAGCCCACGGGACCGGCTGCGGCGGGACTGCGCTGAGCACAAACCCTGTGCGTTCCCCCTTCCCGGGCTGCCCAGGCGAGGGGCAGCCCCACCAGCACCCCAGGAGCACGCTGCACCCCATGGGGTGTGCTCGCCACCCCCGCAGAGGAGAACGGAGCACAGAGACACGTCCACTACGTGTTCACACACTGCTTCTCCTGATTTCTAGCCTAAGTTACTCCTGCTCCAAACAGCCCCTTCCTTTTGCGTCCTTTCATGCTGCTTTCTCGGGGCTTTAACTTTTTTCTTTAAAATCAGAAGGCAGGTGCGTAATATGCCCTCCTCAAGTCAATGCCTAACCTCCTTCTAGAAGAACAGGAGAAGGAGTTCCATCCTGCCAGTCTCCTCTGCACCCATTCAGCTTGGCTCCTGAAAACGGGCAAATTCTGCCAGAGTGCTTCACAAATCTCCCCTCTTTGTCTCTTCATATTGAATTCATCCGTATGTTTCATGACAGAAAATCTTGCCTCTCTAGTACATTGTCAGGACCCATTTTGACCTCTCAGCACTTATAACTGAGGTGCTCTAATGTTATCTTTGTCCATAATAAAACTGACTGCTCTTTGCTTCCTGCCTTTTCACCGAAAAGGACTTTTCTTTACGTCCTAAAGTAACCACATTTTCCTAATGGCCTCCTGCGAGGGACTTTATACAAAACATTTCAGCACTTAATAAATCATATCCCCAGTTGTTCCCTGACCACTACTTTGCAAACTCTTCCTAAGGAGGAAAAACAATCTAATTAGTTAATCTTTGCACAGTACTTTGAGACGAAAAGTGCTATGTCTGTTTAAACATTCTCACAGCACCTGCTGCACTGCTTTTGGTTCAGTCTCCCAAACTGATCAGGATCCAACATCGGCCCCCATGGGAACCATCCCAAAGAGGCCTGGCCACCACCCTCACTTTCTGCCTTGTTAGGATGCTCCTCAGATGACATCACTCCCCCCATACACACATCAATATCCTTTCCAGAAAGAAAATATTAAAAAATCCTCCAAATACTAACTCTGTAGTTTGGCTGCATACGACAGACCTTTTTCTATAAATAAACACGCTCAAAACTCTCAGTGTTTTAGAGACAGACCCTGAACCCTTTACACATATACTCATTAATATTTAGCTGCAGCAGCGCTGCTGGAGGAACAGTGGACTGTTGGGATAAGGGAGTCACAGCACAAAATATGTATAATTTTGAAATTTTCACTACTATGCAAACCAGCTGGAAAGTTACTAAAACACGATAAAAGTAGCAACAACTTCTAATCAGCACACCTCTTTGGGTCCGGAAGGGAGTTTGGTGAAGAAAAAAGTCAGTAAGAGCAAGAACAGCTCTCTGATTTACAACACAAAACATTAATTACATAAATTAATCAAAGGACAATTAATATCTTGTAAAGTAGCAGGAAATTCAGACCCCACTTGTGCCACACATGCAATGGGTTTGGAAGCCAGCTAGACCCCACATCGTGTGGTTTTTATTGCTGAGGAGCTGTTATTATTTCTCTTTCATCCAATGCCTTTGCTTTTTGTTTTCTGCTTTTCAATGAGGGTTGCGGTTGTTTCTAACCCATATGTCTCTAGTTTTGAGCCGCGTGGTTTGCCCCCTCTGTCTCTCATCATTGCTTTTGGCCCAGTTTCTTGACAGGAAATGCGAGATTTATTTTATCTGGCCTGAACTACATTGTTCCTTCCTGACTACTGGTGTTACTTCACTCCAAATAACATGGCTTTGCGCTTACTGCCTGCGTAAGGTCAAAGCCTGAGGGGAACAGGCACATTTAAGAGCAACGGTGAGAGAAGAGGATAAGGCTTCAGGTCAAGAAAAGAGAATAAAAGGCAGAAGGGAGAAATGGTAAGCAATTAAGATGTGATGTAAAAAGTTTTGGTTTAGAGGAGACCTCCTGTTTTCCTTCAGACAGCAAGAAGCTGAACTGCTGCTATGGAATAACTCTTGGATACAGATCCAAGCCAAGCTAGTATTGCTAATGTTATCAATTGAAACATGACATTGCCAGGTAATTTAGATCATAAATTCAAGGGGAAAAAAAAAGCAACAAACAGTTACCAAAATTGATATAAGATTTTTTTTTTTAAATGTTGCTGAAGATTTTTGGTATTTTTCTGGTTGCTCAGCAGAACAAGCAGTGCAGAAATGTGAAATACATCCACAGTTGGAGGAAAGCAAGCTGAACACAAATACATAAATGCTGAATACCAAATATCAGTTCCTCTGCCGCTTGTAGAAGGATTTGTGAATCATTGCCTGGTGTCATTAAGTACACAGCATATTAAGTTGTAAAAAGTGGGGCAGGATCTGCGCTGGGCATCGCAGCTCTGCTGAAACCCATGGCACTCAAGGTACTCAAAAGAAGAACAGCCTTGCAGTGCCAAACTGCTTTTTGACTCAAAGGGCTAAAAACCCCCATGTCTCCTCACATACCTGACCTAAAATGAATCCAAAGCAACAAACAAAGCTGATTCTCCAGCCAGCAGAGGCACATACCTTGCCAGCATCCCAGCCAGCAGTGCATTTACTCTGAGCAGGGAATGCAGCTTCAGCCTGCCCACTTACGTGCTTTTATCCACGAAACTGGACTGAAGTAAGTCGTTCACAGCTTCAGATAAGCACAGAGGTAATGGGCACTTTTGTCTAAAACATACCCAAACACTAGAATAAGTACCTTTTTCAGAATGAATCCTTTATCTTAGGCTGATCTTGAATTTTGTTTTGTAAGACACTTCTGACAAAGTCATCCCCCACAGCATTTTTATCCCTGATAGTTCGTTCAGAAGGAACTCAAATGCCTGCTGAAAGCCTGCAGTCACAAATTAGCTACTAACCAGCATGCCTACGGAACCTCAAACACCTTTGGATAACTCTGCAAGTTCTAGTGCTTTCTACTGATATCAGACAAAGCAAATTGTTCAGGATGGGGCCAGAGGCCTGGGAGAAAAAGGCAAGGATGGCTATTCAAACAACCTGAATAGACACTAACAGCACTGCAAGTCAATAGCAAAAACTGGTCCACACTCTCTCACGGAGTCTTTTGCCACCTCCAACACTAAGGCGCGTTACTGGGTCAGTACTACATCCCTGCACTCAGTGCTGTCTGGCTCTGTGGGGCGCAAAAAGCCAACACTCTGCTGCGGGATGTTCTGATCTGCACAGATGAGATCCTGAGCAACATCCCAGGTCTCTGCTTCCTAAGCATCACATCATGCTCCCACACAGAGCCAGCCAGCTTCCTCTCACCTGAGGGAAAATGGTTTCTGCACCAGCTGGAAGGTGGTGCCTGGGAGATGGTTCTTGCTTCTCATCCCAGAAAGACAAGGATTGAGCACACAGATTCAAATAGCTCATTTACTTGGTCACAGCTCAGAAAAGGGTCTGAAAAATGTCATAACTGGTACAAGGAAGAGCATGGGACCAAGTGGCTGCAAGCAGGGTGAGGCAGGGCTTCCCCTTTCAGCAGCAGGAGGTTGTCACATTGGCATTGAATTGGACCACTGCAAGGCAAGGTGGGTAGAGCAGAGATTGTCCTTTGCCTTTTGGGGTCCAAATTTCCAGCTGAGGTGTCAAGGCATTGTTTTACCCCAGCACATGACACTAGCAGCAGCCTGACTTCCGACCTCATGCTGAAGTTTTTCTCTTTTCTATGTCATTGTTACCCCAAACTGCTTATCCTTATGAAACAGGGAGACTCTTGGTGTCCTGGCTTGAAAACACATGATCAAGCCTTATGGTCCAGTTCTGTTCCCTTGTTGCTGAAGTCTGAAGACTGAAAAGCTTATTAAATTAAGAATGGTCATTTAGTAAAAAAACTGATTAAAATTGGAAGTAAAGTTGGCAAGAGCTTTTCAGAGTGCTAAGGCAAATATGCCCAGTATCATCCTCCTGAAGCTCATCCCCATACTCCCAGAGTGAGAGGCTAAAACCTGTGGGTCGCCTTCAGCGGTGCTTTGTATCATTCAGAGTCTACTTACTTCACTGCAATTAGGTTTAAGTGGTGTTTAGCATTCCATGATTGCCCTACTTTACAGTCCCTTCATTTTCCCAGCTTAAAAAATAGCGATGTTGCAACACTGTAGTGTTTCTGTTGTGATTGTCATGATGGAAGCAGAGCCAATGCAATTTGCCCATGTTTTACTAACCGCCATCTGGCAGGGATATGGTGACATGCGAATCTTCACAGGACTCTTGTTTTTCAACTATCTGCTGGACAACTAAGGAGATCACCAGGCTGCTGGGATGAGTGCCAGATGGGAGGCAGGTATGTTTATGAGTTTAAGATTCTTATTTTCTTTCAGTGCTTTCACATGCTGTTCATGGAGTGGCAGGAAAAGTGAAAAGGGGGAGGAAGGGATGAGTCAGTGACTAGACTACAACTGTTCAAAATCACTTTGAAGTTCTGCAAAATGCAGTTGTTTCACAGTCGACCTCTAAATTGCTGCTTGTTCGCTTGGCCTTGAGGTCTGGATGAGCTGTGAGGGGGTTCTTATTTTCCAGTGCCTCCAGTCTGATGGACAAGCACGTTGCTGAACATGCAGACAGTGCTCAATAAAATGGCCATGCTTGCTTCTCTTGCCTCACCCTTCCACCTCTGGTGAGCACTGGGGGGATGGAAGGACAGTCATATGCTGCCTCACCCGTAAGTACAGGCAGCTGACATAGTGTTAGCAAAGCAGCTAAATCTTGCACAGAAATCTTAGACACACAGAGTTACAGCAGCTTTGTACCGGAAAGAAAGCCCTCTGAGAACAGAAGACGAGCCTCTGCTCATCTCCCTGGACTTCAGGGCTTCTACAATGGCAAAAACTGTCATGACAAGATGGAGACTGAGTCTTCCAGATGATAAGCACCCATGTAACCCAAAAGATAATGATGACATCAAAACTATATAACTACTTTGAAGTTTACATTAAAATCCCACAAGAAAAACCAGCAACTTCTGAATGGTGAAGATGACTGCAGACAGTGGATGAAGCAGTCAGTAGATCACTGCTCCTCAAGTGAACCAGGAGGTGAGTTAGCATTGCCTGGAACACGCTCAGGTCTCTGATACCTGATGCCTGTTACGCTCCCCCCCTAGATCCCACGTCTCTGGGTCTCCTTAGGAGGGGCCACAGCTCAGGGCTGTGGGTCTCAGCTGGCAGGAGGGTGTGCAGCACCTGCCCAGATCACCAGGGCTGGAGTCAGCGCCGTCTCCTGTTGGCATTTCAGAAAAAAATCAGCAGCTTCAGCAAATTCATCTAACACATGCTGATATAAACTATTTCAGTAACTCTGCAGTAAATATTAGTCCCTGTCACACCCCGCCCACCTATATGCAACGTCTTACCCTGACTCACCTTATCGCAGCAGGGCCAAAAAACAGAGTCTAGTTTTAGCCACTGTAATGACTAACATTCATAATGACTAACGAAGAACTACAGCTAAAAACACAAGCTGCTTGAGCTTAAACTAAACAGTCATGGCTCACCAACTAGGACTGAAAGATTGATGTTCAGCTCAAATGTAGAGGAGTATCTGTGGCACAGTCTCACCAACATGTTATATTAACAGAGCTACAAACAATAAATCCTTATTATAGTAGGCTTCTCATAACCAATATTTCTGATGAGGAGGCTGGTTTGGAAGAACCCTGTATTGCATCAATTAAGCAAAACAAACAACTCCTCACAAATTTCCCCCTAAACAAAATGCAGAGCACAAACAAACAAAATCCCTCACCTGTCACACTTGGGTTGGAAATCAACCTGTGGTTCTAGTCAAGGGTAAAGTATGCCACCTGCACGCATACCTTCCCTTTCTTCCCTCACTCTAGGTAAGGCAATTACTCTGGAAATTATCTGTTCCATTATTAATTAAATATCTATAAATTCGCACACTCACAGACAGTCTCTCTCTCAATAGGTCTTGGCACAAGGGAGCACACAGAATTTTGGCAATGAGCTGAGAGTGGAATAGGCGGCACAACCTAGACATGCCCAAGCCTTCTCGACACAGGAACAGCTTCTCTTCCCTGTGCCAGTGGTTCACTCGGTGCCAGCTCTGATGCACACCCCCCCTTCCAGGAATGGCTCTCATCCATGCTGGCAAAAAAAATGATAGAGAAGAAAATATGAAATTACTCTTCAAAATGCAAGTGGAAGGATGAGCACGGCGCCAAGTGAGAAGTATCCAAATGTGAGATCCCACACTGCTACATGTCAGTTGGAAGGATGACACACAGATAGAAAGTCAAGCAAACAGGTTCGTCCACAAAGGGAAGCTAAAGGAGATAATGTGCACTTTGGATAATAAAATATTTAAAGCAGCACTGCACAAATTATAAATAAAAACACTAACTGCAGTCACCAAGAATGAGAGCACCCTATGTGGAAGCTGGCCAGCAAACCCCTTCATTAAATACAATATGATCAGAAGGAAATAGAAAAGTGGCTACAGACCTCTGAAGGCCAGCAGGTAATGCAAGCCAATTGGTTATTCAGTTCTAATTAAGGGATCCAATCCTTATTTTGGACTGCTCACAGAAGAATAAAGCAAGAGTTCAGGGTGAAGTAAAGTCTACTTTATTTAACAATCTGTGACTGATTATAAGGGAGCAGCAAGTTCCAGATGGGTGGGAGTGCTTACAAAAACCCTCTATTTTCCTACAACTTACAATCAATGCTTTTAGTTTCCACGCATTGTAATGTTGCCACTTAACGCAACAAGCACAGAAGAACAAAGAAACGTGAAACCAACTTTGCACCAAAAATTGAGGACTGAAGAGGACATGTTTTCACACTCAACCAAGGATGTAGTTCAGGTTTCTAATTTTAGTATCTTATTCAAGATGATACCTGATTTAGACTGTTCCTTGGTCCAGCCCTCACCTCTGACCTAACCCTAAGAAACTATTTAATTCTGCTGTGAAAAATATGCAGGCTTTTTTGGGGCAGAGATCATGCCCACTTCTGTGCTGTAGAAAAATCATCATGTAGATAGCGCTTTAAAATAATATTCACTCTAGCTACTATTTATTTGCCACTATCTGTTTGTAAGAGCCACTATAATTTTAAATGAACAATCATTTTGCTTTTTAAATTAATCTTATTCATGTCCTCGTAACCACCCAGATTTATTATTGTTGTTGTGCAAATCACACGGAAACACGGAAATTCCAACAGTTTGTGAAAAATGTAGTCCCTTTTCTGTTATAATTGCAAGTTCAAGAAACTGTTCATTTTTATATTCAGAAAGGGCAAAATACTTTCACATTGTGATTCCCGTTCTGTGCCTTTGCCCACCCCCCGTACCTAATCCCCACTGTCTTGGCACAGCAGTGGAAAAGCAGCAGGACCACGAGTAATGGTAAAAGCCTGGAACGCAGCAGCCTTAATAGATTCATATTCTGTGAAAAGAAAAATAAAAGGTCTATGTTTGTCTCCTTGCAGAACTCCTAAGTAAACTCTGCTAAGCCGAGAATGTGCATTAGGCTCATCACTTTTTTGCAGCTCAGCAGAGCTAGGTAACGCAACTTGCATCCACAAGGACTTCCCCGAGCAGCCACTGTAAAAGGGTTAATGACTGATATTTCCATTAAATCTGACCTACCCCCTCAGTTTTGCAGTAGCCCGATATAATCCTCATTTTGCACCTATTTGCACGGACAAATGGAGTCACTCCATAACAAGCAACGCACAACTCTCGCTTTAACAAAAGGTCAATTCATTTTAAAAGGACCCACAGAGTGTTATTTGTACTTAATCTTAAAACAAACAAACCAGGGCAAAGCCTGCCTACACACCGTGCTGCTACTTACTGAGAATTAAAAGCTCTGCATTCAGAACTTAATGGACACCAAATACATCTGTAGGCATCTGTGTGTACTTTGAACAGAAATCAATACTATCACCTCGCAACTGCCAGGATGATGTTGAGCCTCCCTGAGCCCTCCAATCCAAAATCATCTTGGCCCTAAACTTTCAAGGACCAGTTATAGTCTTCTTTGCTGGGAATTCATGGTCAAGTAAGAACAGCATTAACAATAAAAAGCCCTCAAAACCTTTCCAGAGGAATCCATTCTTCTATCTACTTATTTTTAAATCTTGATTCGGAATTTGGTTTTGACACAAAAAAGATTGAGGATGGATGTCTATGAGGGCGGACCACAGGATGTCTATTACTTTGGCCAGTTGTTTGAACATACTGAAGATCAGAACAGTCTGAATAACAGGATAGGAGCTGATAATCTTAACACAAAACCACTAGGACGTGAACTAGCACTGCGAAAATCACCTTTATGATTAATATTAGCTGACCTTAACTCTGAAAGTCTCAGCTCAGAGAACAAATATGGGAAACAGACTTACTCCTAGAAGGTGTTTCACCAGATCAGGTTTGTGGTAGCACCAGCTGGGCAGCATCTTTGTCTGTTTGGAAGATGCAGTGAAAAGACCCTGATGCTGAAAAGCGCATCAATTAATATTCACATATTTACTAAATACATTTTACTAGGAGATTTTAATATATGAATTAATATCAGAAATATATTTTACAGATCTAAAATATTAATTGCTCTGAAGCTGAAATTACCATACGCTCCATGTTTCTTAAGGATGCTCAGGAATTTTCTGTTATGCTTTTCTGACAGAAAAAATAGTCTTCATTAAATCAAAATTTCTACAAGAAAATTTTGGTTATGCCAAAATACTCTAATGAAATTAAATATTTTGAGGCAAAGGTCAATGCAATTTGAATTATTTCAGTATATTTAAGCTACCTGCAATGGCTACACTTGATTATATCAATATTTAACCTAAAGCATTTGTGCAAGCAATTGAAGCAATTCTGGAGCAGTTAGCATAAAACTTACAAAGGACAGGTAGAAAAGAATTAAATAATACCTGCCTTTAAAGAAATTAAAATTAGGAGAGTTACGAATTTCAGTTTACCTTCAATTTCCAGAAAATCTGAAAAAGGATGTAAGGATGTGGAAGCTAGATAAGACACATCAGTATTGATCAGCCAAGAAAATATATTGTTAAACAAATTCCATTTCCTTCTGTTACTTACAGTTCTGTGCAGAGCACAGAAGTAGTAGTTGCCATAGCTGGATTGCAGCTCAGTTTTTTAAACTGCCTGACATTACCTTCAAATAAGTAGAATATATGATATTCAAGACACATGATCTTGCTGGAGCTATCACAGGACAGATAGGAAAACAACACACTATTACAAAGAATGTATTATTAATGGCTCATTACTAAAATGGAAGAATGCATAGAGCTGCATTCTGCAAGGATCTGCTCTAAATCTGGTGCTACTCAATATTTCCAGTAACAACTTGGACACTGGAATGAAGAGTGTTCTTACGAAATCTGCAGATGACATCAAACTGACAGAGAGTGCGAGTAGGAAGACAAAATCAGAATTCAAAATCATCTTGGAAATTGGAAGAGCAGCCTGAAAAGGATGCAATCAGGACAAGAAGATGTAACTATTATTAGGTAGAACAGTTAACTGCATAAATGCAGGATTGGGAGCAAATGATTAAGGAACACTTCTTTGGGAAAGAATCTGGGTGTTGCAGTCAATTGCAAGCCAACAACATGATATTGTGAAAAAGGCCAGCATCACAATGGGATACGTATCATCGTATGGTACAGGAAAGTACAGGAAGAAAATCCTTCATTCTGTTCATCCCTCTCTAAGGAACTTTTTTGGCATATTTCTCTTGAAAAGAGATGCGGTCTACCTGTAGATGGTTTCTAATTCCTACCCTAAATTTTATAACCACTGTATTTATGAACATCTTTTTTCCTATCCCTTAAATTGTTCTTCTCTTTCTTGGTGTTCTGATACCAGATAAATCATGTAACTATTTGATCTTGCTAGGTTAAACAAATCAAACCCCTTATTCTTTTTCATTAAATACGCCCTCTGTTCCCCAGATAATTTTTGTAGCTATTCTTCAACTTGTTCCAGTTTAAATGAACCTCTTTAAACACATGTAAATGGAGCTGTACACAATATTCTACATGCTTTGTACAATGGCTGTCTTCCCTCTTTTGCTGGAAGTACCAAACCTGATACATCCTGCACTCATATTGCCTTTATCACATAATTACATTCAATTTTTCGGAGTAATCCTATGATCACCTAACTGTCCAGATCTTTCCCCCTCACTCTGAAGAAGGGAGAAGATGACAAGGTATAGCAAACATTCTTGTTGTTAGTCCTTACTCAAATGACCTTGTTGTTTATGTTGCCAAGTTTTATCTGACTGTTAATCCTCTGTTCCTCAAAGGCATCTAATTTTTCTTTATAGCATTCTGATCCTCCTCTAAAATGATAGTGCCTCTCAAATTTGTATTGTTGGTTTCTGTTTAAAGCATAACTCTAATTTAAGTTCACTCTTTATTGGCCCTCTTTTCCTTTTTTATTTAGGTACGTAAATGATTAAAATAATGATTTCTTTTTTTTCTAAACAGCAGCCAACCATATGAAGTTTTGAGTCATTAATTCCATAACTGTCACGACCCAACCCTCTCACTGCTGAAAGACTGGCAGTATGTTTATTCCTTTTAGCCCCTGTGATACGTTTATATCGATTGAACATTTACAAAGCTGACACTGCAAGTGAAGGGGTGGAGGGGGAAAGGTGAAAATTGTAGTTCCCAATCAGGCAATAGGCTTTGCCAAAGGTCAGGTCTGCACTAGAGTTCACAGTTTTAAAACATATATTATTTTCTCTCTAAATAAAATGCAAAATACTGTTCGTGATGTACTATATAAACACATTTCATAGTGCTATAAAACATACTCTCTTCTATGTAATGGACTTGTCAAATACATATCGGAACTGACAGCACAGTTCTAGGTTTGATGATAAAATTATAATCTGAAATTTTATGGCCTGTCATAAGGAGGAGATCAGGCAGGAAGAACGTTCAGCCCAGATGATGCTTCTTTCTGGCTCTGCACTGATCTCAAATGCATTATCAGATTAAACAAACTATTTAAAACACTGCTGCCATTCTTGAAAATACTCTGTTGGGCTACTTTAAAAATGAATCAGACCTATTTTTATTGCTATTTCAATAAAATAAAATGTGTGTGCACATGAAAGGATGGGACAAGGAAAGTCAGGGATGATTTGTGCATTAGAGTTGCTCTTTTTCAGAGTCTTGTGATTCGTTCTCTTCCACAAGTTTCTGAAGCAAGTATTTCAGATCCAGCTGCTGCACAAGCCCAGTAACTAGTTCTCATCACAAGTTTCCTAAGGAGTCTCAGCAGACAGATGGAAACGATACACATGCGCAGCGGCCACTCCAACACAATAGAGCCACTGTATCAGTAATGTGGGAAATACAGCATCCCTCCATCCCTGGGCAGGCTTTCATGCACCGGATTATAACAGCTCCAAAGAAGTGTTTGTGGTCTACCGAGTCAGTCATCTGTACATTAAAAAGTCATAGCTGGCACTACTATCTCTTTGGCACAACTCTTTAAACATAACCATTAAAAAGGAAAAATAAAAGGAACATACCAAAACCTCACAAAAGTCAGAGTAATTTAGTTGCTTGTGACCAGCAAAGCACATTAATACACGCTTAGCTTGACTCTGGCACAACTGAAGATAGGGCTTACATCTTTTGCTGAGTCAGGATCTTAGCACTGAACATTACCTAAAATTGCTCTGCTGCTGAACACACTAGGTACATTCTTAATCTAAAATTGATATCATACCACACACCCCACTATTAGCAATAATGGAGTAATATCATTCCCACGTCACCAAGTAAGATGCACTTTCATTCTTATATTCCAATGGCATAGCTTTTTCAGAGAGAATCTCGTGTTATTTGTTATATATGCACCTTAAAAGCAGTTGTTTCCCATGTTTGTGCAACCAGGTGCCAGCAAAACATAGGTGAGCGCGTACTGAAGGGCAGCCTGTCCAGCCAGCATGACCAAACTCTGCACAACTGGACTGTGAGCAGAACTGAGGTGTCCATCAACTTAGGTGTTCTGCCTGGCAGAGACCTTATGACGGTCTACAGCTTCCTCACAAGAGGAGGAGGAAGCGTAGGTGTCAAACTTGTCTCTTTAGTGACCAATGACAGAACCCCAGGGAATGGCAAGTAGATGTGCCAGGGGAGGTTTAGGTTGGACATTAGGAAAAGGTTCTTCCCCCAGAGGGTGTTGGAGCACTGGAACAGGCTCCCCAGGGAGGTGTCACGGCCTTAAGCCAGACAATGTTCAAGAAGAGACTGGACAAGGCCCTCAGACACATGGTGTGAACTGTGGGGTTGTCCTGTGCAGGGACAGGAGTTGGACTCGATGATCTTTGTAGGTCCCTTCCAACTCAGGACATCTTACGATTGTATGATTCTATGATCAAGCAATTACTAAAATTCAGACTTCAGCTGGACTGCCGGGTCTGAGAGCCACCTTAAATCCCAGCACCTTGGCTGGACCAGGGGAGAGGATGCAGCAGAGCTGCTTCCCATACACTTCCTTTGGTGGCTTTGCTGTCGCTGCTGCCCAGCTGCTGGGTGAGGGATGGCTCAAGGCCCTGCAGCAACCAGGGAGGACCTGAAAGCAGAGAGGCTCTGAGAGCAAACACCGCACAGGGTTACTGACAACCACGAACAGAAACAACCTTTTCCCATCGTGGTCAGTAACCTCTAAAAGCACATTTCCGTCAGGTAGTTTTGATGCTGAAAGATTCCTGCTGGGGTCAGTAAGGAGATTTTTTTCCTACTTACAAGCATTGCCATGGGACTGAAAGAATGAATGGAGGAACTTACTGCTTATAGCCTTGAACACCATGTGTTTGAGGGTGAGGAAGAGAAGATCTATGCTAGAGCACAGAAGATGGGAGGATTTGTTCTCCCCATTCATTTGAGGAATAGGACATCACAGGGAAAAAAAAAAAAAGGTAAAATAAAAAAAAAGAAAGAACTAATGTTGATGTCAGAGCAGGAAGGGTGCAGACCTCAAAAATACTTCATCTTGGTTGTCAGCTTTCCTTATATACAATGGCAATAGTAATTATGAAAATAAGTAATGTTGCTTGTTTAAGTACTTGCTTAAGTACTGAAGACATAAAACTCTGAAAGCATGTGCAATGTGATTACAAATACAAGCTGTGATCTGCCATTAAATTCAGCTATTTCAGAGCTTTAAGATAAAAAAGATGGCAACTCAGGAATTAACATTACTGATGCTGTTGCAGTACCATCAGCCACCAAACTTCAAGTAGAGCCTGTGTTGTATTTCAAGATTTTATGTCCACCTACTGATTACCTCCTCTTAGTCCCTGAATGGCAAGGGCACTTCAGGACATGCTTTAATCTATCTGTATCTAGGAAGTACTTAAATGTGTACTCACATAGAGGGATATTTCTCTGAACCAGGGTTTCTAGGAGCTGATGCTACTGTAGCCTACTATCTGGTACAAGTCTGAATGATGTGACTGGTGATTTATAAATAACAAACCTTTAAAAAAATTGTCACCTGGCCAGTTTTTTGATTCTATATTTACATACACAGACACAGAGAAGCACAGTAACAGACACTTAAAATCTGTGCATAATAAATGAAAAAAAATACAATTCTGAAACTAAGAGTCAAAACATTCCTTGGTTTTAAATAATCATCCCTGGGTGCTTTTGTATTTTCCATGCAAAGTACATAGGATCAGCAAAACTCATATCACCAAGATTTCCTTGGAAAACATTAAGGTCCTAGTCCCACTGGAGACATCAAGTCATCACTACCAACCTCTTCCCCCACTGAATAACTCCATTAGCTTTGAAAAAGATAGGATCACAGAATCATTTTGGTTGGAAAGGACCCTTAAGATCATAAAGTCCAATCATAACCTAAATCTAGCACTAAATCACATCCCTAAGAGCCTCATCTACACATCTTTTAAACACCTCCAGGGATGGTGACTCTAACACATCCCTGGGCAGCCTGTTCCAATGCTTCACAACCTTCTCCATGAAGAAATTTTTCCTAATATCCAATCTGAACATTCCATGGCACAACCTGAGGCCATTCCCTCTTATCCTACAGTTTGTTTCTTGGAAGAAGAGACCAACACCCTCCATGCTACAACCTCTTTTCAAGTAGTTGTAGAGAGCGAGAAGGTCTCCCCTCAGCCTCCTTTTCTCCAGGAAATGATTGCTTTAAGGGAAAACAAAGTGCTCAGAGAAAAAAAAAACCCTTCTGGAAACGAGAGCATCCTCTCCTTGCTGGCAGTGAATACAGACCAGTGTTGTATGAACATACCTCTGCAAGTGAGAAGATACTCCTGCAAAACCCCCAGCTCACTGGGGAGGACTCAGACAACTATAATCAAGACAAGCTACACACACATCTTCTTTGCCAGGGCTAAAGTCTCAACAACCACATATTACATAGGAAAAATGTTATTTTCACACCTTTGTCCTGCCCCAGATGGGACAGATAAGGAACTGTGCTCAGAGGGTGTTTTTGGGAGACCGAAGATGTAGATCAGCATGTAGCTGGGGAAAAGCAGCTGAACTGGACAGTAAGATGACAG
Source organism: Nesoenas mayeri (assembly GCF_963082525.1). Classification (NCBI taxonomy): domain Eukaryota; kingdom Metazoa; phylum Chordata; class Aves; order Columbiformes; family Columbidae; genus Nesoenas; species Nesoenas mayeri. The sequence goes on from NC_137541.1 coordinate 77,886,551, forward strand.
AGGAGGTGCAGAGGATCCCGATGCAGTAAAGATGAATTGTACTTCAGATGCAGTATCAAGGTTATTAAAGTCGTCTTTATCAGGTTGTACAAACACGTAGCCACATATAATTGTTTACAGCTCTGTTAAAGATACCTGAGGCTTTGGATCCTTCAAAACACAGAGCAAGAAAGGGTCTTTATTGACTGAACAAGCAGCAACCTGTTACTGAATAAGTTTGTTAGCACTTCCAACGTGATCGTGTGTCTCGAGCCATGATATGAAATAAAGGGCCCTTTCTGCTAAAGAAAACCCTTCTCTGTCCCAGAAGTTGTAATAACACTTTTTTTTTTAATAGTTAGGATTCATTACATCTGGCTGTTTTTTTCCTAACCTTTCTGGCTTGCACACTGGCAAGGCCACATTCAGGATACTTCTGGCTCCTAGAGGGGACAGAATTTTCCTTTATATTTTGAAACAGGAATCAATGAAAGCTGATTATTTTGGCAATTTTTGATGACTTCAGTACATAGTCCCTTGCTTTGCTTTGTGGACTTGGTCTGTTGTTGGCTTTTTGTTTGGTTGGGTTTGTTTTGTTTTGGGGGGGTTGTTTTGGTTTGTGTTTTTGGTTCAGTTTTTAATGTCTTGTTTGTTTGCTTGTTTTGGTTTTGGTTTGTGTCTGTTTGTTGTTGTTGTGCATTAGTTTTGTTTTGTTGGGCTTTTTTCTAGGTGCCACAATGCTATCAAAGTACAAATTACTGTACATGGTATTCACTGACATTACAAGCTGCAATCTGGCATTGAAAGCAACTTAACAGAGCTGAGATAGTGGCATGTACTCTGTGACAGATTAGTGCACCAGCAAAAGGAAAAGCTCTTACTTAGGTAGCACAGCAGGCTTTTGTTCACCATATTACATGTTAATTCCATGACATGAAACTCTTGGTGACTCCTGAGCAGCTAAGGAGAACTGCTAGCATCCTCATTTTTCACAGCGCTAACTTTTCCTTTCCGATCCCCTTCATCCTTTTTTCCTACCTCAATACTTTGCAACACGAAAAGGATGGAAGTAAAAGTTAACGTGCTTTAGCAGTCCCCACAGACTGCTCAAACAAACACTACGATTGCAATTTAGACAATCTGGAGTCCATTCAATATTAAATCCCCATCCCAGGCTACAACTGCCAAACAAATAAAGGATTCATGGAGTACTTTACACCGTCATTTACTACCGCAGTCATTGTCACTTGACAATCCAGAGGAGGAGCCTGTGGGGTCTGATACTGCACCAGCTACATCTGTCAACAAGAAGACAGAGAGCTCCGTTAAGCAAACAGGCTTGATCCTGCTTTACACAGTCTCCCTTTGTCTTGCCCCAGCTGAGCCTCTTCTAATCTTCTCAGGCTATCTTCAGCAGCACAAGCAAGAACTTCTGCTAGAACCAGGCAGACAAAAGATGCCTTTCTTCACCACTGTGTACTGTTTAAATGTTTATGCCACTCCACCTCTGTCCCCCACCTTTATCCCACGTTCCCACCTACCGCACAGCTGGAATGAACACATTATATTATTTGCAACAGCAAATTATACCAGTGTTTGTCATCTCAGGGAGGGGAAAAACCTCAAATCACCTAAAATAATATTATCAAAACAAAAACTTTGTAGGTTTGGGGTTGAAATGCACTACATGTTCTACTCTCCCTCAGCTGCAATTTATTTCAGTTACTTATTCTGAAGTGGCACCAAGCTCCCATTGTGCTACTTCATGTCAGGATGAGCTGGTGTGGTTAAAGAGCTCTCATTTGTCTCCTATAGAAAGCCACTGGCAGTAGAAATATTCATCACCTCCGAAAACTGAATCCACTTAGAGACATTTAGGGAAAAGTGATCAAGGCACATTACTCTAGATGTCCAGGGTGGCAAATACTAGCATTAGAAGTCTAGCACTGAGTATATTTTTTCCATAGCCAGCTATCTCAAATAATGAGTACATGTGCAGTGTCACCAGGTAAACCCACAGGACACACTTCATCTCAAGGAAAACAAATGAATGCAAGATTTCCAGCTGTTTCAGCATCAGGAACTGCAATATTTATTCTGGAAGGAGCAAACAGCAGATGTGGTTGGATAGCAAGAGTTCATCTGGTTTTCAACCACACTTGAAATAAAACTTCAATTTGCCATTATCATGTCAAAAAGCACTTGATAAATGTCAGGAATTTTAGGGAAATCCTAATGTTTAAACCTCAACTTCCAGGTTAGAAGGGGACTCATAGGACAAAATCCTATATCAACATCTGTTAAAACAACTATTAGCAAAAAAGAAGCTCCCTCAACTTGTGAAATTCACGGGAACTGCATCTGCAATTTCCCTCCCCCTTTGCTCAATGATGAGATTCCACAACATGCCACCTTGGAACGCTCTTGCCAGGGACGATCCCCTGCAGGACAGCGTTGGCAGCCTTTTGTGGTGGTCGCTTTATAACAACTGAAGAGGGGTGCTTTTGTAAATAAAATCAGCATTAATACAACCCCAACTTCCAACTGTGCGCCCTCCAGCTGCCACTTGTGCTGTGCTAGGGGACACGCGGATCTCGCCGCTGGCACCACCGGTCGGAGGGCGGCAGCTCCCCAGCCCAGCCCGCACAGCCTTCCGCATCGCAAAGGTGGCATTCATGGTGCCACCTTGAAACCAGAGCCTTCAGCTTCTTTTGCTGCTGCTTGCTTCGGCAATTTCCTTTAAAAATACAATGGAAGACAATTGAAAGGGATGCATACCCCAAAGTCACAGTTCAATGACTATGATCTTTTGAGGTCACTTCCAGTCCCTAACATTCTGTGATTCTGTGATTCCATGAAAATACAACCTACCCCAAAAATAAGTCCTAGCATAATTTTTCAGGATGCTCGACATATAAACTGTACTCCAAAAATAAGCCCTAGTTAGAGTTCATGAAAAAAGTCAATTTAAGTAGTGACCAGGCAGCTATACATGTTAAAAAGTACGCATCTTTTGGAGCAGAAATTTATATAAGACCCTGTCTCATTTTTGGGGAAACAGGATATCCACCTGTACTCTACATCTTGAGGAGTTAATGTTTTCTCCCCACATACATAATCATGCGTTTTGTTAGAAAGCAGACTGATGCAGTATATTGGACATGACTGACAGAAAGATCTGTAGAGATACAAATCTAGGGGAGAAAAACAAACAAAAAAATTACTGGGTGAAATCTGATGTAAATAGGTCTGTGCCAGGACTGAATCTAGCTAGTTAAATATATATTAAAATCTGAATATCTCTTCCAATCTCTCATTCATCCCTTCACAAGAATGGAAGATAGAAATTCCATTATCTCAATGGTATTTGCTGTCAGCAGCATTATTCTCTACTAGTAGGAGAGCCACACAGCTCTCCACTCCTTCACTATGAAGTGTACCCCTATCTTTATATCCAGTTCTGTTTAGCTGTGTTTTGATTGCTGTGGCTCTGCAGCGGAGACCGCTGCATTTTTTTTTCCTCTGCCTGAGAAGGTATATTGCTACACACAAATAGATTTGATCCTTGATTGTACCCAAGCATCATTTCCTAACAAATAAATAATTCAGAATAACAATTTACCTCTGTTCCCCTCATGTTGGCACTCTCACTTGTTAATCCTGTAAGCTTAAGGACATCAGAAATAACAATATTTCAGGCCGAGATTACAATTTCTCTATATACTAAGGGTGCAAATTCCACAGTCATTCTAAGCTTTCTGCCTCCCCTGTGCTTTGGTGTCCTGTCCCTCATTTGAGGTATTTGTCACACATTTTTAAAGGCCCATGTAATGCACGTGGGTCTTGGCAGGTTACAAGTTACAACCAGCAGCCTGTGTGACCCGTGCAAACCCACTTATACCCCCCATCCGATTTCTTTTCTTCTTGCTCTCCAAATACCATCTTGTCTGCCCCTGCTGAGATATCACAGAAATGTTCTTCATCAACATACAGTGTCATCTAACACATGGAGCCTGCCAAGTTTTCATGTTGTTATATCAGGAAAACATCCCTCAGGGGCAAGGGGAGAGGAAGAGGTCATTTTTCATCTATGGAAGAGTGAGTAACCCTTTTCCTTTGGGACTAAGAGGATCCTAATTTAACAAACCTTCTTCCCTGTCACACTGCTGCTGCTCACTTGCACACCACGGCAGGCTCAGCAGCACGAGAGCCGGAGAATAAAGCGCACTTGCAGTTAAACTTGGCTTGGCATGCTGGAATTCAAAATAATTAAAAGCAGAATGGGAGAGAAGCCAAAAGTATAGGAGTTTCCAGCACAGAGGAGGGAAATTTGTCTGGTTTCCAGGTGTGATGAGCAATCCTCAAAAGGCTCTTGTCAGTTCAAAGAAGGAAGCCCAAAATGTGGGTTCTTAGGTGAACTTTAGTCAAGCTGTATAAATCTTTTGAATCTTCAAAAAGATTCAGACCTAGGGATCACTCAGAAATAGGCTTTTTCAGGAACTGAGTGCCTTTAAAAACAAAACGAACAACACAAAAAACTTTTCAGTATTTTCCAGGCAAACTGGCAATACCACAGGAAGTTTTCCATGATCACCTAAACTTTTTTTTTTCCTTGGAGTAGTAGCCCAAAAAGGGATTCAGTAGCTGAATGGATGTTCGTTTCAGCTGTGGACATTTGCATTGGGATTGGTACTCACCCTGCCTTAAGGCTTAGGCTCTCCTCAGCTAAATGCAAGGTAAGGGAAGACAAAACACAAAATAAACCTCCAGCGGCTTGATGAAAAGTGGCTGCTGTTCGGTTTCCTTTTCAGAGGCGTCTCTGATGACTCCACAGACAAATCAAGCCCACAGGACATTTTGAGTGAAAATGGTGTCTGGTAGGTTTTTAAAACAGCACTACGGAAAACTGTTATCCTACCCACAGCCCAGACCTCACAGAATTACACAGTATTAAATCGTGGGTTTGCATTAAAGTCCCACGATATGAACTCCTTATTAGCTTACTGAATGGAGACTGTATCCCAGATCAAAACGAGCTCACTTCCCAGCACTGGTACACATGAAGAAAAAAATAAATGTTCCTCTCATTAAAGCTCTTCCCAAAACATCAGAAATTTAATTGAAATTGTTAGTCCTGAAAATATTGAGTCAGTTCAAGTAAAAAATTCTGCTTTTTTCAGCTCTAAATCAGTTATGTGTTTGCAGCAGTATCAGCCTCTCATCTAAACCAAACCTGTCTTTACTTGAATTTGAAATTGTCCTCTCAGCTCATTTCTGTGACACAGCCTAGTTTGATTTAGCAATGTTAAGCAATAATATGCTGCAAATACTTGCCACTAGTGACCCATCTATAAGGACGATGAGATAGAGCATGCAGAACTCTGCAGCCACTGCTTTTTTGCCTCCCCTTTCATCCAAGCCAGGCAGCAATCACCAGAGGTGGTAAACACCATATTCCCTCTAACAGAGCTACAGAGGAATGTTTTTGCATGGTTTTTCATGTCCCACGTATAGGAACTTAAATGTTCCAGCAATTCCAAATGCAACAGAAAATTTTGTACAAAAAGCTGTAAAGCTTTCAAGACTTTTCTCCTTTCTGATTTTGAATCACCTTTTCTATTGTCAGAAAGGACACAGAGGGGGGAAAAAAAAAGTCTCAGAGATGGTCTCCAGTTCCTCAGCAACAAACTGTGCTTTCTGCCTCTCTAATTACACCTGCGCGGATGCCTTGGGACACAGACTGGCCTTCTCAATCCTCCCAGTGGTGTAAACGACATCTCGCCAAATTGTGGATCAAGCCTCTGAGCATTACTCTGCGTTTCCCTGGCTGTGTTTCTACAGCAGGACCACTTCGTTTTGGGGCCTACATTTCACATGCTGAGGAACTCTGACCAACCAGTTAGTAATAAGAATACTATCCTCCATTCAAAGCATTTATTTTTCTGTAAAGTACAGGGTAAAGGGTAAAAACAAAACAAACCAACCACACCAAAAACCACACCAGCATAAGTAGCAGATGCACAGATCTCACATATATTACTCTCGCTTCCTCCTCTAATTCTTCTCTGTTCATGAAAACCCATATCTTCTGATAGGAGGAATAAACTCGCCTAAGTCAATCCGTTAGCCAATGCTCCTTGAGCATCTTCACCCAAAACACTCAACCTCTGCTTTTTTCTCCTTCATTCCTTCTTTAGGTTAGAAGCACAGTGTGATAAAGGTTGGTGGGTGGCTAAAACACCAAAAGAGCATGTTTTCCTTTTTTTTTTTTTTTTTTTTCCCCCAAAGAACCTCCTCTTACCCTTCTTGCAACTCTTTTAGATTATGCCAATCAGGAAGGAAAGCTAATAAAGGCAGCAAAAATACACTGTCAATTTTCTGGAGAGAATAACACAGCAATCAGGTTCAAGTTCTGTTGCACCTGCAGCCACATTTTCCTCAAGTGCAGCTTACTGAAAAACTTGGCAGATTAGAGACCCTTGTTTCCCAGCTCAGCATCACCTGCCCCTAAAATTATTTCACTGACTACACTCAGACTGTTATCAAAATATCCAAACCTGGCTCTAGATATAGTGCTAATAGCTCTGGCTTACATTAAATTTTGTTTGCTTCTTGCAGAATAACTCACCATCCCACTTCACCTTCATCACAACAACTTCTGTGGGGGGAATTATTTTATGGGCAGCCTCACACGCTTCCAATTCAGTTTAATCTCTCAGTGTAATAGTTTCCTCCACCCTCGTATCTGAGAGATAACCCAAAACACTTAACCCATGGGTTCATCCAAAAGTTGAATCACAGTCTTTGGGCAGGTTCTTCTTGCTACTCAAACTCATGCCAACAGACATAGTGAAGAACCTCTTCCTTTTTTTCAGCTACAGCAATAAAAGGAAAACAAGAGCAAGTATCTCTACTTTCAGATACCAAACAGTCATTTCCACTGCATATAAGCAGAGAATGAAACAGATGAAGGAGATGGAGTACGGGGGTATGTCCGCCAAATGTGGCACACAATGAGTACAGGGGTGGGAATATGGTTGTTCACAATCCTCAGCCCTGTTCTCACAAAAGAAGTTTAATGGATCTGTATTATTTTCACACTGGATGTGATCAACAAGTGCCAGATTCTTTAAAAAAATAAATAATAATCCCAGGACAGCAAAACAAACTAACTGCTGACAACAGAGGATCTGAAGATAGTGGGAGATGCTGCTCTGGATTCCTTTGCAGAGGAATGACCAAACCTTCCAGGTTTTGCACTCTGCGTAAAACTGCAAGCTGTGCAGAAAGGGTTCTTCACCATAGGATGGACTTGCACAGCTTGGAGGTGGAAAAAAGACAGTGTCCTTGTTTTCTTTACATAAAAGATCTCTTTACTTTTTACTTACGTTAAATTAATCCCTTTGAAAAAACAGCTATTACATGCCAAGTATTAAAAACAAACTATAAAAAACGGGATAAACAGTCCCCAATTAGATTCCTTCAGTACTGGTAACAGGAAACAAATCATCGTGTTCCCAGTCCACAAAATACAATATGCATGCTTAATTCTCAGAAAGTCCCACTTTTAAAAAAAATTTAATAAAACATCAAAGCCTCCTGTAAGGTCAGAAATCCACACTAGATTCAAGCACTGATATGCAATTAAAAGAAGGAGCTAGTTTGTATAGGGATATGCTCTACTTTTAACGACATCTTCATGTAAGCGATATTTTTTTCTTCCAAATCCACAACTGTATGTTAAGTGAAAAGTAAAATCTCTAGGATTGGCTTCAAAATGGCAATTTTAAGTTGTAATGACCTTGGCATAGCACTATTGAACATCACATTAAAAAGACAAGCCTTTGAAAACTTGAAAATGTGGGTAAACAGGAAATATTCAAATAGGTAATTACAAAGACTGAAGAGAAAAATTATCTGTATCAACACTAGGCCATATTCAGATAAACACATTTGATCTTGGAGAATCAGTTGTTCTTAAAAAGACCCGTATTCATATGAATGTGTGTTGCAGGTAATGAACATCTAGAGATACATATATCATTCCTAAAACTCCTATAAGGATAATGCTCACACGAGTAGAGTTAAAGCCTCTAATTTAGTAAAGCACTTTTATTTCAGCATAATTAACCATATGAAGTCCTGCTCAAGTCAACTGTTTCACTCAAGGAGTCATCTTGAAAATAACTACACATATGCCATAAAAATATTTCAGTAGGGTCAAATCCAATTTAAAAAAAAAATCAATATAGGTCTTAACATGCCAGCTCTAAGGACTGAAAACCTAGCTAGAAAAAGTATTTTGGAAATCAGAAAACATTTCTTCACTGCTTGAACATGAAGAGCTGAATATTTCAGAGCTGTGTGTAGAATTTTATATCTAAATTCCTCTGTAATTTAAAAAAGGCCAGTGACATCAGATTCCCCAGATGACTCTGGAAATTTCAGCTACATTTCCTAGAAAGTTAAAGTCAACACCGCTATGGTTTATTTTAAGGCACTGGGCGCACTGTGATTTGTTAGACTTGCAAGTTGCAGCATCCCTAAAATGAGATGTACATGCATGATATCCTCATAAGCTGGATTAAAAAAGACTCCCTGGTGAATGTTACCATTCATAATTTAAGGGTGAAAAGGAAAGCAGAGAAATCCCTTTCCATTGCAGTTCAAAGGAGAAACAAATATTTCTTTCAGTCCACAAGCTACTGTGCTGCTGCAACAGCACGTACTAAGAAAATGAACCAAAAAATGTTCCACTTTTTTCAGTTAGAGGCTCCCACATATCGTTGGGTCATTTGGGGTTTTGTTAACAGTAGGCCTTTAACAAGGTTAACAAAATAAGGTTTTAATCATGACCTACAGAGATATCTAAGCCACACTACCTATCAAGGTTTCCTGTATGTGTTCCTTTCATATATATATATAATTTCTACAAACTTAAAACTGTTCTGGAAGTAATGACTAGATTAAAAAAAGGAGGAGGAGGAGGAGGAAGAACGTTGTATTTATGTTTAATCAATAATTTCCACATGGGAAACAGTGAGTTTCCACATTATTTATTTTGGGATGCAAAATATACAAAAGCAACTCCTGAAAGAAGGGCAGTCTATTATCAGCTCATGCTCTCAACCTCATGCTTAAAAATCATGTCATTTTCTACAGCATTAAAAAAAGCCAAGCAGACAGGATTTCTCTACTAACCTTAACAAGTTTTGCATGTCTTTACAGCGTGGGCTTAAATCTCCTATACAAGGTCTGAGCTTTAAATAAAGTTTGTTTTTGCTGGTAGAGATACAGCTGCTTTGAGAGCGAGGATTATAAAAGAAAAACATTTCACTAGATTTTAAAATGTAATAGATCAAATGTTTTTGATACAACTCGTCTGACTTTATTTGGTGAACAGGGACACCAAATAATTTCTTTATCTTTTATTTTTTGAATTGTTGCCAAGAGCCAGACTCCTTTTACGCCAGAGTAGCTGTACCTATTTACACCGGCTAGAGTCTATCTAGTAATATTTTTGAAGAGACGTGAATGAGTTGCTCATGAAAAACAATGCGAAGTAGTGAATATAAGTCTTGCATGTGGGGGCCCATTTCCTTGATTTGAAGATGTAACAACAAAACTTTACTCACAATGCTGGTAACTAATAATTACAGCACAGTCTTACTTCTAGTCTACCTGTGCCAATGTGCCCGAACTTCAGGGCTGCAGAGGGTTTAGGCCCAGAAGAAACCCAAATGTTGCTGTTTGGTTAACAATTAGCATATTAATTCATTTTAACATTTACAGTAAACACAGCAGTGCTGCTGAAAATCCTAGTTGTAGAATCAATAAAAAAATTACAGCACAATAATTTCCCCCTCCATCTGAGCCAAGACATTTCATGGCTCCTCTCACAATCTCATTAGATTGCCCAGGCCTCCCCTCAGCGTCCTCTTCTAAATATCTGAGGATCATAGAGGTGAGGTCATTTCATCACTCCTTGGAAGAAGAAAAAAAAAAAAGGGAAAAAAGAAAAAAAGGGGGGAAAAGTAAAGCGTCTGCTAAAATCTAACTTCATTTGATTTACTCTCCAAGACTGGTTTTTATTAAATATGTTTGACTGCTATCTCTAATTAAATGTAGAATTAATTTTGGCAAACTAACCACAGATGCAGTTTATGTTCAATTTTATCAGACAGATTTATTTATAAGCTGTCAACTTCTTGAAAGACTTCATTTTGGAGCAGTTTTAAATTGCTAACAGTAGCTGTAAATGGGGCTACTGTTCTCTGGAAGACTAAAGAAGAAGTATGCTATAAATGTCCATTCCATCTGCGAGGAATCATAAAACAATCACATTCCTTTATATTTTTTTTTTCTTCCCCCCTCCCTCCTTCTTAGGACCTTTATTAAATTAGTTCAACTCAATTAAAAATAACTTCAAAAACATTTCAGGGCCCTTTGTTTCAGGGAATACTTGGAACTCTCTGCACGGAACGTCACCCTTTAACTAATCCCTTTTGGGGAGCGGAGGAGAATAGTGGTATTGTGACTTCAGACAGTGCTTTCAAGGGTCTCTACTGTACCGAATTGAGGTCACCGCCAGACAATGCCCAACACCCAATAGCCATTCAGGCGTTCTTCACAACTCTATCAAATGTGTCTTTCTTTCTCGCGCGCGCTTTCTCTCGTGGCAAAGTCACAGGACAATGGAGAAAGCCTCCAGCACCATTTATGGTCACCATATTTGCACATGACAAAGTCTATTCTTCCTGGTTTGCCCATTCCGCGGTAAAAAAGAATGAACCCTGGGTAGATTTTCCCACCATTACAGTCGTTCAAACTTAGCTCAGATTAAAAAAAGAAAACTCTAAAAACAACAAAAAGCCTGTCTAAGAACAGCAAGTGCTGTATGAGAGAGTAGCTACACTAGTCCTTGCTATTTTGGTATATAGGGAGAAGCTGCAGAGACCAAGTGGAAGATTAAATATGCTACATTATAGCCTGCATATGCATGGCTAAGTATACAGTTTAGTGCAAAATGGAAATGAAGGATAAACCAGAAGCTATTATTTTTCATCGTATTGTTTGCCATTAGCCCTCTTAGAAAACTCACTGTTTGAACAACAATGCAGAAACTTGCATGCAGGATTTTTGTTTTGCTTGGAAAGGTTTAACTGCTTTAATTGCAAACAACAACAGCAGCAAATCAATTACTGCGCATTTGCGCTGGCTACTGCTGCTATTTCTGACGATGTACCTCAGAAGTTTTACTCCTCCAACAGATGAGGATGAGAGAGAGAGCGAGAACGTTGCACTAGATACGGCGAGCTGGCTGCCAGAAAGATTTTTATTTTAAATATGCTCTAGAGATACAGTATTCTTCACAGCCTAAAAAGATCTGAATGAAAATGTGCTGCTGGTTAAAAAGACTGTTTATAACCAGTACTTAACTTGACATTTGCACTGCCTCACCCACACACCTCCAAAACACACACATCTTTTTTTAGTTAATCAGAAATCGTGAACCCCCCACCCTCCTGCCTGACAACAGGGAGCGCAGCAACCTAACCTGCAGACAGTCAAATGCCATTAAACTCACCATTAGAGAATAATTTCTGAGTGTTCACCCTATAACCAGACGATGGGTTTTCTTCATTTCTATTTCTGACCTTTGCGGCAATTTTTTCCCTCCGTTCTGCACCATGCTGTTTACACGGCAGTAAGCTGCTGCAGACTCCTGGCCTTCCCTTCCCCAAAAAATGACCCCTGGCCTCAGGAGACAAACCCTGCCAGTGCCGGGAGCTGCTCCTGCACCAAAAAGTGCTTTGCTTCCCCCTCTCCGCCCCCTAGGCCACTGAAGGGTGGACGGCTCTGGCCAGCAAACTGGCACGCTCCATCTACCTGTTCTCAAGAGGTCCAGCGTGCAAAGGGCACAGTCAGCCAGACCTACAATATATGATCACTTGGGACAGGAAAGAATTACAGAACAAGGGCTTCAAGTAGATGGCTGGGTGCCTTTTTCCACTGGGATCAAATATACTTTAAGCAAATTATGATACTAAGCCTCCCTGGAACATTTATCTCAAGGAACTAGCATGATGCTAGGGACCAAATTCTGCTTTCACTCACCAGGAAAACAAACAAGTACTTAATCCCAAACCACTCTAGGAAATCCCATAAGTATGGGCTTAATTTTAAGAACCTTCCCCAGTATGAATCTTCATCTGATTCAAAGGCTAAACATCTACTTCAGGGTGAAACCAATGGCATATTAACATCTGGGAGAATCTTGGGATCCTTCAGGAATGAGTTACTCAACTGGTAAACCTATGTGAGATCTATGGATGAAAAGTTCTATAGAATTATAAACCATATTGTTAAAATACTTTTAAAAACCACAAACAAACAAACAATAAAACCCAACCAAACAAAAAACAGCCTCCTCTCTCCCCCCCCCCAAAAATAAAAAACCTAAACCCTATAGCATGTTCTATTTAAACTGCAATATATATATAGATGTTGGAATACTGACTCATGAGTTCCAGACATGGAAAAGACAGCCAGCTTTTTAATACCACTAAGTTACTTCCAAATTTGCTCCCCACATTTTGATTGGACACAGACCCAGAAATTAGTGAGTCAGTACCATTAGCACATTCTCATTTGTCGAGGTAAAACTTAACTATCTGATTCTACATGTGAGCACTATCTATAGGCTGATAGCCAAGGGTTTCTGCCTACAAATGGCAGCCCATGTCAGACTGAGGAAACAAATTAAGAGATCAGGAAAAGGACTTTTTGAAAGTTTGTTGGTCTATAACATTTGTTTCAGTGTTAGAAATTAAACAAAGAAATAAAAGTATTTTTTTTAAAAAAAGGAAGTGCATTTACAATGGCATCTCCAAGGAAAGAACACATACACAAAAAAAATCTACTTCAAAAACATGTGATAACACAGCATTTAACGTGAATGTACTGTATTGAACCCTCCTTTATAATTGCTCACCTAGGTAAATATGACATATGCTTAGACATATTCTTAACAGGTTTTACTTGTGATTAGTCGCTTCTCATAATAAAAAAATAAGACAGTATCTTCAGGAGGTAGACCATATACTCTTTGGAAGCTTCATTTCCGGAGCTTTTATATGAGGCCTTCTTTTATACAACATTAAGGGTTTTCATTCACTACCTAGCGAATAAGTTGACTTTGAAATCCCTTCTGAACTCCTAAAACACATGGCAAAACCATGATTCCTTAGCCCTGCTCTTTGTGATCTACACCTTCACTAAGTTTAACATAATCATGGAAAAAAGATCTGTTCAACTCCAGTAGATTAACCTGTGTCCTAGGAGAAACTTTTGCAGCTCATGCTTCATCTAGGAATCAAAAGCACAGGCATAAAGGAAAGAAGATGCAGAAACAGATGGAGCACAACTTTAAGCCCCCTCTAAATGGGTTTTGATTTTTTTTTCAGATGCTGATCTAAAATATCACAGGAGAAATCTGGAAATATTTACTAAATGTAGGCAACCAGTCCTTGTACACAGGGATCACAGGTCAATCTATCCCTGTTTGTTACTGGCAATGATAAAGTGGAAGATAAACTGACAGCCCAAAGGAGAGGTGCTTATCTTCTAGAGCAATTGCTGGTGCTGTGCATAGTCAGCCCTGAAGATGACTGTAGCCCTCTAGGTGATGGGTTCTTAGGTATGGCCTGACAACTCAAAACACTTAATTCTAGAAGAAGCTACTGTTGGGTGGGCTGAGCCAAGTACCACTCCTGAAGAAACTGCTGAATCTATGAATCTGAAATTTTTTATTTTTATAATCAAAAGCTAATGTGAACCACATTCATATTCAAATCACACGTTTTAAAAAGAGATGCAACAAATTAAAACCAATTACAAGTGAACTAAATAAAGTATACAGCCTCTCATCAAGACTGTAACTGTTTTTAGATCTCAGATTTAAATTCTCTTGTTTCAGACCCAACTCTTCTTTCAATTATACGACAGCACTTAACAAGTGGGAAGAGGCAGGAATGAGAAGTCCAGCTTTGCTTTCTGGTAGGAGATCTCCCTTTATCCTCAATTTTTTTCACTACCTGAAGTGCACATCATTAACTTAACAACACAACCATCTGCTCAAATGAACGTCTGATGTGAGGACACAGGGCACTGATGATCTTTAGGCCAAAATTTTTCATGCCTTTCTGTAGCTGCACATATGCAGCCTAATTAAAGCATTGCTGGGGAAAAAAAAAAAACCCTCCATCCTTCACAGCTCATATCCTACAGGTATCTGAAGGATTGCAGGCTGGGTGCCTGCACAGTGATGCTGCTTTGAAAAGGCTGGGGCTGGCCGGCAGCAAGGAAGATTGCTTCTCTGTCCCTCTTGCCCTGTCCTGGAGGGAAAAAACACCACCTCTTTTTAAGGGCACATTGCATAGGGAGCGAGAGAAGAAGAGCCTGTGCAGCTCCTGGGGAGTCTCCATCAGAAGAAGCATTCCGGTTGAGCAAGGAGATGATGCCCCCTCAGGTGACGGAAAGGGACCTATCTCGGTGTCTCAGACTGGACTGTGGACAGTTTGCTCCAAAAGAAGAAGTCACAGTATCAGCAGGTTTAACGCAAGACTGAAAGGGAAAGTCTAAACCACAAGAAGCAGAAGAAAGGTATTCTTAAGTCAGGTTTTCTGTACCATTTAACCTAATTCTTCTCAGTGTTCTCTTTTCATCCCTCCCCCAATACACGTATCATTCAGCATTTATATATATGGAAAAAAAAAAAAGTCTTTGTTTCTTTAAGTAAAACCTGGATGCAGAGTTCTGAAAGCCTTTTCCGCCCCTCTGGGCAGCTCACTAGAGTCAAATCCTCCCCCAAACTCTAGCTGAGTCACAGTCCCATGAGAGGACGGATGCCAGGCAAGGCTGGGGGCTGCAACGGGAGGGCTGTGAGAACACGGCTGCTCCCTCGCCACAGCAGCGACAACTCGTGTCCCAGCAGACGGGGCCAATGTGGGAGTGTTACAGCCCCGTCAGGGGCCAACAACAGAAGTGGGTGAACTCAGATGACCTACCAGGTGAAGTGTGTAGGGACCTGGCTGATCTATAATAGCACCGGAGTTTATTATATTTAGTATTTCAGCATAGCTTTTGGAATCGCTGTAGGCCAGCTATTGGGTTTGCAGTAGGGATCGCTCCTAGGAAGGCAAAAGCACGATACACATGGGTGAAAAGAACCAGCTCAACAGGAGAGCAGCCAATAATACTTGAAAAACGTGGCCTGTTCCAGAGGTAGGAATGTGTAGGGGAGGATAACAGGGACAGAACTATATTCTCTGAGTTGTTTATAATAATCTACTTAGGGACACCTTGGAAAACACTGAAATGGAGTCAGTTTTTATTGCCCTTTGCAACTTGGATTAGGCTCAATAGTTACTCCTGTACTGTTATGGGATTCAGGCACCTATCTTTCTGACATGCCATTTATGGAGGAAAAAAATCCAAACAAACAACAAACCATCAACAAAGCCAAATAGCCCACTGTTTTGCTTAAAACACAGTCAGCAAAATCTAAAAAGATGTCGAGCACTACCCAAGAAAGATGATAGATAGGCAAACAAAATGACTGACGGATTTTTTCCAAACTGTCAACATCCACAATATTGGTAAATATATGGAACACTGAGACACCTTTAAAAATCACATGCACAATACAGAGTGATAAATGAAGACAGGTATACTCTAAATAAAAATAAAAATTAAAAAATAAATAAAAATCAGGTTTTCTGAAGTGTTTTTTTTTCCTTTTTCTTCTGCTGGATAATACAATGCAGTGCTCATTTCTAGTCTGAAAGCATCCAAAGAACTTTTGGACTCATTTTTATGTTTTTGGAAAGCATCTACCTAAGGGAGACCTTATAAATATAAATTCATGTGATCCCCTGTAGAGAAAACACACAAGATCATGAGTCCCCTTAATAACACAAAGGGGATACCTGAACATAAGTATAAAGATATATTAGTGCTATGTTTTCTTTTTTATGAGAACAATTTAGTTTTCCCCTGTCCTTCCAGCCAGACTTGGCTTATGTGATATTGAGAGAAAGGAATCATATACTTTCAGAATGCCTGACAGTCTGCTTTAGGCATTATATCTGAAAGCAAATCAGCAGCAGCAAGGAAATTGACATTTAGAGAGAGAATAAATTACAAGACATTGAAGTATCTGTTCTAGAGCTGTAAAAAGTAGAAAAAAAAATCACCTAATACTGGTAGGTTAGGCAAGAGAAGGGAAGAGGAAGATGAAAGGGAGAGGAAGTTTTGTTTCACACGCCATATCTAATCTGAAACAACAAAATACTGCAAAGGCTTCAAAATCTGGTGCTCAAAAGCTAGGACATGCAGAATTGTAACCGCCTAAACAACCCTTATTTGTCGCCATCATTTGGATGAATTGCAACACAATACTTGCACAATTACAGATTTTTATTTCTCCCCCCCCAAGATCCCTGTACCATTGCACAGAACAAATCGAGCATGGGTTCTCGGTGAGGATACCATATTGAGAGTTTGGTTTATCAGTTTCAGACTGTCAAGGTGTGTTGTGAATAAGTTGAGGGATGGAAGGGAGGAAACAAAAGCTCACGTAAGCAGACAGACAGGTGGATCCTGCGTGGGAGGGCTGGATCTCCTTCTTGCCACAGCCTACATGAGGTGACCCGTGTAAATTAACTTCCCCAGGTATCCCTAGCTCTGTCCTCCTCATTTTCTGGGTGTGGGACTTGAAACTGATATGCAGAACTATTGAGCAGCCACAGCTGCAACCTGAGCCATTTGATGCATTACTCTGAACATAAGAAGCACTAGATAAGGTTCACTATTGAAAACTAACAGTAAAAATCTCATCTGGTTTTATATCTATTCAGTTGTCTTGGACACACCACATTAGCAAAATTTCTGCCCCCTTTTTTTCCCCAATCTGTAAAATCCATTTATCCCCCATTCCTCAGCTTCCCAACACACCTTCTGTGAAGATAAGTTAAAAGTTTGTGATGTATTACGTTATTCTCTTGAAAAGTGTCATACAAAGGAGTAGGAGAAAATAAATAATTTTGTCTTCAGAGTAAGAGTGAGATGTGATTGAACAGTACGTATAATGCTACGCACTGTACAATAAGGAATAATGCAACATTGAACAGTTGCTTATTAACTGATCATCTTCATTTCGTGTGGTCAATGAGGCTCTGTGTAAAAGAAAATTTGTACATGACCATATAAGTGTAGCCTGTATCATGAATACAGATAGAAGAATCCTGACATGAAATTACACAGAAAACACAGTGCTGAGTAACGTGATTAGAGTGCTTGACTTTGCAAGCAATGTTATTTTAACACAGCTTTTGTGCACATAATTTTCTTCATTTTTTTCAAGGCAAGCGGTTTCATCATATTTATCACGCTGCAATGACATATTCCCCATTTGGCTCAGGACCTCCAGCTTCACCTCCAGCACCTTGACTCTTCTGCTAACAGTGGTAACTGAGAACAAAAATAAGCTCATACCTGTGTAGCTTTTACACAGTGGATCTTCCACCAATGTTTCAGAGACACTGGATCTTAACAAAAGAAGAAGATCCATTCCAGGTTCCTGATAAAGGTTCTGCCCTCTTCCCTGAAGCCTCCCTACTCTATTTTTCACTCCTGTTCCAGTTCAGTCCTAGTCTTCTTGTCTATCAGTATCAACTCACAGTCTTCACTGCCCAAATTTTTTGCCTTTACTCCCACTCCTCTACCTCAGCATATCTCAGAAGCACATAAGGTGGACACACGTGGGCACATAATCAAAGGCATGGCAAAGGCACATGCCTGACTCAGAGATAATCACTTGGGAATTTCTGTCTTTTCATCATTACTGTGGAGCATTAAGACTATTTGAATAGAAGCCTACTTGTTTCTCACGTTTGTTTGTTTGTTTGTTTGTTTTTAAAGTGGGTGAACCGAATATTCTCTTTCAAATCACTCAATATAAGAGTGGTAAACAAACTAGAATGAGATTGTGAGGTCAGACCGAAGGTCCATCTTGCCCAGCACTGTCTCTATGGGAGTGACCAAAGCAGAAGTGTAGGGAAGAGCAAATTTAAATAAACCAATAAATCTGCCTGAGACAGTTATTCCACACTTTACAGGCTTATAACAGGAAGTGTTTGACAATTTAAAAAATATTTTTCTTCTGTAGCACCCTATAAATCTTAGTTACATTCACAAAATTACACTGGAGAGACTGTAATTGCCAAGACCAGATAATAACATATAATAGGAAAAAACAGGTAATTCCCTCAAGGAATATGAACAATAATGCTTCTGGTATATCTCCTACCCTTCCAGACTGTCATTTTTCCTGCTTGTGAAAAAGATGCTCGTAAGAAGTTCACTTTTAACAAAATTTATATCCTCCATCCCCAAGATACACTATCTACCGTGTCTTTCTACTCTCATACAACTCATGCAGACCTGTTTTGTTTGGGTTTTTTGTTTGTTTGGTTTGGGTTTTTGTTTGTTTGTTTGTTTGTTTGTTTGTTTGTTTTAAAAGGTCTGTTTGTCAAAGAAAGAGGCCTTCTTGGTTTTTGTATTATCATAGAAACATTTTGGTTGGAAGAGATCCTCAAGATCATTGAATTCAACCATAACCTAACACTGGCACTAAACCATGTCCCTAATAACCTCATCTATACGTCTTTTAAACATCTCCAGGGATGGCAACTCCACCACTCCCCGGGCAGCCTGTTCCAATGCTTCACAACCTTTTCCATTAAGAATTTTTTCCTAATATCCAATCTGAACATTCCATGGCAGAACCTGAGGCCATTCCCTCTTATCCTATTGTTTGTTACTCGGGAGAAGAGACCAACACCCTCCATGCTACAACCTCCTTTCAGGTAGCTGTAGACAGCAATGAGGTCTCCCCTCAGCCTCCTTTTCTCCAGGCTAAACAGCCCCAGTTCCCTCAGCCGCTCCTCATCAGACTTGTGCTCCAGGCCCCTCACCAGCTTTGTTGCCCTTCTCTGAACTCTCTCCAGCACTTTAAGGAAAAAAAAAAAATCATGTTTCATTTTATGGACCTGCTGTAGATCACAGTGTCTTTACTGTTACACTGGCTAACTGCAAACAATTAAAGCAAAGGGAACAGACAGGGAAACAAACAGGAAATGAAGCAAGAGTAAAGATTATCCATTAGAAATAATAACAATGTCCTGGAGGAAACAGTAGAAAAGTTATTAATTGGAGAATGCCTCCTCGCTGGCTGAATCTAGGCTGGCAGATTTTATTCTTTCCAGGACTGAATATAGGATCAAAAGGGATAGTAGAAGTCCATGGCCATAACAGAGAGGGCAGTCAAGCAGATATTGGAAGGGGACATAGGAAAATGCTACTCAAGGGCTCTCTGCTTCCCTCAGGAAAAAAGCAGAGATTCTAGGTTGTAATTCTAAGTCTCAGACTTTCCTTTTTGTTTTAACATTTTTGTCTGCTTGCAGTTTACTTTTCTGCGCAAAAATAACGCTTGGCGTTTAAAAAGCTGTTCTAAGCTACTTTGAACAGAAAGTGCAGTTGGAAACAAGAGAAACAGAGGAACATGTAAACGAGACCGTTCTCTGTTTAAAAAAGGTACCTGGACAGGTCAATTAAGGATGTGCTGATGAAAACCAAGTGTGGGTCTTTTTGTAAGACTGAAATAAGAAAACTTTATCTCACAGAGTTTCCAAGGAGCCTAACCATACTCCTGTAGATTTATAAATACAATAACAAAACCCCAGACCAAATATAAACCCACGCCTGAACTTTGTGGGTTTGTCTGATCTTTAAAAGCAAAGCCACACAAGACCTGAACAACTTTGAGTTTTGCCCATACAAAACTTGGACTTTGTGATGTGAAAGGAGGTCCCAGGGGTTCAGCTGGGCACCTGGAATTGAGTGAGTCGTCTTCTGAGGTCGGCTCTTCTCTGCCTCTCCCACACTTTGGGTTGGTATTTCAAAACTAGCACAGTCTGTGAGATACCATCTATCTAACAGTGGTTGTGGCCACCAACTTTCTTCTCTATAATCTCTCCCAATTTTTCCTATATAAGAGTCTTAAATGAAGTTTGTTCCAGACTATTAACCTATGACAGGAGACTGCTGAGATAAGATTTCACTGACATATAGAACAAAGAAAAAGAAAGAGTGTGAAAATCGCAATGACAAGGTTGCCTTGGTAGTTTGAGATGTATGAAATGAAATAAAATAAAATATCTGACAAATGTCTGGATAACACAGGTTGGCCACTAATCACACTGGTTGAGTCAATCAGAACTGCATTTAATAGAAAGCACAAAAGAATAGAAAGCACTCTCTTTACAAACTCAGCTCCTTAACTATAACATCTAAAATGTATCCAATGCTGTGCTGCTTTAAAGAATAAATAAGCCCTACCGCAAAGATTTATATTCTCAAACTATAGCATTTCTAAAGTAGGCAAAATAAATATTCCATTATGCTGAAAGCAGTTCAGATTCTATCTATAAGAGGAAAACGTATGCTGTCGGGAAAGCTACCTACGTAACAGTTAAACTGATCATACTAGTCTAATGAGTTAGACAGGATCAAGCCATGTTTTGACTGTGTGCCAAAAATAATCTTTCATTTTTGGCTGGGCAAAAAGTTTTCATATATTCGGAAGTGAAGATGGTTTTAAGCTCAATGTGTCACAATTCTGCAGAAAAAGGAGGAGGACTGAAATTGGAGTCAGACTGAAGCGAGTTATTTTCATATGTGATGTTTTTGAGCAAAACATCAAAAGCAAAACCGAGGAATAAAATTTAAAAGTTTGCATACAAATATCCTCTGTGGGGTTTTTTACTACAGTGCCTGTGGTAATGCCTAGTTTGACACCAATTTGGCTAAAGTCTCAAGCTGTACTTCCTTCTGCACAGTTAAACTTAATACAACCACACACATACACTCAGAGTACAAACCCAAGGATGGAGCTCACATGTCCCCCATATTTTTGTGCCCTAACTCCTGTTCCAGTGAGTGACATATTTCCTTGCTGCTGCAAAGCAGACATGGGTTCAAATGTACTTAATTTGCTAGCTAACATCTTCCAAGCCTAGCTGAGGTACCTCAGAGGTACCTGCTCTGAAGAGCAGGCACCAGTAGTGATGGGAAGCTTCAGGGATTTGCAGTTGTCTCTAAGGGGTGCCAAGACACCTGTATGCCCCTTGCATCCTCAGAGTCTCAATGTACTCAAACCTCTGCTCTGGTTCATATCGTACATTCCAGGTTGTCATACAGCAAATACATGTAATCCCACAGAAAAGCATATGAAAGTGAAAACAACAAAAGAAGCTGCAAAGCAAGCAGGGTAAGGGAAATACTACACTGCATATTTTTGCTAGAGACCAGAACACAGTCTTTTGCTTGGGACACACACACACAAAATCTAAATGAATGGGTCTTTTTTTCCATTGTTGTTTATGACCATAATTTAGCAATGCATTTACTAGCCACTGTAATCATCAAACAGGCCTTGACAATTAACAAAGAGACCATGAAAATGAAAGAAGTGAAATGGAAATGAATCACAGCTTCACCACAGCAGAAAACATCTTTCTGAAGAAAAACAGACTAGAATGAACACTACGCCAAGTAAATTACATATTAATTAAGTGAATTAGCAGTGCTGCTATTGTCCCACTTGGCTACTCACACGCATTTTACAAAAGGACCCTTGCAGCTTTATGAGTTTCTGTCTTTTCACCACATACTTGTGTAATGCCTGCTTCCTAACTAGGATTCCAGTTTCCAATATCTATGGATGACAGTAAATCCCTCTATACATCCTATAGCGAATCAACCTTACGCAGACAATCTCTGGCAGTTCTTCTGAACAGCACCCTCCCATCATGCCAACCTACCCTATTTTTGGCAGAGGATCTGTCTAGTACCACTTTCATGCTGACAAGGAACTGACAAGGAAAGTACGTTCCTCCTGCTCTGTTTTGTGGACTTCCGTTTAGTGAGTTGGACTGACTACACGTAGATGCAGTATTTTCAAAGGCATGATGTAAAGCCAGGTTCCCAGTCACACACTCCAATGTAATTCTCAATGCTCCAAAGTGTGCAACAATGTCCCAGGAAGTCAGAGCACCAATTTGAACAGCTGTATATGGATCTGAGGATCTACTTGTCCAGCTATTAAAAAAAAGAAAAAAAAATAAATATATATATATATGTATATATATAAAATTCCTCATTTGGGAAAAGCAAAAGCACATTTCCCAAGTTTCCTTCCTCCCTATGAATGAAATCCTGCACACAACATCAAGAGCCCCTAGAGCATCAGCGTACCACGATGGATGTACACCAGGAAAGAAAGCTGGCTACCTCGGTGGTAAGATGAAGCAGGACCAGGGGATGCAGAAGTCAAGATACTGGATGTAGGTGGCCTGTTGGCCCTGTATGATCTGCTGGCCATAGTGACACATGGCAAATCATCTCAAAACACAACTGCAGCTGTGGTTGAGCATGAAGCAGGAGCTGATTACAGACTCGATGCTCAGGGTGTGACAAAAACCGGATGCAGAGTTCTAGTTCTATATGCTTTCATCAGAAATTTATATTACATGGGGCAAGAGCTATATAAAACTAAATTCAATTTCAAGTGTTTCAAATGTGTATTGTGTTCACAAGACCTTTCTGCTTAAATACACAGTCACATCTATATTAACCACAAAGCGGCAAACAACCTTCTTAAAATCCACCAGTAAGACGCCTTGCAACATTGCTAAAGTGCAAAACAGATTCTTTGTGGTACTTGAATACAGGAGCGTGTCATATTAAAGAGTCTAACTTCAGGACCTTTGCACATCACAGAAATCAGATGCTTTACAAGAATGACCTTAAAGAAAATTTAAGAAATCCTGAGGCCCTTGCATAAGCTGCGGTCCTATTTTCTTGGCATGTTGTCAACAACAAAGGAAATACCAAACCAGTATTTGGAAGGAAAGGAAATAAATACAATCAAATATATAATTTAGGATACATTTTCAAGCATTGTGGCTTTGCAGTTGACAATTCTCAAAGGGATACTGGCCTCCTGATGTTAAGGAAATGGGTGGTCCAATTACTAATCCGCTCAAATAATTTTCATTCCAAAATAATGTTAAAATCACCGTCATAATGGAGCAAACATCTAGCACCAAATAACTTCCAATAAACTCCCAGAAGCACACAAATGGTGTCCCTAGAAGAGGCATGAGAAGCCTTGCTCTTTCAGATACGTATCATGCAAAAAAGGCTTACTCTGGATGAGCTTAAATTAAGACCGAACATACTGACCCACCGAGCCCCAGTTTAAGCTGGGTCTTATGTTCTGTACTTTATTACAGCACACAGCACTTCTCTCTGTGGTCATGTTCTTGACATAAATGAAGTGACAAATCACCATTGTTTAAAATTATTGAAGTTCTTTCTGCATCAGTATTATTATGAGCATTTTGGTTTCAAAGAATAGGCTGCCATTTTTCAGCTACAGTCAAATATATGAGACTCCAAATTCTGCTGGGAAAAGAAGCCACACACCATCTCACTTGAATAGAAGGCCAACATGCAGTTTTGGCTGCGCCTGTTAGTTTCCCGACTCGATACAGAAAATCTAAATGCCTACGGATAAATTAAAGTGGGAGCATAATGCATTAAAAGATTACTTGTGGGATGCTGACATTCAGATACGAACTTCACACCTTCGCTTTATCCTCACGATGCAGCAAAATACAGTCCTACGTCCTAAAACTCGAGCAAACTCCAGGGAAGCTCACTAGGGCTCGCACTGTACAGCTCAACACTGCTATGCAAATCCTGCCTACTTCATATGGAGGAAATTTGTGTGTAGAGAAGTATTTGCTTTAACACTTACTGAGGCCACACTGCTGCAGTATTTTTAAAAAGAATGGCATCTGTTTGTAGGTAACAGAACAGTGGCCAGGTGGATGATGAAAGGATCAGTCAGTCTTATTTCTCAGTCTCAATTCTCAGTTGAGGTTAACAATAGCAGAAAGAACATTTCCGTCTTTCCTTTCAGAAAAAAAACCCCAAAATATTTAGCACTATTTTATATGGTTTTGTCTTCCTAGACAACAAACACCAAGAACTGCCACATAAAGAATATTTACATGATGGACAAAGTGATCTGAACTTAATGGACCAACAAATTCTGTGTTTCTGTTTTACATTTCAATAGAAAAAAAGCTGAGGAAAGAAGCCATATGCACTATATACAGAGCTATTCATGACCCCGAATGTAAATCTTGCTTCATCAGATAGCTTGGGTCTACAGTTAAAGTAATTATTTTTTTGAGTGTTGTGAATGTGTTAGAATGATGTATTTCATATGTATAAATTACCTCCTGCCTGGTAAGGTTATCATGAAAATGAGATCTTGCTCCAACTCAACGAAGTCCAGAGATAAAGGAGAAAACAACAAAGAATATCAGCCCTTCCATCTCCCTGTATAAACAGTTTGAATAGCCTCCTGCATTTCAAGGGTTCTTGTCACTGATGATCTTTAGGATCTTGTATCCGAACTCTACACTTCAGCAATGAGGACATCCAGTGGCAATCACCAGTTAACTTATGTGATGCAAGCACTTCCTGCAAGTCTGAATTTGATATCTGAGACTATTTTTGTTTTACTTACACCTGCGCAGGACAAATAATATCCCTTTTCTTGTTTGGTGACTGTTTTTCACAAGCTAAATTGCCTATTGACTCTAGCCTGAAGCTAAGCAAAAAGGGCAGATAATACAGCAGAAGCCATTAAATGATGTATTTTTTTGCCTATCATTAACATGAATACCATATGCAATTTCAATCCCTAAAGAAAAGCCATAACAATCTCTGACATCGGCACACAGCAATTGCTGATGAAGACTGACTGCTCTAGCAGCAGTTCTTCTTTATAAAATTTATTATGCTTTAAAACACCTGGACAAAGCACAATTATTTTCTAGAATAGGTGAACGGCAATTCTACTGCTACTTTATAAAAGAGGAAACCAAGGCAGAAAACTGAGGCTGCTTTGCAAGTCAAGAGATGAAGCAGGATTAAAAGGCAGGAGACTTCTTTGTGAGTCAAATCCATCCCGGCCACAACTGCCTTGGGTTTTTTTTAGCAACGACTGTGTTGTACTGAAACGGTGCAAGGTGAGGGGTGGTTGGAAGGATGCATGCCTCCGTTTCGTAATCACCCACTTTTCTGGATACCCCGAGCAAACCCTCGCTTAGCGCTGTTGCTAGGATTGTTTTTAGCGCAGGAAAGTCAGAAGTTTCCCATCACAGGCGGGAGCATTCGTTCCTCCGTATCCGCCTCGCTAATGGAGAGAGTTTAGTCGCTCTGAAGCAGCCACTGCTTAAAAGAGTCCCCAAAGGGAGCCTCTGAAAAGAGTTACTGCTGCTTTAACCTAACCAGAGGCAAGACCTTGATAGGAATGAAGGACAGAGCTGCGACTGCTGAGGGAAGAAAAGAATCGCAAACAATTAGCGTGTTGATGTCAGCTTAAAGAGGGTCACCGAGAGATCAGCTTTCCCTGCATCTCTTCTTTAATTAAAAAGAGAAAGGTGGCAGTGTCCACTCCGCATCACTATGGTAACATTTAAATGCCGCACAGCTGGAACCGGCTGCCCACTCGCTGTGTAGTGGGCTCAGCCAGGAGCAGAGCAGGTTTTGGTCCAGCCCAGGGTGGGCAAGGCCTGGTCCCTATGGGCATCCCATCCGGACCCCGCATCGCTCACGCTGGCGGATGGCGAGGGGAGCCTTCCAGGGATGACAGATCAGAACTGTCACGTTGTTGGGAGACAGGAGGATGAGGGGAGACGAGAGCAAGGAGGGGTTTTGGCAAGTTTCTGCTGGGGTTGCCGGCCCGTCACCCTTTTGCCAACCCCCGCCTTTGATCATCACTAGTGCATTAATGCTGCCCCTGCGACGGCTGCTTATCATCTTCATTGCTGATTTAAGTCGCTACAAAAATATTTGCCAAAGCTATTGTTTGGTTTGTTCTAATAATAGTTATTATATTATTCCTTCAATTAATTACAGACAGCTGCACTCCCTGCTTTTTCTACTTCCTCTTGAAGTATTTCTTGCATTATCAGCACGGACAAGAGTTTTGTCCACAGAGATGTAGGTCGTGGTTTCTTTTTCTTTTTACTGGTTTCAGTAAATATTTGTGTGATTGCTTGCATCTTATTCAAACTGCAGTATTAAAATAACAACACACAAATTATACCGGACAAAAATAACACAATATCAGTGCAATTAGAGTAAAAAACGTCTAATACATCTTGCAAATTAACATACAATCCTGCAGTTGAGATCTCATAATATATTTTACCTTAGAATTAAAAATGTCTAGATATATTATTCCTTGAAAACTATTTCCGAACATCATTATTTCTCTTAGCTTGAGACCTGTCTGGATCAGAATCAATGACACTGCACGTATGTATATGGAACTGTTTGGAGTCCTCACCATTCAGAGTCTAGGTAGTCTAGGAATAGGAAATTCAGATTCACTGTATGCAAACCCAGCAAAGATCCTTCCATTCCTGTATTTTCATACACAGTTTCAACCCCTTGCCTTTTAAGTATGGCAATATATTAACAAGATTATGAGGATGTATATTATCCTATATTACTATGTGAACAAAGCACAAATTATAATCCCTTCAAAAAAAGGAGCTGTTAAAAGCCCCCATTACACCAGAAGGAGAATCATGAACAATTGAGTTAATGACTATGTAAAATATAAGAGACATTTTCAGTTAGGCAACGAAATGTCTTATTAACATAGATGTTTTTAATGAGCTATTTTAACTTGTACCTGGCCTCCCTCAGCTTAGATCTCTCTTAGATCTCCTGGTCATTTATCTCTGGTGCTCTAACAACCTCTTGGATCTAATCCTTGATTAGTTCACATTTCTTGGCTGTGGCTATTATAACTCATTCAGTCACCAAAATAAACTATTTAACTTTTAGTCTGCATGTGTCACATTATATTTGAAGCATCTAACCTTCCAAAAAAATAAAGGTGCATCAAAAGCTGAAACATAATTTAGTCTAATAAATTTACTTCTATCTAAATTGCTGTGCTAGTTGTAGACTATTGGTACTTTTCTGACCATGCACATGTAGTAGGTGTATTAATAACACTAAGCTAAGCAATCTGATCATTGTAATCCATTGGTAAGGACTTGCAAAGGATCTTGATGGAGGTAAATACTGCTGAAACAGATTGCTTTTACACTTTAGGATCCTTCAAGAGAAAGAGGAGGAAGCGTAGGGAAAATATACAACACAACTTCTATTTGAATAAAACAGATCATGCCCAAGTTAAAAACAACAACAACAACAAGAAAGAGAATCTGTCTCCACTGACATCAACTGGGAAAAAGATCAGAGTTTTCAGCAAGACTAGGAGTCTAGTTTTCCACTGAGACAGGATCTAGAGTATCGTAAATGGAAATCCAGTGACAGAGTAGCTTTGGCATCATATATGGCAGGGTTGACTCTCTTTATAACATAATTCCCTGCCCCTCTGGTCGTCCAGCTGCTGGGGCAGCATGATCTGTGAAGCTGATGGGAAAAGTTTGTATCACAGCTTTCGGCAGCTTGATCTCCCCAGAAATACTGCTTGAAATGACTGAGCAGGCAACTGCAGGATGATTGTAAAAGACTTCCATTATCAGGAGGACACCAATGAAGCCTCACATCTATCCACACATTCCTATGTTTTTACTGTTCCTTTGCTGCCATGCCCCCAAAAACTGGAAAGCATGAATACTTTCCCATCTGCAAACTTGTCAATTAAAAAGCCTTTGAATTCAGCCATACACTCTAAACCACTGACACCTTGCATAAAATTATAACACAGGAACAACTGTACTAGACCAGACCATGGATCAGTTCAGCTCTGAAATAGGGCCACCACAGGTGTGCTGGTTTTGTCTGGGATACAGTTAATTTTCTTCACAGTAGCTAGTAAAGGGCTATATTTAGATTTGTGCTGGAAACAGTGTTGATAATACAGGGATGGTTTCATTATTGCTGAGCAGTGCTGACACTGAGTCAAGACCTCTTCAGCTTCTCACCCTATCCGCGAATGGTCTGGGGGTGCAAAAGGAGTTGGGAGGGGGCGCAGCCAGGACAGCTGACCTCAAATGGCCAAAGGGATATTTCACGCCATATGACATCATGCTCAGAATATAAAGCTGGGGGAAGAAGGAGGAAGGGAAGGGATGTTTGGAGTGACGGCCTTTGTGCTCTCTAGTAACAGTGATGTGTGATGGAGGCCTGCTGTCCTGGAGATGGCTGAACCCCTGCCTGTCCTTGGGAAGTGGTGAATAAACCCCTTGTTTTCCTTTGCTTGTGTGCACGGCTTTTGCTCTATTTATAAAACTGCAAAACCCACGTGTTTTCTCACTTCTACTCTTCCAGTCCTCTCCCCCATCCCACCACAGGGGGGAGGTGAGTGAGCAGCTGTGTGGTGCTCAGTTGACAGCTGAGGTTAAACCACAATAACAGGGCAGCATTTCTTTAGTATATTTTTCTACTCTCCAGCAACTTGCTGGTGGTTATGTTGGTGTCCTCAATGGATTTTTCTTCCATAAATTTGTCTAACTCCTTTTTGACCCTTGCCAGTGCTTGGTGCCCATGGACATGTCAGGGTAATGAGAGTGACAGTTTAACTGCTCATTGCAAGTAAAAGTAGTTCCACATTTGTAATGTGCTGAATCCTTTTGCTGTCACCTAGTTCTGTACTAGACAAAAGTGCAAACAAACTTTTCCTATTAATTTTCTCTGGAGCCACTCCTGCTACCATTTCTTTCCTGTAGGCTTAAAGATCTCAATCTACCCTTCCTCATGTGGAAGCCACTTTGTACAACTGATTTTACTTGCTATCTTTTTTTACATGTATTTTACTGTGGAGATCAGAGGAGAAGAACCAGAAAGGAACAGAGTGTTCCATATGTGGTTGAACCGTGGATACAACACTAATGACATAGTAATATTAACACAGTGGCATAACACTGTTCCCTGTTCCTTTCCTAATAACTCTTAGCACACTACCAGTTTTGTTCATTGGTACTGAGCACTGAGCTGATGCTGTTGAGTGGTGAGTTAGTTTTTAGTCCACCACTTTGCACACAAAATTAGAATTATTTTTTCCCATAAGCACTACTTCACAATTTACATACATGGATTTTTACCTGCCATTAATTTTACCAACTCGTCACTCACTAACATGAGATCCTTTCTGCAATCTGTTTTGGTTTCAACTCCTTGAATAACCTATTAGCAGCTGCAACCTTTTTTTTCAATTTTCCTCTCCCAGATCACTTACAATATGTTGGGCAACAGATATCCTAGCAGCACAGATATCCTATGAGACTACACCCCTGGCTTCCTTACACTGTCAAAACTGTCTATTTATTCCTGCCCTTTGTTTCCTACCCTTTAGCCAATTATTTATCCATAGAGACTCTTACTCCTTATCTCATGACAGCTAAGTTTCTCCAGGTGCCTTTAGCGAGGGACCTGTTGAATGCCTTTTCAAATCAAAGTAGATGATAACACCAGGATCTCTCCCTGACTCCTCTACAAAACTGCAGCAACCTGTGAAACACAACTTCTGTTCACAGAAACCACATTAACTCTTCTGCAGTGTAACATATTTATCTTCGTGTTTACTAACCCTATTCTTTGTTGTTGTTTCTTCCAAATGGTCTGTCATGGTATCTATTTCCCATTTGAATTCCTTTAGAGCTCATGAATGAATAACCTCTGGTCCTAGCAATTTAATACTCCACATTTTGTTGATTTTTTTCTGTCCTTTCCTACTGATATTGAAAGTTAAGTCAGATCCCATGACACATCCTCCCCCGACACCTCATTTTCCCAGTAAAGAAGGGTTCTGGCAGACAACATCCAGAGTATTTTCTGTCAGCAATACAAGCAGATTTGTGTTCATATGATCATCCTGTATAGTCTCATCTGGTGCATCCCACACACACTTAGATAAACAGACAAGACCCTCCCCAATACAGACAAAACCAAATCTGGGTGCTCAAAATCTGAGCCTTGACATAAAATTCAAATCTGAAAAAGACTCCTGTCTCTTGAACAAGCCAAGCACGCTGTATGCAAGATACCAGCATTGGTCAGAAAAGCTTAAAACCCTGCAGGTTTTGTCATACAGATCCCAGCTCGGTACTTTGCACCAGCTCTATTTCACGAAGTTCCTCCATTTTCAACAGAGCACCTACTGCAAAATAACACTGAGCAGACTGTATATTAAAAAGGCATCCCACGCATATTTATAACTAATTTATTCTTCATTTCTTCTGTGTTGAATAACTAAATTACAACAGTGGCTCAGTAACCCCTTTTAGTTTAGGAAAGGGCAGCAGCTTCATTTGAGTAATATTTTAGCCCAATTAGTCCATTAGTCTCCAGTGGAGACCAGAGGAGAATGGAAACCAGTGAAACAAGAGTCCTGCAGGATTCCTTTTAAGTAACAGACCTCTGACTCATCTGATATCATCTGGCAGCCCTCATGATCCCTTCAAAGATACTTCGTATTTTCCAAGTGTTCCAGAGAGACACTAAGCAGGCATTTGCAAGGAAGAGGCAATATATTAACATAGGCCATTGTGGATAGACCTGCCTTTTAAAAGAGTTTCAAACTATCCAAGTCTTGAAGGAGCTTCAAAGTATCCAAGGATTTTGACTCCTACTCTTTCCCAAAACCTACAGAGTGTGGGTAAGTCTCAAGTTAGCACCCTGCCTTTCTACAAGGATGTTGTCTGAGTGGACTTGCTGTGTGTGTTGTCCAACTCCAGTTCGGAGATACATTTAATGAAAAAGTGGCCAAAAAAAATTACACATTTTCTCATCTGAAAAACAGAACAATTCTAAAAACCTGTTTTAAACTCTCTGCCATGTAATACCTAAGTGGCAGCTATGATGTAGTTTAAATACAGATATGAAGACTCGAGATGGAGTCTTCGATGGACTTTTCTAATCCTATTTGACTGACAATCTGAAAGTTAGTGACTAGTTTCAATTACCCCTTCAACAAACGGAGAAAGAGAGACTCCAAGAAAACAGGCATCTAAGATAGGCAGGAAAAACTGTTCCTTACCTGTATGCATTTGTATCTTTTCACAATAAATCAAATTTAAATTATTAGCTTAGCTCAAGCACCTAAAAGAGAACTTGCTAATTCAATGAGAGATGAATCCCACCTGACGAGTGACAAACAACATGTAGGTAGCACCCTGGAAGGTCTCCTTGCCGTCACCTTACAGCACCATGAACACAAAACGGGTAATATTTTGTGTTTATACAGGACAGAATTCAAAGTCCCTGGAAGCTGAGGAGAAGAGTTGTATCATCCTCAGCAAGACTGCCTTGTAGTATTTTCATCGACTGCTAACACCTTATGGAAAACATTACTGCAGCCTGAATCATCTACTTCTAGAAAGCAACCGTAAGCCAGTGTGCACACATATGTAGTCTCACCCGTGACTGCAAGTTCAATTCTCCAGCATTGCCCTTTATTTCTTTGTCACTTCCAAAATGAAGTTGCCTTTGTGTGCATCAGACTGCAGCCCCACCTGCATCGCTACCAACACTGCAATAACAAATTCAAGGCTTCCTCGAATACGTGTGCTACTTCAGCACAGTGACTAAAGATACGCCTTAGCGCAGGGTTCTTCTCCGGTTTGGTGTTTCTGTTCCAGTTAGATGTGCAGAGCTTAACTGAGCAGTCACTGACAAAGGACTGCCATTTCACAACAAGAATGCATTTTCAATTGGCCTCATGTTTTACATATACGACTTAGTATTAAGGCAGATACTTTCATCTGAAAATATATTTAGTCTTTTGCAAATACATGCAGCTCATATACAAAAACTGAAATAAAAGTCTCAACTAGTATAAAGAAGAACTCTTGGTCTCCCAAATAAAAATTATCATTGTCAAAATGACATATCAAGCTCTCCAGTGTCACATGAAAGATGGGACTCCAACTTTGTAACTCTCATCCAGAAGACACACTAGTTGTAAGCTGCACGATATTCAATTTAGCTGTCTCGTGGGGATGAAAGGATAAGCGTATTCTGCTAGGATTTGAGTTAGGGATTTTCATGGAGATTTTATTTAGGACTCCCAAACAGCATTTCCACTACTTCACACACACACCCCCCCCCCACCCCCTTTTATTTTTCTTAGATTGTTGTTTGGCATCACAAGCAACAAGATAAGAAAAACTCTACAGACAAAATCATTGTTATAACTTATTTTTAGGTATTCAAAAGCCTGAACTACACATGTGAAGTTTCTTCCTCAGATTCCTGAGGTTATGTGACAGCACGAGGGAAAGAAAACACTCAGCCTTCATCTCCCATTGGCGTAACAGTGCATGAATAGTGGCTTTAAAGAACAAAACCACTAATCAAGCTCTAGTCATCCACCAGCGAGTGCAGGGGCTCCACACCTAAAGTTCCTCTACACACAGAATCACTGCTCATTTTACTGACAGTTACGTGTGTAGAAAGGACAGCTTCAATTTGAATTTCTTTTAAGAAGCTGACCCAGATCTCACTGAGTTGAGAAAGCTATGCCTGCCTCTGCCACTTGTAGTGGCATAGAGAACCTGTTGTTTTACCATCTTTAAAATGATAGAATTCTATCCTTCTATGTCACTACTTATCCTAAGAAATGCAAAGCACTTTGCAGCACTTTACATAATGATGTATAAGTTATCATTTCACCAACATGCTGAGAGGATGCTGCTCTTTACCAGAGCGCTGAAAGATAAGACAGGAAGAAAGAAGTAACCTTTTATTGTAGACAGCACAATGAAGGTATACAGATTACAGTCTGGAAATTAAGATAGAATGCTGCAATTAATAACTGGTACCATAAAAGCTGTAATGACCCCATGTAGGATCACAAAGAGAATCTACAGTTCAATTGTATACAAGTTATTTTAATACTTGTATTATTTAACAATAACCTTCTCATTGCTTAGTGGCTGGTAAGTACAAACTACAGGAAAAAAAAAATCAGTATTCTTTGTGGAGTTGTGGAAAGCTAGATTTTTTTTTTTCATTATTACAAAAGATGGTTTAATACCTTAATTTATTTATTTTTTTATTATTATTCCATAAAGGAGCCTTATCTTTCCTCTCAGGAAAACAGACAGCTGCCTGCATGCCATGAATATTGGGCATTATGTACTCTGAGTTCACCTGGGAGCCTCTCAAGAATAAAACCTTATGGCTATTTCGGTAACACCCTTTGGCCACTACCTAGTCAGTATTTCAGGGAATGCAGATGTGGGGCTCCTAGCTCATTCCAAGTATATCTCCCAATTTATAGCAATAGGTAACTGGAGAAGACAACACCACCACACTTTGATGAAGCTGTACTTCTACAACTTACATTATCTCCCCTTGCACACATAGAATAGAAGTAAAGGAAGACAGATTGGGTGAAAACCAACATTTCTTACAGACATAAAAGTCATGGCTGTATTTTATGTATGCCTCTCTATTTCCACAGAGGTACCCAGTGCACTTGATAGGAACACCAAATGAAATCTGACCCCACAGGAACGTGTGGGTCCTCATGGGCAAGCAGAGATAATGACCCAGCCTGCACATTAGGTCGGCATGAGATGCAGAAGGATACACTGGGTAAAAGAGGTGAGCAGGCATATGCACATGCACATTAAGGCACATGAATCCGTATATCAATAAGGTTTTTAAAATCAGATTAATTTCTAGACAATTAACAAGGCTGTTGAAAGATCTGCTTTACAGCTGCTGCCGCTGCCAGGAGATGATGACAACTAAGGAAATGAAAATCAAAGGAGGAAACAATTACAACAATACTCGCTGAAACTATATAGAGTTCTCTTAATAAGTCAGAGAAAGAAGTAATTGAAAGAATGTATTTTATTGCTGATTAAGATAATGCTTAATTTAGGTGTTATTTTTATAAAGAGATCAAATTAACAAATTGGTTCTTTCATTCGAGTGTAAGTGAGAGCTCAGTGCATTCTCCTCATGATATCCTACAGCCCGGAGATTCAGAGGGTGGGCCCTGGGAGAGAGCAAAGATAAGAAGGAGGTAGAACACATTCAGGGAGAAGGGCCAGCGGTAAAGAGTAAAGTGCCAAAACACAATTATATATAACATATTAACTCTTATTCATGTAAATCTAGCAGCACAACAGTAACTGTGTGTTGCTTTTCTACACATTAACTTATACTAGTCTTTTTCTGTTCTGCAACCACCATAAAAATGTCAATGCCAAACATTTTTAAGCCAAACATCTAAACGTATGGAACAAGAGAAGTTTTAAAAATAAAATGTTATACATGTTTCATGAGCAGAAACATTGCCAGCATCTTTTTTAAACAACAACAAAATACATATACCCTTTTCCTTTAGCTTATTAATGTCATTGTGTCATATCTCTAGATATTATAATTGAGCGACAGGGAAATGTAAAACAGTTGGAATAATAAGTCAGCCATGACTGCTATTTCTTTGAAATAAAGTGGGGTAACCCAGCTAGTTGCCAGATTGCAAGAACAACAGAGGCCACTGCAAATTTTCCCTTAAATTTCAGATTCCGCCCCAGTACCGCTTTCCTTTTTCTGAAGGACGAAATAAAATAAAAACTTAAATGTAAACAGTATATGACAAGACTTTCAGTTGTGATAAAGAAGGGTAGGATTAATAAAAAAAGATGAGTATGTGCTTTAAAACAGTATGTTATAACCTGATAGTGTTTTGAAAAACTCAGACATATAAAAGTTAATCACAAAAACACTGGCAAACTTGCCTTTGAAGGGGAAGGCAGCAAAAAATTGCAGAACATCAGAGCTCGGAGGGAAAGGCAGAAAAAATTGTAAAAGGGTTAAAATGACTAAGATTAAGAAAGTGCATGACAACCATTCTCAAAGACCTGATCTGCGCTAACAAAACCATATCCTATGCTTTTGATGAGACACTCACAAATGATTTAGCAAGAGGTGCTTTTGAATTATACCAGTGCTTCTTGGCAATAAAATGTCTTTTTTCAGGTTTTCATTTGTATCTGCCCTAAGCTGAAAACATCCTTGCTAGAAAATAAGATAGGAAATAAGCAAAACCAGGTTGAAGGGATTTTTAAAGCAAAGTTTCCCTAAAAATGAATTTATTTCAAATGTTATGAAAAAAATTATTAAAATAAACTTAAGAATTCAGGAAATACTTAATCAAAACAATTAAATTTAATGCAAAAGATACTCCAGATTTTAAACTATTTAAATCAAGATAACATAGCACGGATTTCAATAGAGCTAGAGCCTACAAATGCCGAAGTTCTACCTTTACCTTCTTCTAAAATTCAGTGAGTTCACTGCTTTTTTGTTTTAAAGTAGCTGCTTCAGACTACAAAAATGTCTGTCTTAAGCTGCATGTTAATGTTCAGTCTGTCTGGCAGATAAGCTTCAGTCAGTTTACAATTAATTGCACTGATGTGTCTTCTCCAATGTCAGTTAGCTGACTTACCCCAAAACTTAAGGTCCCGTCATGCTCCATAGAATGACATGATCCGCAAAAGTCACTTTGCACCTTACAGAAGTGCAAAATATACCTTCCTCGGGGAGAAGAGTGATGATTGTGCTAGCAAGAGCCAGGAAAAAAAAAAAGTCAAGAGTAGGGAACTTCAGCATCGTGGGGAAGGAGTAGACAATGTGTTTTGCTGAATCTTCAACAACAGAGAACGATGGCAGCCCCACTGCAGCCTGAATTCACATCGGCACTCAACAGTCATAATTTTGGAGGAAAGCAACATATTCTCCTTTCTGCATTGTGTATCAACAGCACCAAACCCTGATCTAAAACTCCACATCAACAGCGAAGCTTCCATTCCTCTTGGCCACCCCGAATCTGACCCCTATTGCACAGTAGAGGTTGCCCTCAAGGAATATCTTTTGTCTTGAAGAAATACTCAACTGCTTAATATTTAGGTCTCACCTCTTAAACCAAATGCTTACAATGCAGAGAAGTATTTCAGTTTTCTCTCTGCCAAGTATCCAAGAAAAAGACAAGTATGTGATACACTAAGACCTACCCTATGGCATCCATCCAGAAAATACAACATCTTCTAAGTAAGTAAAAATATTGCTGCATCCTACTCTCTTGTAATATTCTGAATCCTTCCCCTCTTATAAGACTGTTAAGTTTGATATTCCATTTTAAATTGAAAACAACTCAAACCAAAGGGATAGGGACTGGCTCCCACTGAAGCCAGTGGAAAGACCTCACTGGATTTAAAAGACTTCAATTAAAGGAGGCTGCGGGATGCTCACAGTGAGTGAATAAGTACGTAAGACAGATGTAACCTAATCATAAATTTAAACCAGTACCCTTGAAGAAATTACCTATTTGGGATGAAGAAAATAAGGGAATGAAATCATCTCCTAGTACCTCAAAACGCCAAAGCACCAGCAAGCCATAAACGCTGCATTCAAGGGCAAAAGCATCTAAAATTAATCAACCATTATAGAAATGTTTGTGTGTGGTGGTTCTCCTCCTCCTGCCAGCAGGGCCAAGCTGGGAGCTCCCTGTACCGACACAGCAGCACATCAGGTCCTCCAGCCTGAACACAAGGCTCGGTTTTACACAGCTCTGCAATACGGCACGTCATGTGCAATGTGCCAAGATACTGTCTGGGCTACAGCCCACGGGCACCACCACAGCTCCTGCTGCACGACTGCCCAGCACGGAAAAGCCATCCACAGGTCTTGGTGCGCAGAAAGAACCTCCTGAACACACAAGGGGCTGGCTATGCCCCAGCCCAAAATGTCCTTCAGCTGGTGCAGGACACGGCTGGAGCACATAGGAA
This sequence comes from Nesoenas mayeri, assembly GCF_963082525.1. Lineage (NCBI taxonomy): Eukaryota > Metazoa > Chordata > Aves > Columbiformes > Columbidae > Nesoenas > Nesoenas mayeri. Next base: position 77,923,522 of record NC_137541.1, read on the forward strand.
GTATCATATATATGAATACACACACACACATCATGCACAGCTCCCAATTCAAACACCACAGTGACTGCCACATAACAACCCACTCCAGTTCCCTAGTGGTCTGCCCTGGTTCAGTCAAAGACAGGTCTTCATATCAACTTAAGCTAAAACTGCACTGAGCAGTTTTGGAGAGCCCACAGAAGTGACCTGTACTTGATTTAGGCTTGCTGATCTTAAACTGGTTTTGATCACTTTGTGAGGTTGTCTGCCATCGACAAGGCCCGCCCTGCCACCAAGGCCTAACAAAGAAATCACAAAAGCTCTTGCTCATTACACTGCAAGAAATGTTGCCCCAGGAAAGAAACTGTGAGCCATGGAACATGTCGGTATACACCAATGCTTTCGTTGGGTCAAGACAATCAAGTAAAATAATTAGCAGCAAGATACTGGATCTTCCAGTTCTCGGGAAGTGGTGCGGTTCTGCATGTCGTACTCCCCAGAGAGGCTGCAGCCATCAGGCACAAAGAAATTACGAGAAAAGAACATCAACAACAACAACAACAAAAGGAACGTGGAGGATTTCTTTCAAAAAATTGGTACTGGATAATTGTTTTATTAATTGTGAAATGAGAAGACATATTAAGCACCGCATGGCCCAGAGTGGGAAATTCAAGAGTATCTTCCGTATTTAGGGAGATAAAGAGGAGATGACTATGGTGTGAAATCAGGAGGAATAAGAAACTGGCTTCCCCTTTTAAGAGCAGCATCAATTAAACCCAGGGGAGGCGGGTGCAGTTTACTAGTTAATTAGTCCAGGGATGTGGTCCTTTCATGTGTAATTCAGAACAGGAACACCTGGTGTGCGGCACTTCAAAGCACGGGGGAGGAAAAAAGCCAAACAATGCAGGATAGGTCACAAAAGAAAGCAACAGCACAAGAACAAAAACTGTTTATATCTGACCTTCACCCTGCTGTAAATAAAGTAAGATGGTAGGGCCCCCTCCTCCCCACCCGGGGAGAACAAACATCTCCAGGCGCACTGGGGGAGTCACAAAAAAAAGAAGAAAGAAAAAGAGACGGAGAGGGGTAAGAAAAGAGACATGGTGGTAACTAATTGTTTTACAACCTAATTAAAAGGAAAACAGACAGCAAGATATAGATAGGGATATAATGATTTTAATCACGTTCTGATATGCAGAACCAAAAAAGATGGAGAGGGGAAACGTGATCCAGGCAGTGCTGGGAGGCTGGTAGAAATGCTGCTTATCGGCAAGCAATAGCAGGTTTGGTGCACTGAAGCGGTCCCAAATTTTGAGGTTTTTGACTAGATAAAAATTCAGGTCAAGTTACAAGCTTCAGACTAGGAAGGAGCCAGGATTTCCCTTGTTCCCATGCATAAAGAGACAGGGATATATTGATCTGCTCCTCCCAAAACTGGACTGAATATTAGCAGCGTGCTCCAAGTTTCTCGATCCCTTCCCCAAACTGCTGTCTCACAGGGAAGCACATCTGTAGCACGCCCGAATCATGCCGAAACTGGAAGCCGATGCACCGTGATAAAACTTTTACAGTGCTTTACCTCATCAAACACAATACAACTCATTAAACCTCACACGTCAAAGAAGCGTTATTTCTGTTTTACAGCAGGAAAACAGATAGAGATTAATTTAGCAGCCATAAGCCACAGAACCAATGATCAGCCATCTACCCAACTTCTTCATCAAGTCTGTTGCTCGGTCAGCAGCAAAACCATGAAAAGATAGCTGGATCGTGCAATATGAATAATATTTTATTGGATGTCATTACTACAGTAAGGTCTCTGAAGAGGACCACTCCAGAAGATCACAAGTGTGTGTTTGGCAATGTAAGAATTTCAAATAAGTCTGGCAACTTCAAAGAAAACAAAGCCAAACATCCCCAATTTCTGAACTTATATTTGAACTAGACCCCTTTATTGTATTGGTGAATATTTTATTCACTCATCACTAAGCTTGATCTATAGCACAGTAAAGAAAGATGCTGTTATTTTCAAACACTGGACTGCAATTTAAGAAACATGATTTATTCCTTAATCTGCTATCTTTCTGTGAGTCCCAGAGTAATTAAGCTGAGTCTCATTTTGCCATCTGTAAAAGAGAGAAGTGGTGCAGAAAAACTGGGTTTGTGGAAAATGCCCCACAGAAGGGAGGCATTATTACAGATAAAACCTCACTTATGTTTAAATAGCAATTTCTATGTTTCATGAACTATGGAAAGTTATGAAGCCCCCACATCTTGTTTTAAACCACCGTCTGTTCCCCAAATCATTTAAACAAATTAAAAGAAGAAATGCTGCAACCAGAACCATTTTGCAAAACTTGTACTTGTGAGATATGGTTCTGAACAGGACACCAAATAACATTTGAAAACTCTCTGGATAAAATGCCTCGAACAGCACTATGTTAATATCAGGAACAGTATAAATGTCCTGTGTGGCCAAAACATGGGAATAAAATAATCTTTCTTCTTCTCCCCTCTTCTCCTTAAGAAAGAACACAAACCAGTTTTTTCTTTTTCATAAGTAGAAAATGGGTATACTGGGCAACATGCAGGAAAAAACATTTCAAAATGGGCTTTGTGATAGTTGAGAACTAAATAAACAAAGTTACGTACATTTGGTGATTTGCCTTTGTTTACTTCTCTATCATTTATATCCAGGTTGGGGATTACAAATGTGGCACTGTTTTCTCGAATGGGCTTTTCAGAATGGTCCTGTCAAAATGTTCCTCTTCACCTATGCTCAGATAGGAAGGACATGCTCACCTATTATAAGAAAAATGTATGTTATTTAATGAGCAGTGACCTTTCCAGAAGCAGGAGTTCAGTACTGAAAGAGGTTTTGGGTTGTTTTGGTTTTTTTTGTTTGGTTTTGCATTGTTGGGTCTTTGATTTTTGCTTATGGTGTTATTGTTGTTTGTTGATTTGTTTTGTTACTTTGGTTTTGGCTGGGGGAGGGAGGAGGAAGGAGAGTTGTGTTGTTAGGTTTTTTGGTGGGTTTTTTAGTTCTTTGGGGGATGGGGGAGAGGCTGAAAAGGAATATCATCCAACAGCACAAGCCTCACGAGAGTAGTGGTAAAAAGATGAAATCTAACCTGACCAAGATTTTATGAGGTGAAGCCATCTGAAAAAAATCACAATGCTCCAAGGTAGATTTCTCCAGATGCTTCCAGACATAACTCATGGGCACTGCAAGACCAAAACCAGGACAAAGTCTGTCCTATTGCATTGGATGCCCATGAGACAGACCAGTCTTTTAGCAGTTTTTCCCAAAAATCATTCCGACTCCACCATGCCCAGGACATGACTAGCATCACTTGCATAGGCCAGTCAACACGATAGCACAGCAAACATGCCCTGGGCTCCCAACACCTCCCAGAAAACCAGGGCATGGTTCAACCATACTCCTTAGGCACCTTGGGCAGCACAGCCAGTACAATCATCAGCCAAAAGGAATTCAGAGACCTCAACTCCAGCCCCTTTATTCACAGCAAAAATGTGGAAAGACTCCTGGAAACAGGGCTGAGCTGCCACAGCAGTGCAGTCTGACTGCACACCTGTTTTCAGACATGAATGGCTGGAGGACTCACTAATCAGCCACTTCATCTCATTGATAAAAACTGTAAAATCTGTTTGCCAAGGTGTTTTCTTATGTACGCCCTTAACATGAATGCATTTATAGACCTATAAGGGGAATAGGTTAAGAGCAGGTGGAAAGTAGCTGATTAGCTCCAAGCTAAATGCAAACACATAGCTCACAGATATCCTTGGCTATGCCATGTGAATCGGGGGAAGTCATTGTTAAACACCTAGGATTGTTAAGCAACACAAGCCCCACGATGGTAGCCCAACATTTAATTCCAAAGAGGACGAAGAGGGGAAGGAGAAAATAAAAGACAGTGAAAACTGAAGGAAACACAGCTCACAGGATATTACTGACACTTGAGTTCTCACCAACTTGGGACTTCTCTTGGTGACTCTAGATAAGGAAAGAAGTCAACCAGCTCAGAAATGTATGCATATATATGCTGTACGTATTCTACCTAGCCAATATATAAATATATCCAGCTGTTAAGACAGAATTGCGGCATTTATTTGCCTTTTTTTCTTATGATTTTCTGTTTCCAATTTGTAACTACAAGACTGCTCTTAAGTCTTACTAAATAAGGCCAGACTTTGCCTCACCATTAAATTTCTCTCCTGTTGCAGTTCAAAATGAACTGGAAGAAAACTGACAATCTCTTGGTACTCTTGCCTTCCTGAATGCAGCGGCTGTATGGCGCTAGAACATGTTCTTAGAAAGAAAGGAGTTCTGAGCAGCATTTCCTTAAAAGCAGCAAAGAGTGAATAAAAGGGCTCAGAGAGCCAGACAACAGTAGTCAGGAGAGGTTTCTCCAGAGCAGGAATAAACTACAGCTTTTCCTGGAAGGAAAGAGAAATGAAGACCTGAAGGCATACCCCATGCCTTCTTGCCAAGGAGTAACTCTCATAAGTTAGATTTTTGGAGGTTATTTATTATCCTGGTGAAAGAGACACTCTCTCCTCATGCAATGCTTGACTTGCTGCAACTGAAAATAAAGCCTTTACTGGCTTGGAAAAAACAAAACAAACAAATGAACAAACCAAAAAAAAACCACAAACGAGAGAGAGAGAGAGGATATCTTCACCGGGAAGATTCAACTTTTTGGGTTCTCTCTGATCCCTCAAGACATGATCCATCTGACTTCCACATTTCTGTAACTCCCTGGGGAGTGAAAAGGTAGAGAAATAAGCAGTTTGGGGTACAATTCACCCAGGCTGTTTTAGCATCTAACATTGATCGGATGAACTCGCAAACTGCCTGTTCTCCCCACAGATTAACGGGGAATCCTGACAACTCACTCATCATCCACCCTAAAGCTCCAGACTCACTGAAGATATTTGGTGGGATGAAACCAAAAGCATTTTCTACTCTCTCCCAGCAGCTTCCAGGTCCCAGCTACACCCCTTTGTGCTGCAATGGCTGGTAGCATCCTCCCACAGAGCTGCTGGGATCTTATCTGGCCAAGGTGTCCACTAAGAAACAAAGGGAGTCCTGAGACTTTGGAAGTTGAGTTATTCTTTGGTTCAATGTAAACACCTACAAACATCAAGCAGCCTGAACTCACAGGGTTTTGCACTACTTGGCTAGCTTCAGCAATAACCCAAATTGTAACCAGGACATGTATCAGAGCTAGTACACTACATTCTGGAGAAATAAATATTCCTAAGCCACAATATCTTCATATGCCAAGTACCCACATCAACAAAACCTCTCCAATGTCTTACAGGAAAGAGTAGCACCTTCTAAACCATTAGCACCCTTCAAGCTAGTGCAATTACGATAAGTCACTGGGAATAAAAGCAAGCACAGTGCTGTTTTATTTGTGGCACTTCTATTTCCTTTAATGTGTGTCTGATAAAATGTTTTCTAAGCATTGCCATTAGTATGTGTTTACCCCAAAGGGACCATTCCAGGAGGACAAAAAAATGCAGCACCCACCACTGCCAGGTTTGCCTTCAAAGCCATGAATACACACTTCATTCACTTGAATAAATTTCCTTTTTATCTAATACATCCAGTGATGCTTCAGGCTTCTGCTCAACGAACATGTCCTACCTTTCAGCAGAAACTCTGAAACAGAAGTTAAGTTAGCTAAGAACAAAGTTACCCTCATGAAAATATTTGTCATGAAAGCTCACATTTTAACAAGAGGTGCATTTTATTTTTAAATATTCTCATTGTAAAAGACCACTAACTTTTTGGAGAGTCAGCCCCTAGAGGTTGAGAGGTGCTAAGTGCCTTCAACCATCACTTATTTTGGTGAGAAAGAGGACACACTTAAAAAGGATTGCACTGCTTGTGTGCAACTAAAATAAACACTTTTCTTCCACCTGTATCTTCATTAAAGAGGGAAAAAAATGTGAGGCCAGAGTACAAAGAACGTGACCTCACTTTCAGGTTTAACCATTTGTAAAGCAATGGAGAGAGCCCCTTTCTCAGCCTCAGACAGACCAAAACAATTCCTACCCCAGCTCCTGACACGGGGTCCACTGCTTAGGCAGGTCCCCGTTCGGCAGCGGATTACACTCCCCACTCCTTTAAAGAGCACCCTTATAATATGCAGGGATAAAATGTCAGAAGCTATTAGAAACTCTCAGACACACAATATATCTCCATCCCCACGTTTTCCCCTTACACTGTGCAACAACAGACAACAGGCATGCAAACTGCTCAGCTGCAACTGTTCCAAGTCGAATAATTACAACTTGTCAGAAAGAATTAATTTTCCCATTTCTCATAAAGATGTGTAAAAATTACCATGTTATTATACACTGACACTCTCTGGAGGCAGACACAAAATTTAATTTTGAATTCTTTCCGCATATTAAATTAAATCCATAAATAAGAGTTTAGGCATTCACTCGGAAGCATATGTTCATTGGGAGCGAAAGCCAACACGAGCCTGGCTGTAATGGCTGTTGTAATGTTTTAATAGCTCGCTTCTTCTAAGCACCAATAAATTTACATGATCATAACAGTCGTGGGCATACAAGAAGCCCATTACTGTCTGGGCACAGGCAGCAGCGTTAACAGGATGGAAAAATGGAAAGGGGGGGGAAGAACCCTTAAATAAAATTAGGCAACTGCACTTGTCAGCTGCTCCATGATTGAATTTTTAATATTGTGGTCAATTGGTCAAAACAAATAATGGGATAAAATATTTTAATGTATTTAAAACCTGCTTCTGTGGTTAACAGAGTTTATCTATCTCTTCCTATATATGGCATCAGTCTTGTCAGGCTGCATTTCCATTCTGCGAGTGCACAGACGGGAGGAAGGCTTGTCCTGGCATCCTCTCCCCCAGCTCCCGTTGGCCGGCAGCCCAGCACCCCGGACGCTGCCGTGGGGGGCTGCAAAGGGCCTGGGCACAGCCAGGCCACTCCTCAGCACTGAGCTGCATGGCCACAAACCACTTTTTGGCACGTGCCAGCAGATGCTGACATAAAACACGCGGGTTGGGGGGACGGCATTTGGTCCCACACCCGTTGGGACGCTTAGCAGGGCCCAGTAGCCCTGAGGACAAGAGAAGCAGCGAGCCATGGCTCACCATTTCCCTTCATCTCACCAGTACAACCTCAGTGTAACCCCACTGATTGATCCTGGACCTCACTGCAGGCTGGACCCATACAAAACCAACCTACGTACTTGCTCCCTTGGCCAAGACTGCCTTTGAGTCACACAAGGCCAGGCAAGCAAGGTATCTCCCTGCTGCTCCCTACTTCTTATATTTCAAATGATTTATCATTTAGATACACAAGTGAAGTTGAGTTTCCCAACAGGGAATTTAAATGTGATATAAAGGTTAGCTCTAAAGATGGGGTCCTGGAACTAGTTTTTAAATATGGGCAATGAAAGATAACAGCTAACCTTATGCTATGCTCAGATTAAACTATCACACACTGTCTGCCTTTCTTGCAAGTAGAGTCAGACGGTTCTTTGAAACCTTAATTATTTTTCTATAAAAACCACAGCTATCTTCAAACCTCTGCTCAACACCACTGACACTGGGAAAACCTGTGTGTTGTGTGTACAGTGTGTGTATGTGCACAGCCACACAGCACCAATGAATTACACTGCAGGGTGGAAGGCAATCCAGCTCCTCAAAAAGCCTGTGCGTATTACAAGTCTTCACAATATCTTCCTTCCTACTAGGATAGACAATACCTACAGAAGCCTGTATTATCTCTACAATCATGTACTTGTTCCAAACACATTAATGAGTTTGAGAGTACCCAGATCCCTACACACAGCAAAAACCTACAGTCATGGATAGCCAAGCACTTACCAACTGAAATCATACATTTTGAAAACAGCATCACACTATCAATGATGGTGTGCTGCCTGGCTCGTGGATGGTCCCAGCGCTCAAATTTGCCAGAATTTCACTGCACCAAGTTGAGTCTTTAACAATTGGAGATGATGGGAAAGGGCACAGGAGCGCCCAGCAGAACTACTGATGTTTCGGTAAGTTTTACGAAGTTCACGAGCAAGCAGTGACAGCTTTATACAGACTCCTCAGCTGGAGGCAGAGGTGATTCAGAACATGACAAAATTTAAAATTAGCTCTTTGAAGCTGAGAAAGTATGGGGGTTTTCTGTGTTGCATTTTGGCATTGTCTGTTTTTTCAGTGCATTGGGCAGGAGAGTGACTTCTGAAACCAAAACCTTGAAGGGGATTTTGAGAAAGTGTCTTTTTTGTGGTATAGCAGTGTTAGTAAGGCGCCAATTTTTCACTTTTCATTGACTAATCTCATTCTTACTCAGAGATGCAGTGATTGAAATCCTTGTCACTGACTGTGTAACAGCTTCTCTGAGATGAATTTGCAAACTCAGTCTAGATCCTCGTGGACAATAAAAACCTCACCCCACAACCCAAAACCCCCTAAAGCACTTGGTATTAATTGGCCATCCTTGCTGGTGGTCTCAAGACAGAGGCTGCGGGCATGGAAAATGAACAAGCTCCTGACCTCCTTCTGATCCTCTCCACGAGGCCTGAGACAGTGACTGGGCAATGCACTGCCATTTCCTATTTAATTAAACGGCTAAATGGAAGATTTCCTCTGTGGCTAAATGGGAGGTTTCTTTTTCCAGTGCTGCTCTCAGACCACTAATTCTTACAGTCACTTAAGTCGACTGTAACATTTAAAGGAAATAAATCCCCCCTTCGATTCTCCAAGCACAAAGGAAAGAAAGCTGTACCAGTACTGCAGCTCGATTTACGTAGAGAGGGATTTATACATATGTCTTTCAATTTGTAGCATTTTTTTTCTTTTTAAAGAGACAACACATGTCATTATTCCCTTTCAAATATATGATACGTTTACCTCTAATCCCGCTGTAGAGAGAACTTCTTAAAGGTGAGAAAAAGTTGCTTCCATGTAAGATGTACAAACTTCAGCTACCTGACGGTGATGATATATGCACATTATATAATACATATATGTGGAAAACAGCCTTGATGTGACAGCTGAGTCCCGAGGCATCGTAGTAGTCACTCTGTGTTTGAAAGACAGCTTCTCTACCAAACCACTCAAACAGTAAAATGAACACAATATACTCTCCAGCTAGAACTATGCCCTTAAGCTTCAGTTGGAAGAGGAAAAGAAAACTTCTCATTGAAGTCTATTTTAATTAGGGCTGCAGAGAACCAGTTTGAATGAAAGCCTGCTTCCCCCTCCCCCCACCTTTTTTTTTTCTTTCTGAAACCCAAGCTATAGTTTAAAAAATTCTTGGGTAGGGGTGAAAAACAAGTGAAAAGCTGAAGTAAACTTGCATTTGAAGGTCCTTTAGCTGAAGAAATTCCCCATAAAAACTTGGATTTAGGAATGACAAAGAAAGGATGGGTTCTTATATTCAGTCTGCTTCTCCCATATGATCTGCAGACTGGCTCTGTCATAAAAGCTAGAAAACACTAAACAAGTTATACAGCATTTGCTTAACTGACAAAATATTCACTGATTATTACTGCCATTAGCCTGTTCTTTTTGATTTCCCTATGTATTTGTTTCTCAGCATTTTGGATGTTTAGTATCCTGACATGATGTGTCTCCAAAGCTTTGTCAGATGCTATCTTTCTAGATTAAATACATACAGAAGGATATGCTTTATATTTGCCTGTGACAAGTGACTTGTTTAACGATGGACCTCCAGGAAGGTCACAGAACCTGTATCCATCTGTGCATGCGATAACAGCTCTGTGGTACCCGACTGTTTCCACTCATGCTAGATCTAATGATTATGAAAAGTTCGAATCACAGCACAAATATCTGGAAAGCAGACGTTGAGTACACCGCTTGTACCCACCTCCCAGCATTCATGGTTGTTCGGAATACCCTCAAACGTTTCAGGCGAGGGTGCTTTTCCTATTTCCCTGACTGCGTGGGGTATCAACTTACCCCGTATGTCTCAGGGTCATATGCTGTTACTTTAAATACATGGACCTTGGATCAAAAGGTTTTGAGTTTGATTCTGGGCAAGGGGAATACAAAGCCTATTCAAACAGCTGCCAAAATTATTTTGAAACAACAATGCTGCAGAATTTGGTAAGGAAGCAAAACAAGAGAGCTCCAGTACCAATCCAGCGCAGGCATAAGGAAACCGTAATCATATCTAATTAGAGTTAAAATAATGTTTCCCTTTGAAATGTTTAATTAGCTCTGTTTTATTACATAAACATTCTTGATGCAGAGCATACTGAGCTAGAAGCGTCTGATGAGTTAAACAGTGCAAAGTGCTCAGGCGCCCAGTGTGGGGCAAAACCTGACAAGGAGTGGCTGTTGTTACCAGATGTCTGGACCATCAGTGGAACCATGATGCTTGCTGCAAACAGCAGGCTATCATTTCAACCTTTGTTGCCTCTACTGAAGCCTCCCATTGCGCTTTCAATTTAACAGCATCACAAGGAGACAAAGAAATTTCTTACAATATGCCTTTCAGTTCAGAGACAAATCCCATTTAAACTTGTTCAACCTCTCATAACGTATTAGTTATTGTTGCCAGTCTGCATGTCCTCTGGCAACACACTTCTAGTTCTGGAGGAGGGAAGCTTTTTCTTTTTTCCCCCCTTTTTCTGCCTCTTTTTTTTTTTTTTAATTCTTGCCCTTCGGTTTGATAAAGCAAGACCAGATTTACTGGCAAACTTACAGCATGCTTGTCACAAGCTTGCAGCAAATTTAATTAACCTTATTACAAATATGGTTTTCTTGAAGATTACATCACAATCTGGTTTCACATCGCCTGCTGCTGATTCAACATATTCTGTGCTTTGGAGAATATGTTCATTTTCTGAAAAAGGTCAAAATGTTAAAATATCTAAAACTTCACTATTTTTTCTGGGCTCCTGCTCAAATGGTGTGGTGTACCAACACCTTGTCTTACCGAGCAGTGTTGTTCTCTTGCTGTGTGCCAATTGTAGACGGGTTTACTTCACAATGCAGTTTACATCCCTTCGACAACAGGGATGGCCAGATGATGGAAAATTTGCTGCTAGTTTAACCCCTCATTAGCACACTGGGACAAAATCACTAGAAATGCATGACTAGAATGAGCTTTGTTCAGCAAGCTAGAAATACGTAAAAGTAACCAGCGTAATTTGGAATTTCAGCTGCTTAAGGAGTGGATTAAAATATTACTTTTGCTCAGAAACAATGGCAGTGAAGATATATTAATTGGTTTAGATTAGCAAAATAAATTACTAACTTTGTATGGTCGGTACTGGTTTTTAAACCTTGAATTTTTTTTAATGGAATTTTCAATCTCAGTCTCTAGAAACTGGAGCACGAAATTTCCTGTGACAGAAAATGTTGGCGTAAGATTTCTATCAGCATACTTCAAACTTTAAGGAGCTGGATAAATATCTTGATTGCTTCCTTGAACTATACCTGAATTTAGAACCTTCAACTATTTGCACAGCCTGAGTTAGTCTCCTTGAAAGTGTGTACTCTCAGCTAAAACTCTGGAAGAAAGATGATTCCTTACGTGTTTATTTTTTAATTTAATGTCTAGAGGAGGAATGCCCTTGTCCCTATTCATGTAATAACAAAGCAAGACTTCAGAGGCTGAAATTCTGTTATGGCATGGGAGGAAGCAAAGGAAAAAAGTGACAGCATCTGGACTAAAAATCTTCTTTAATAAAGCATAAAGAGAGAAGAGGGTGTAAAAGAAAGACACCTTTGCTAATCACTAACTCTGTAATTCTATTAGCACACAGGTGGTGTCAGATCAGTGGCCAGTGGATGCAAAGAAAAAAAAACGAAGAAAAAAAACAAACCACAAAACCAAACCAAAACAAAACATAGAGCAAACATTAGTACAATAGCAGCGATCAAAACCTTGGCATATTCAATAGCATCATGGGTCCCACACACCATACAGATAAGGTTCTTGACCAACACAGCACAAGCGCAACAAAGACATTCCATGAAAAGCAGGTATGCTCTGGAGAAGATAATTTGCAATAGCCAAGTCAGTAGTAGAGGGTCTAAACATGTGGCTATTGTGTATAAGCTTTTATAGGACTCCCACATGTCAAAGGATGCTTTTTACATTTACGCCTATGTATACACAACATTTATTTGGTATTATTTTACTTTTATATGCTTAAACAGAGAGGTTTGAAAACTCAAGCGAGAACGCTCATCAAAGAAAGACAAAAAGGGTCTACCAACCAAGGTCACTTTTTTTCCCTGCAAGAGAAAAGCATAACAAGCAAAACTCTTCATCCCATTCCAATAACCAAAACCTCTCACACTCTTCTGCTCAACTTAATTAATCTGTAGGTCATTCCAACACTGCCGTGCACGGAGGTTGTACATTATTTCATTGATTTGCTTTACAACTAACCATATAAATATTAAATAATTTAAACAGAACTGAAGTCCTTGATTCTCTCAGGTTTATACCATTAGGATATATATAGGGTATATTTCAAAACTTTCAGCAAAACATCGGAAGAACTAATTAAGAAATGGACATGCCAACTAAAGTTTGTTACTGAAGAAGCAGCATGAAATGGTCGAGGATGTGAAAGTCAAGTGGACACTCGGGCCCCTGTGATTGTGACATTCAGGATTTTAAGCTTCACAAAGAAGTGAGGAAGACATAGTGGAGCCACTGCCTTGGACCTCAGGAGGGCAGATATTGGCTTCTTCAGGGATCTGCTTGTCAGGATCCCAGGAATGCTGCCCTGGAAGGTAAAGGAGCTGAGGAGAGCTGCTTGATTTCCAAACCGGAACCTCTTCAAAACACGAACAGTCTATTCCTATGTGCAGAAGCTCAAACAAGGGTGTCAGAAGGCCAACATGGTGAACAGAGAACTCCTCAGCTGGCTCAAACACAAGAAAAAGCCAACAGATAATGGAAGAAGGTACATAGGAGGGAGGGAAGGAGTCAGAAAGGTAAGAGCTTAGTGGAAGCTGGAACTAGCAAAGGATGTGAAGAGCAGTAAGAAGAGCTTCTGTAAGTAACTCAGCAGCAAAGAGAGGGTAATGAAAGCATGGTCTCCTGCTCAGAGGGTAGAGGAACTAGTGACACATGACAGATAAAACTGAAGTACTCAAACCATTTTTTGCCTCATTTTCACTGGTAAGGCTTGCCCTCAGAGCTCCCAGGTCTCCAAGCCTACCATGGGAGTAAAGCACTGCTCACCTCAGATGAAAGTCAAGTTCAGGATCACTTAAGCCAATGGGACATGTAGAGTAGGACCACACAAACTCCACCTGAGAGAGGTAGCTGATATTACACCAAGGTCCCATGGTGTCATCTCTGAAGGGTCAGGGCAACTGGAGAAGGTAGATGGCAAGCTAAGCATGAGCCAGCATGGCCCTGGCAGCAAAACCAGGCAACAGACCCCAGGGCTGTGCAAACAGGAGTGTCACCAGCAGGTACTGGTGTGACCCCACCTGGAGCACCGGGTCCAGCTTCAGGCTTCCCAGCACAAAACATCACCAGACTGAAGCGAGTCCAGTGAAGGTCTGCCAAGCTGTCTGGGCGCTGGAGCACGCAGCATGCAAAGAAAGAACGGGGTCTGTTCAGCATTAAGGAGAAAAAGCAATGGGAAGCCCAGAGGCAGAGTTGCTGCTTAAAACTACCCAGTGTGAGGGAAGAGAGAAGCCAAAGCTGGAATTTTCTCAGTCTCACAGAGCACTAGGACAGGAGGCAATGGAAATTCCAGTTGGGCATAAGAACAAGACATTTTTACCAGGAGGATGATTACCTATGCCAGCATCTGACCAGAAAGGTTGTGGAGTCTTCACCCATGCAAACATTCAAAATCCAACCAGACACAGCCCTTAACCTGCTGTAGGAGGTCAGACAAGACTCCAGGGGTCCCTTCCAACCTAAATTATTCTGTAATTCTACAGTTGCACGAAATGTGAATCAGACTGGTCTCCTGCCACTTACAGAGAACACAGAAATATTCCATACTTAATTGAATTGTTTTGGGTTCTTTGCACAGTTCCTAATAGCTCCAACAGTGAGTGATTTACTTGGCATATTTTCACTTCTATTTCTAATAAAGGTTAGACCATCTGATTATTTACTCATATGCTGCATGCCTTATACTGGTGCCATACACCAAACACCCTGTTCAAAATGGGCTAACATAAACCTGTATACCATCTCAGCACTTCAAAATAATTGACTGTTGCTTGCTTTTCATCCATGTGTTACACAGGTTATACACCAGAAATCTTTCTTTAGGAGACTATGCCTAAAAACTGGCAGCTCATCAAAGCTTTTTTCTTTTGCCCTTCTAACATTCTGAAAGCCCTTAAACATCTTATGAGTGAATTCTGATTTTTACAAACATTGAATCCTGGTTAGATGTATAGATGATTTCGAGAAGAATGTTTGCTGAGTGAGTGCTTCTGGGTATTCCATTCATGGTTCCTGCAAATCCACACAGTTTGATGGAAACAGGTTACGAAGGTGTCTGGAAACTTAAGAATACATGGGAGTTCACTATATCAATTATGCTTCCTTCATGGGACTTTCTGAGCCCTTCTTCCTTCTCCTAGCTCCCTTCTAGGCAGCTCAACAAAGGAGAAAACAGCAGAAGGGAATTGGAGCAAACAGAATAAATTCACTGCAACGATCACTGTTCATAGGTTTGGAGTTCCCTCCCCTTTTTAGGAGTGTATGTTTGGGCTGTGTAGAAAGGGATGAGGAGGGAGGCTTTTTCTCTCTAATAATTCTATACAGTGCTTTGTGGTGCTACAGAAGGAAAGGCAACATACACAAAAGCTTGATATTATGAAAACACTAACATCACATCCAAAATAAATACTTTAAGATTTATAACATTTCTGAACTCTCAACTCTTAGGACACAACTGAAGACCTTTAGATGACTTGCCCAACTACTACTGCTACCAAAAACCTGAAGAGAAGAGACAAGACCACTACTGATTGCATATAAAATAGCAAAACCTGAAAGCTTCATAGCAGCCAGCTCTCTTATCACAATCCTCCATGGACAAAACACCTGTTTATGTTGGCAATAAATGAAAAAAGCACATTTCTCTTGTTTAGTAGGTCCATGTATTATTACAGTATATAAGAGACCTGCACATAATTTTTCTCAAAATTAGCTGAGCAGGAAACAGTTTTCCCATCCTTGAGAAACTGTACAGTTTCAAACTATTGAACTTGACGTATTCCAACAGAAACGTATGGTTTCATTAGAAAAATTCTAGAGGAAAGTAAGTTTTATAGATGAAAAAAACCTGTGACTGGCTCTAAATTTTAACCTTAAACTGTGGTA
This sequence comes from Nesoenas mayeri, assembly GCF_963082525.1. Taxonomy (NCBI): domain Eukaryota; kingdom Metazoa; phylum Chordata; class Aves; order Columbiformes; family Columbidae; genus Nesoenas; species Nesoenas mayeri. The sequence continues at coordinate 77,938,882 of NC_137541.1, forward strand.
GACATGGATACTGCAGCGATTATGTCTGCACTGATATACAGGATAAAATGGAAGTCAAAAATTGTGAGAGAGTATGTAAACAGTCTTTCCTAACTTGCTAACAGCTAGCTGAAATGAAGGTGGGGAAGAGATGGATTGGAATTTTCAGTAAATGCACATAGCAAATTCCAGAAGCATTATTCAAATTCATGATCATTGACTAGAAACAGGAAACCTAAGATGAAACACTCTCTTTGGTTGAATGCCTCAGTACATATAAATAAATAAATAAATAAAAATCATCTGGTGTGAAAACAGAGGTCACATTCAAAGAGGGAATCTCATGACAATGGCCGGGTAGGAAATCTTCTGCTCAAAACTCTGTCTTCTAAACCAGCACAGCACAATCTTACAGCTGGGCAAGTGACTGAGCTTTTTCTAACAAAGGCAGTAGGGCAATATGCCACACATCCCTTCTGCTGCATGACACCTACCACCACCACAATAACTCATCCACCCTGCAGCCCACTCCTGAAATGGGCTCATTGCAGTGAGCATAGACTGAAGCACAGGAGGTTCCATCTGAATATGAGGAGAAACTTCTTTACTTTGAGGGTGCCAGAGCACTGGAACAGGCTGCCCAGAGAGGTTGTAGAGTCTCCTTCCCTGGAGACATTCAAAATCCGTTTGGACACATTCCTGTGCAATCTGCTCTGGGTGAACCTGCTTTAGCAGGTGGGTTGGACTAGATGATCTCCAGAGGTCCCTTCCAACCCCAACCACTCTGTGATTCTGTGAATATATGAACAAAAAGGACTGTGGGTCGGAGGAATTATCGTGGTAGGCTGCATGAGCCCCATAGGCTACAGACTGATTAATCCTGATAAAGACAGAAGAAAACGGTGTTTTACAATGCTCACTGATGTCTTCAGGAACAACACACCTAACAACAGTTCTTCTATCATTAGTCAATATTTTGGGAAAAGTCCACACGCACCATTAGGGGGAAGTTCAAGATAAAACTTTCTCTAATTTCTTTTGCAACACCTGCGTGTAGCATAAACATACATTGCTCTCATCTTAATCTGAATGGTGCCAATGCTTATGGCATTACTGGTAATTCAAGCAATAAGAAACCACAAAAATCTTGGCCAGTGCTTTCTCTCCTCTCTCATTTGGTCTTCTCCTGAGCAAGGCAGTGCCGTATCTCAGTGTTCTTTGAAGAAGGCACCCTGAACAAAAGCAGAAGAGGTTTGAGCATGTAGTACTCAATATCTACTGAAAAGATAACCCAAGAGAAGTGCATCACCATCCAATTATCTCCATTAACTTTTCCAACTGATAACAAAAGTGATTGGAAGGCTGCAGAGAACTGCTTCAGTGCCATCTGCTGCATATAAAAACTAAAGGCTAAAACTGAAGATAGCAACAGAAAAGTCAATGATGAGAACTGCGAAGTCAGCCTCTGAAAAACTAGGAAATACTGTCCTCTGTGCAACTGTATTTCAAACTGTATGGACTGTGCATATCTAGTCTGAGAAAAAGTGGAAACTGTAAATTTGAGTATTGTTAACTACTATCACCTGGGAAAGGTATGTCTGAGCTTTGGTTACCTTCTCGAACTAAGAGTGAAATGACATACTTCCCTGAGAGGCTGATGAGACAAAAATGTCACTGTTGCGTCCTGTGCAAGGCTTGAGCAAGCTCTGTAAGAGTGGATGCTCTGGAGGTTAATCTGCAAAACTCTGGAAAACTCTAATGAACATCTGCAGATTATTTTTATAGGCTGATTAACTACGAGTCAAAAATTAATTATATGCTCACAGGAACAGAAGAAAGAACATTCCTGACACAGAAGTCATGTATCCATTCAAAGACTGACAACTATTGCATACCAGATTACTGCTTCAAAACGTAAGGATGACAATTACCCAAAGAAACAAAACTTTCCAAAATTGAACACAGACACATTATTTCTGCAGCCCTCCTTTCCACAATGTCTAGGATTAACTTTTCAAATGAAAAAAAAAAAAAAAAAGAGAAAAATGAGGTAGAGAAGACACACTTTTGCACAAATTTATAAATGATTTTGGATTGGTAATTCAAAGCTTTACAATGAGACCAGCTTAAAAAAAAAAAAAAAAGTGGGAGTTACTTCACTCATCTTTAGACAAAAAAAATAGCTTTGGCCTTCTTTTCTTCACTTCCATTAGTGATTCCATCAGAAAAGCTAATCCAAATTGTCTCAAAAAATGTGATGACTCTATTTTGACGTTTCAACAAGAAAACAATCCCTCTAATAAAGACTGCCATTTTTTATTGGCTTCTCATTTCTATATTCACAAGAGTAGCAAAATTATTCAAATATCATTAAAAAGGTTATTTTCATGGTATACATACATAAACTCAGGGAGTTCTCTAAAAACTGTTTTGTCAGGAAAATTCAATTGTTCTAATGGAAAACCTCCCATCTTAAGTTTTCTGACCTGGTTCTTCAGGACTGTGAGATTTAAATAGAGTAAATAAGGGTTGGAAATCCATGAGATTACTATCTATTTATAGTACAGCTCAGTAATCTTCAAGGACTTCTCATTACCATGACAGTTACATCACCTGTGATTAATACTTTTGCAATTAATTCTAGTTACATTTTGTTGAATAAAAATGTAACATCAGTATTACTTCAGATTGATATGACATCTTTCATTGCAAAGTGATTCTAACGTGCTTTAAAAAAACACATCCATCATGTATCCTTACCAACTGAACAATGAAATGAACCACCTGGGGTGGGCAGGTGAACAGCTGAAGCACAACACAAACAATGTACAGAGGCAGTGGAGAGAGAATGGAAATTTTGGCTGGCATTAAAGCATGATCTCAGTCTTACAGAATAGGTCAAGGATTTTTTAACTCGCCAGAGGACATCTTTAAAGTCTGAGCACAGTGAAAACACAACAGTAGAGTCACAATTGTAAAGATAAACCACAAAGCTGACTTGCACTTGTTGGAATCTGGTTTTTGCTCCAAAGACCTTAGATCTTGCTATAGGATGAGCTACCATAACTTGACTCAACAAAATGGAACCCATTAAAATAATCCTTTTAAAAATCCTAAACCTTATAATTGGTATTAAAAAAGTAGGATGAGAATGATAACATTGCTTTCATAAGACCGTGACATACAAGGCTTGCTATAACAGTGGCATGTACCTTCACTTCTCACTGAGTTTAACAGCCCTCACACTTCAAAATCACTACTCAAAGCCATGGACCAAGTGTGTCATCATAGCAGCGGAAAGGGCTTGGATGAAGCATTTCAACAGTTACTCAAGTGCAAGGACAGCATTCAGCCCTTGCCTTGGGAAACACCAGCTCTGTGATCATGGGTACTGACAAACTCAACTGTTTATTGCTCAAGAAGGATTTTTTTTTAGAGCTTTTTGTCTCTAATGTAGGCAAATGAGGTCTGCAAATATTCACTAGAGTCAGGCATGCTGTGAACATCATCTTAATGAGACCATAAGGATGCAAGCAGGAAGAGCTATTTCAGCAGGTCTAAAAGGTAATAACCAGCAGTTAGACTTCTTAATTCCACCTAAGTGTGAGCAGCTGAGAAGTAGAGGCAGAAAGCATTTAAAATGAGGAATAAAGCAATACCGTAGCTACTACCATGGATTTAGAGAAGACAGTAGAGCTTTCAAGAGTTGACTGAAGCAAGTGAAAAAGCAAGACAAGAATGGCCAAAATAATCACATGGTATACAGTTCCTTTCCTCTTTTCCAAACATTTTGCCTTTAAAATAGTTTTCACTGTTTAAGAGGTATACTGAATATTCCCAAACTCTACCAGACTCTACATTTAATGTTTATTAACAGGCAGAATATCACTTATTCTAGCAATCATATTTGCTAGTCAGCACAACAAACATCAGTAAGTTTCTCAAACTAATTTCGTAACATCACAGATGTGAGATGCAGAACAACAAATCTGCACCAGTTCTTCTAAATAGATCACAGAATCCCTCTCTGAATAATCTGGGCTGAAAGGCATGTCAGGTGGTCTCTAGTCCAGCCTCTTGCACAAAGCAGGGTGAGCGTAGACCAGGCCACTCAGATTTACCCTGTCAGGTCCTGAGAGCCCCCAAGGATGGAGTCTGCACAGCCTCCCTGGGCAACCTGCCCCACCACCTGACCGTTCTGTATGAAGATGTTTTTTGTCATGTTTAGTCTGAACCCCTCTGGGTTCTATCTGTGTCCATTGCCTTTTTTTCCTCCCACCATGCATCACCCTCAAGACCCTTGCCCTGTTTTCTCTATCTCTCTTCCCCAGAGGAGTGGGCAGGCTGCTGTTAGAACCCCCAAAGCCATCTCTTCCCCAGGCTGAACCAGCCCAGATGCCTCAGTGTCTGCTCACCAGGCAGATTCTCCAGCTCCTGACCATCTTGGTGTCCCTCTGCCAAACTCGTGACACTTTTTTCAATCTTTTTCTTCTACTGGGGGGCAACAAAACCGGACACAGTCTTACAGATATGGTCTAACAGGTGCTGAGCAGAGGGGACAATCCCTCCATTCCCAGGAGCTGCTGGCCGTGTCCCCGTCGGTACAGTCCAGGAGGCCATCAGCTGTCTCTGCTGTCAGGGCACTGCTGCTGGTGCCCGGCTCGCTGCCCACCAGGCTGCCCTTGCAGCCCTTGGCATTCCTTCTAAGCTTTGACCCTGGCTGAGCTTTGTCATTCCTGACACCACCCCTGTGTGCCCAGGCAATGTCTCTTAAGTTCTTCCTCTGTAATTCCTAAAATTGTGTTTAACTGTAGCTGATCAGGATGACTACATACTTTTAGAAGTAGTTCAAGTAATATATTGGATAGAATTCAGAATTTAATGAAAATCTCATCATGATGAATGTTAACATTTTGTCAAAAAATTCCCAAAATTTAATTTACTTTTTGACCAAAAATGAGGGGGGGGGGGGGGGGGGGGGGGAAGAATAATCCGAATTTTCATTTGCAAAATATTCTACCAATTAAAGTAACAACTAACTTTATGGTGTAATTCATAGTGCAGTTACATTACAGACTGCTTTCCATTCAAAGATCTCAAGTGTTTTCCAGCCAACTCATCACACATTTTGCAGCAGGAGTACAAAAAGTGGAAGAGAGTGTGAGCCTGGTGCAAGGTCACATAGTGTGGCTGCATCCACGCCAGGCACGGGGCAAGGTGACAGTCTGCCAAGTCCTTGTTCTGTGACTTATAGATAGTATCATCTTTTCTCCAGGGATTATGGCAGGACTTTGTTACAGAACTTTCTACTGAAAGCAGTATTTTATTCAGCTTAAAACCTCAGATTCTCATCAGTATCCTCCCATAAATAGAGGAAGAATGGCATCTCTGTGTCAGTACAACCAAGATCTCATTTATACTAAAACATATCAGATTACTATAGGGCCAGAATGTGCACAGGTATCACAGGTGAAACGAACAGGTGCTTTCTTGGCTACTTGATTAAAAAAAAGCAAACTAGGTAAGGGTTGGGAGGGTGTACTTTTTTTTTTAAAAAAAAAGCCAACAATTTCTGAGAAGTTTTAAAATAGAAAATGAAAATTATACATTATGTAATATAAAATTTTGTCAGGTTATAAAAACAATGCAGCAAGCAATTCTTGCTGTAATATGGAGGGGGGAAAGCAGGCAATTATACTGCTTTCCCTTCAAGACTCATGCTGCATCCTTCCTGCTGGACCATCTTCCTTCCTGCTGGACCATTTTTAAGATGGGAACAGCAACTGCCCAGGAAGGCTGCGCCACTAAGGAGGCTCATTTACAAACTCCAGAGGGAGGAAACAACCTTGTAGACAAACATTAGCTCCCTTTTCAACTCTGCAGAACTACTGTTAAGCTTTCACACAACTATATCAATTAGCAAACAATAGTGTGGTAGAACATTTTTGTGAAGCAGCACTTGCATTTCATGGTCAAGTACATGAAACCTACCATAGCACCAAAGGTGTTAGCAGATCCTTACAAAGCATTTATGACCAAGCGTATTTTTCTAAGTTAATTAACTTGACCATGCTGAAAAGAGAAAGCCAAGATACAAATCAGTATGTTGTGCCAGATCAGTAATATAGCTTGCTTTTTAGGTGCATGTCAACAGAAAAGCAATTTCTGTTTACTTCTTTAACCTACAGATAAGTAATTACAAAGAAAATCTTTCTCTTATAAACCTCCAAACGGGAGAAGGCTATAACAATTATTTTCAAAAAGGTTCTACAGGTCTCACACTGTTGGACTCTATTTTGTTGACTTTAAATCACCACAGTTGAAACAGAGTCTAGTTCCTGACATTTTTCCTACTTGTATTTTAAAACACCTGCCTTAATCCTGGCACAACCTGGAACTGTATAAACAGAAGGGAAAAAAGTATTATTTTCTAAATTATAACCAATTTCTACAAAAAAAGAAAATATTCAATGTTCTCAAAATCCAGTATTTTAAATGTTTCAAACTAAAATCCAGTATTTTAGAAGTTTCAAACATAAAATAAAATCTCCTACCACAGACAAATACACAGACAAAATTGAGTTAAATTAAATGTTGCTTTGGAGAAACTAATCCCCCCTCTTTTTATTTTTATTTCCCTCTACAAAAAACCACTTCCACTTTCAGTATCAGCAACCGTTGTCTCTAAATTTTCTTTCAAAGACAACATTTCCCTACAAGGTTACCAGTGACAAGCGAACCCTCAGCCAACATCTTTGACAACATTATGGTAAATACAACTATTTGAAAGACATTAGCATGTTAAACCTAAGACCTGCCCAGTAAACAGCTTTATTCCATCATTACACAGTCAATAAAGTCCACACTGAGCCCAGTGCAGCGCTACGTTGTACGAACAACCTTTTCACCACTTGTTGCTTCACCTTCTGCTTGAGCTACTGAGGCGGCATGGGAGACCAAAAGCATAAGGAGGTTAAGTAAGACTAGACAAAAGGCTGAAAGCTCAATCAAGGCAGGCGTGGATCACTGTCTTCTCAATAACACCTCCATTCCCCCCGCCCGCTGCCCGTCGCTGCCATCGCCGCACACGCGCTCCAGCTTCCAGCCATAAATCTTACAAAGTCACTCAACTGACAGCCTAATAACATGAAAGAGGTATCTGCAAACAAGATGGTTTCAAACCACTGCTGGTGACCCTGAACAAATCAGGGCCCAGTTTCTTTTGCAGCCTGCGTTTCTCCCCTTCAATCACTTAACCAGGCAGATTGATGTGACACCGCAGAAATAAACTAAGCTCCGTCTCACACACACTCTTTCTCTCTCTCTCTCTCTCTCTCCCCGGCTCTCCTGGTTTCTGGCGTTCACTAATGATTAGATCTGTCTGTCCTTGTATGGCAAAAGTCCAATGCTGAGAGTCATTCTAGAGTCAGGGAAAAAGAAAAAAAAATCAACTTCTCACTGTCTTTTATATTTTCATTTATTATTTAAGAATTTATTTTTTTTAAATAAATCTAAAAAGCAAACATGAAAAACAATACAACACATCTCTCCATGAACATAACGGTCTAAAACCTTGTGAAAACATTGTAAATTGCACCCTTCGGGAAAATAACAAGAATACTGTGGTATTTTGCACAGAGATGGGACTACTTGTTGTAATCCCTCTGAAGTACCTCTATCTTAAATTTCTTTTTAAAGCCACAGCAAGTACCTGAACCTCTCCTACCCTTTAATGGGGGTACAACCGCACAAGTAAGAAGCGATTTTAGCATGCCCTCTTCCATGACCCCTAAATAACAAAGACATCAAATATTTAACAATGAGTATGCTTTTTCATGGCAGAGAATGACTACCAATCCAGACATCCTAAATCCCAGGCTAGTAACTTCTTTGAAGCAGGTGAAAGGAAAATTAAATGGCTGGCATGAAGAGTGGCAGATACAGCCACCAAAACAACCAGCTGATGAGCCTCTGCCTGCTGTCCTGTTCATGCAGATTTTTTCAGGGTGTGATATAAAAATATGGGAAGAGCGAGTAAAAACAAACATATTTATTCATTAAAATATTTTTGTATTTATAACATTTAAGTATTTGTATTATTACTTTTGATTCCCTTGCCCCACTCTTTTTCACGGAACCTTACTAAACAAATAATTCGAAGACTGAGAACTTTATAAGCAGGGCTCATGACAGAAAAGCTAAACAAAGAAAAGCTGGGAATTTAAAATATTACACTGATACACTTCAGACAGTTTCTCTTGCTTACAGGCAGCCTTCTGGTTCTCATTCACTAGGTGCAACATTATCGCATCTGGGTAGCAGACTAATCTTGATTTAGGTCAGCATGAAGAAATAGTGGCTGTAACACCACACCTAGCAGCAACCCATCTGCTCTTCTCTCCAAAGATGGCTATATTTTTGAGTACTGGACTACAGAAAAAAACCCAGCAATCCTAGAGATAGCTGTCACTGTGTTTTTCACCACTCTCTTGACAAGGAAAAGGGCTAGCAGCATAACCTTATAGAACAAAGCAATCCTCAAAAATGATACTCATGTCAACTTTTGGAAGGTCCTGGTTTCCAGGGAAAAAGGAGAGGGATCGAGCAGCTAACACCAAGCAATACCGACTCATTAGAGTTACACTTTACTGAAGAGTGTAGTAACATTATGTGGAGATGGGCAAACTACATGAAAACAGACCAGCTGGAGTGCCAGAACTCAGCACTGGCTAACTTTCTGACCAAGAAGCATACACATATTTTTATGTACACCACCAGCAGTAGCAGTTGCCTAAAACTGATGGCAACTTTCACGAGGCCAAAGCTGCCTCATTTGTGTTACTGGCTTGTCATCAGTAGTGTCTGTAAAAAAACTTGTAGGATAACAGGAACCGCAAGCTTAAATAAATGTATGCATAACCAGCATCTGGAATTATATTCTACAAAAATTTATCAGGAACCGCTAGCAAGCAATTTAGGATGGGAACAGTCAGCTAGTTTGCTATGGTCACAAGGGAAATAATCATGACGTGTTCAATGCAGCCAGCTGCAGAAACAGCCTTCTATATCATTGAATGCCATCCATGTACAATGAGTTGTGAACAACAAACCCACCATTATCTACCAAAGAAGGCTAACTCCCGAAAGTCTTATATGTATTTACATTTGTACTCCAGGAATATGTAAGTGAGGAGAGAAAGACACAAAAACAGTTCCGAAGTCGAGGCAGCATGCAAGTGAGGACAAGAACGTATTGCCAGCTTTCAATTCCCAAGTCTAGACACCAAAGTCAACACAACTCAAGAGCTACTGGGATGATGCCTCATGTTCAAATTTATTATTTGTTTTCAGTCTTATATCTGAAAGCCTGATGTTTAGGGGCCAGTATTGTGGAAGACAGTGTTGAGAAGAAGTTGTCTCTAGCTAATGGCTCTTCTCCAGCAGCAGATGACTGAGATGGTTCTCATTGCTTGAGTGAGGATCAAAGCAGACTGGAAATGCTCATTTAATATTTCCGACTGAAATTTCACAAGAATAATACTGGTTATAAAGCTCATATAACATATTGAAATTCCTAAATCTTGTGGCTGAACTGTGTGACATTTCCATTAAAAGGTTTACTAAATTTAGAGCTGATGTGACTCCTATGCAACCCTTATGCCTGGGGAGATTTGCACTTCAGTATTCTGATGCAAGTCTGGAATATTTCTACTGATAAATATTTCAGAATCAAGATTTTTCTCATCTCTCTCTTTCCTTTTGTGTGTTAAAAGAGAAATCACAACATATCAATAGCTCTTATTTTTTTACACCCTCAGAGTTTCTTTTCTCATGCTGCTTCAGCTGGGTCACACAGCTTGTTTTATACCATTGCTAGCACATGTTATCAGCCTCCCAGTTAGGGTAGACTGTGATATCTTTCCCATATTGTCCCGAGGTTGTTTCTGCCCGCTCCCCCACCCCCAAAATACTGCAATGAAAACAAAGCCCAGAAGAAAGCTATCAAGAAGAAAAGAACAAAACAGAACACTGCACGCACACACACACACAAAAGCCAACCACCACACTACAAACTCAAACCATAAACCAATGCCACTGTAACCAAAATTGTGAGCAGAAGAAAGTTCCAGTAGCTTGCTGTACCAAAAAAAAAAAAAAAAGCCAAGGAAATAACTAAAGAACATATATCGTGTACGCAGCCTGCTGAGAATGCTATTTTTCAAATGTCCTCAGCCCAGGATGGCCTATTTGCTGCTTTGAACTTATTTAATAACATTAAGCAAGAACACTTAACTATCTAAAAGAAGGATCAGTGGCATAAATCAGACATCATTTCACATATTTCAGGATCAAAGCTGTAAGGCAAAATGATTTGTGAGGATGTTTGAACAGCTCTAATATATCACAGTTCCTTTTGAAGGATACTTAGGCATATTAGTTGCCCAAATGATGATTTCTTTGCGTAGTTGTAGCCAAAAAGAAAAGAAAATTGAAACTTTTCATTCACAAATTGGTTTAGTCTATAACCTTGATTTATGTACAGCATCAAACAAAGCACATGAATAACACCATGAATCTGAATTATCAAAATTAAAACCAGGAGAGTGAATTGATTTTTTTTTTTCAAATGATCAAGGCTAATCGAAGTGACCAGCACAGAAATTGCATAATCAGTAGCCAACACAAGTTAATAGGAGCTATATAACCTATGTCCAAGATTACATTCATTTTTCATTCAAACTTTTAAAAACCTGTTGTTATGGAGCATGGCCTACAGTACTGTTTGACTTAAGGATAGGCACTATCTGTAGTTTTCAATTTGAAAGTATATTTTTCTTCTTACACAAAACTGCTTGCCATGGTGGACCGCCCAAGAAACATATGAGTTTAAAATTCTCTAATAAGAAAGGCTAGACCAGGCTATTTTTTGAGATCACTTTCAACATGGGTCATTCTGTGATTCTGTGAACAATGGCAGCCATAAAACCTCCCCATGCGCTAACAGTGAAGATCACAATCAAACTTTCCAAGCTTGTAGATGTTGAAGATATAGTTATAAAAAGGGAATTTCAATTTATTCTAATCCCTTCCTCCTCTGCCTTCCCCCACCCCTGCTACCCGATTTCTCATTTAAAAAGGTTAATCCCTCCTTTGGGAAGCTAGTCTAGAAAATACAAGTCAAAAAGACTGATGTGTATCAGTCTCTGGAGCTGAACATCTGTTACTGATTTTCCCTAAAAATACAACATTATCTTTTTTTCTCTCATCATCCTTCTGGACTGGTCTTCAGGGTTTAGAAAGAACTAGATACCAGGGTTTTTTTTAATTTGGGAAGACCCAGGCTCACTGCTGCTAGGGTACCACGCTCAGGGTTTACATTATCACCAAGGATATCAGGCTGCTGTAAACTCATTACCAGTTGGCTCCCTCATCCTGAATCAGTCCATGTGGTCAACATCTACTGTTCATGAGAACAGAGGTAAAAGCCATAGGAGAGGAGAACAGTACTGCTAAATCCAGGCGCTAGAGCAGCCTCAGAACTCTTCCAGACCTCTGGTGTGTGAAGGATCACCTAGTCTCAAATAAAAGCAACAAGAAGGAGGAAAGAAAACCAATGGGAAATTAATATATTTCAGAGAATCTGTTTAATGTTCACAAAACATAATAGCATTTAATGCTTTAAAAATGTCTGTTTAGCCAGGCAGTTATTTAAATTAGCAAGTCTAGATTCATAATTCTAATTTCCTGTGAAGAGGAATTCAATTTCTTTGTTAAAAAGTAATCCCTTATTGTTCTCCCAAGATATGCACACATACACAACCTTACCAGAAACAGCATTATTCAGTAATTACAGCAAAGAAGAGAAAGGTTAAGGAATACCTATTTTCCCATGATCACCAACCCATTAGCATCCAAAACCCACTACGTTCAATTAAAATCCAAACATACTTGCAAAAAAACCCCTAAATACACTTAGGTCCAACATTCTCAATAAACTAATAGTAAGCGCTTCTGCAGGAACCAAACTTAAAAAAATCAGAGCTTCTGTAGAATCATTTTGAGACTGTTCTTACAGTTGCTGGCTGTATATTTTTATGTTCCTATTGTATACCCTTTGACATTGAGTCCATATCTTTAAAACAATTATTGGTGAGTTTGAGATTCAATATGGACTGAAATCTAGGGAAAGACTATTATAAATTGTGTGCATGCTGAATCAGGACCTCATAGGCTCATAAAGTATTAGGCATTCACAGAAACACTCATGTATTCTTGTATGTACGCATACACATAGAAACATGGCATCCGGACAGCAGACCCGACAGGAAGTATTTATTACAAATAGATCAGAAGAACAAGAGTTAGGTATGAAAATACATCAACAATTTACAACCACCTGATAGTTGTTGACATATCCAACTGTATTGATGTCACAAGCAGCTTAGTGGGTCAGCTCAAGGGTCTATCTGTTCCAGTGCCCTGCCTCAAACAGCGTTGGGTATCAGAAGCTCAGAGAGGACAAACGTACAGTAATACTCAATATACCACCTACAAGCACAGAGGGATGTCCAACATGGGAACTTCCTCAGCCACAGGTTGCATCCCTATGCTTAACAGTACTTGACAGATTCTTGCAAGAACTTTTAATACTTATCTTATAATAAAGGCTACCACAGCTTATGTATGCTCACCTAATTTTTTTATGTAGACAACAGAAAGTATTGGACTTCTAAGGGAAATGAGGTACATAGGGAAACCTGATTTACATGTTTAACTAAACAAGAATACACAGCTCTGGTATTTGTTTAAATAACAGCATTTGAAAAAGCGTCACAGCCATAAATGCTGTAGATTGAACTCTGCCCTTTTCTAAGCATTGTATCTGAAAAGGGCTTACTGTAGTAGAGATCTCAGCTGCACGTTTAAAATATGCCTGACATATGGGGAAACTTTCAAGAGATTAAATGATACTGAAAATAATGACTAAACACTGAGTCAGAAAAAAGTACCAAGAAGATATATGCATCCACTCCATCCCTCCACTCAGTCATGCTAGATAAGATGATGTATAAAGAAAAGATAAATTGCAGTATTCCATCGATTAGAAGAATTACAGAAAGGTCAGATATCTAAAAAGAGAAATGATATGCTGAGAAAGAACTGAAAGAGTGTATAGCTCTAGGAGAACAGTTCATATTTTATGGTACAATAACTGAGAAATATTGGAACTTTATCTAGAAACACAGCTCTTTGGATTCAAGTAAAATACTGAAAAACCTCATCAGTTTGGTTTTGTTTCTTTTCAAACGGGATTGGAGGACAGACTGACTTTCTGCTAAATATCCCAGCACATGAGCATTCTCAGCAAGGATGCTTGGGAAGTAAAATCCCTCTCAGAAAAGCATCTCTGTTTGACAAATCAATTTAGCACATATGTAATGCTAACTGTTATGAGTCAGGGCTCAGCGTAGAAAAAGGTAGCTGAATCAATCCTAAAAGCAGTAAAGCAATAAGATGTTCCAAGAATGAAATGGTAGCACTACTGAAAGCAATGGTATTTTTGTATAGCTTCTAAAAGACATATTTTTTGACAGATTTTAGGAGGTATACATAGTAGCAAAAAGGAAAGAAGAAGAACTTCAGTATGTTAATATAATAACTTTAGCAAATTAATTTGTTAGTGCTAACAATACAAACCTGGAGAGGCAGATACTCAAACATCAGAAAATGTCTGAATCTTCACAAATGCAGACAAGACTCAAAAAATACTCTGAGCTGGAAAAAAAAAAAGAGTAATTTTAAAATCCGACCTTCAGTGGGCAGATGCCTGACGTTCCTGATGCCAAAGGCTGACCGGTCTGTGCTTGTACAGAGCCCTGAGCATCCCTGAGCCCCAGGCACCCCCAGGGAGGTGGGCTCACCACCTTTGCCGAGGCAGAGTGGGAGCATGGCTTTCTGAGCCGCTCAACATGAGGGAAACGAGAGTTACTAGATTACTGAAAACAACAGTGGAACAAGGTGCTGGGGGATTCCGTCAGGAAAGCAAGATGAGTGCAGAACCAGGAGAGGAGGATTCCTGATGCCTGGAGCTAGGGGAGATGAATAATGTGAGAAGATAACCGGGCGCTACTACAGGACAGCTGGAGAATATGAAAAATTTGAGCTGATGGTCTGGAAGAGCAAGATGAAGACCAACGGAGTGCCAGCATCCACTAAGAAGTAGAGACCAGAACCAATTTAGTGGGGAAAAAAAGGCGGTAAGGCAAAAAGACCAGTAGCACTGTAGACAAGCCATGAAAGGGGTAAACGGGGAAAACAGCTTAGGAAAAAATTGCCCTCCTTCCCCAGCACCCTGACACTTCTACCTCTCTCCAGAGTGGTGAGAGGGCAGCAACCTATAATAGTTTTGCTCCCATAGGCAAAGAGGGGCAGAAATCAGTGCAGCTGGATGTGAGGTTCTCACAAGGACAACAACAAGGGGTCAGTATGATGGACAGGGTGAGATTTGTTTTCCCCACAGGTGTACATCAACACTATTCAGGTTGAAAAAAGAGAGAACTGCAGGATTTAAGCTGACTGTGCAATCTTAATTCAGTTGTCTTGTGCAGATGTATCATGGTAGTCTATAAATATATAACACCAGTCTTTCTTACATAAAATTTCACCCACACAATAGATTTTGCTTGCTTAACAAACAGTCATTTCATATTTTGTTTATTTTCAGCATTTGTTGTAAAAGCCTTGGCTTCTTTGCTCTGTTACCCTGACTTGTCTCTGATAAAGCAACTCCTTTTTGGCTTTTCTTCAGTGTCCCATCAACAGAATAATTCTGGTATATCAAATACAGCGGCCTACCAACATGCATATCCACAAAAGGACTAAATCAAGGTTGCACAACTTACCTTAATTATGCCTTCCTCCTCCTCCCACCCTACACCACCTCACCCCCAATTTCTCAGTGCTTGGGCTTTCTGTCTCAATAGTGTAATCAGCATTGCCTTTTGTGGTTGATAACTGAATATCACTGCAATGTACTGAAGTCATAGCTTCTTTATTTACTGCACATTTCATTTAAGATAAAAGTTGCATTGAGATATGAAAGAGAAAGGATGAATAAAAACAGTAATTAGAAATGTAGATTATATCCTTCCAATCTACACACAAATAACATACTAGAACAAGTATCATGACTACTCAATGGCATCACAGTCTTCGGAGCACGTACCTATAAAGAAATTAAAAAGAAGCACTACCTTTTAGACTTTAATGGTATAAACAGAATAGACTTGCAAAGAATGGGAGGCAAACAGATGGACAGGAAACCCAAGAAAAAACCCCCGCACACCCCGAAATCCCCCAGAGCAGTTCACTGGCAGAACCAGGTCTCTGCAGTCCCAGCCCAGCGCCGCCTCCCCCTGAATCACAGAGTGGAACCAAATTAACATGTGGGGCTTCCATGGAAAAATCAGGGATACAAATCAAAGTCTCCTTTATTTTAATGTATTAACAGTACTAAAATTGACTTTCCATCCTAATGTACTGGTATTAAACTTATCATTTTATCATTAAGATTATTGTTTTCCCTACACATTTGCAATAGCATCCATCATGATAGTATTGGAGAGCTTTCAACATCTCCATTTCAGTTAAATGAATTGCATAAATTCTCCTGTTTCCACAGAGGACGAGAGGCACAGCGGATAAGAGGTTCTTAGCAGGGCTCCTGTAAAGGTAAAGATGCATAGACTTTGCCTAAATCTGATTCATTATCTTCAGTAATACCAAGCAGCAAGTATTAATGTAAAATCTTTTTAAAGAAATCTTTACCAGCAAAGAGGAGTATGTAACTTAGGCTGTTTCTATGGATTTTAATTGATTTTTAATCTGCTGATGGTAGACCGTAAATAACTGCTCAAACCACACACAAGTGCTAGTCAATAGGAAGTTTTAGGAAGTTGTATTAGTTTGCTTTCAGAGAATTATAGCAATGATTGAAGGACTCTGAAGCAAAAGAAAGTGCTCTTTTTTTTGGGGGGGGGGGGGGGTGGGGTGGGGTGTGGAATAGGGCCCTAATTCATTGGCAAGGCAGCCAGTAGAAGCTCTTGTAATACAGCACACCTCATCTAGAAATCATCTCTCAGAGTTCCAGAAGAGTTTCTAAAACAAATCGACATTTTTTTCCCCCGTTTCCTGTAGTGAAAGGGAAAGAAAGTGTTGTGCATGTAAAAATTCACTTTTTCCCACTACCTTTCATCCCTTAAATGTCCTACTGTTTGTATTTTTACACAGGCACACCCTGCATGTATTCCCAACATCATATTCACATGTTTCTCTTCACACTGATAGTCTCACTGACCTTCAGGTTTCACTGTGTACAATGGAAAATTAGTACCCCTGAAATGTTTTTCTCAGATGGCATTCAAACCTTCTCCCTTTCCACATCCCCCTAATTCCATTCTGCCATTTTAAAAGAGGTAGACAAGTAAATCAAGTTCAGAAGACCTAGGCCAAACACATACATTATTTTTAGTGAATCCCGCCTACCAAAGTAGAAGAGGACAACAGAGCACCCTTCTTTAGAAGCAGCCTGAGCAACACCTCTGCTGCTACCCCTCCTCCCCAGCAATGCACCCAGTGATAAACAGCTCACAGCAACACATGTATGCAACATCAACACCCTTGATGGTTTGGAGAAATCCTGGGAATAGTTATCTCATGCTACACTCTTAGTCCTACAGCTTGGCGCTAGATATTTACGTGACTCACCCACAAGTAGAAAGTAAGAGAACAGTAGGCAGCAGAAGTTGAGCAGAATACTGTCTGTTCCACCAACCACCACAGACACTTAGGATGTTGCTTCAGCATCTTGCCTATAATTTAAAATGATTACCAAAGAAGTATTTACATACTTCAGAGGAAAAAAAAAGCCAAACTACAACCACAAACAACAGTCAATTTTCTAAGCAAACCTAGAATTTTGTAAGGAGGGTGACACCATCATCTTCTGCTCATCTGCTCACATTAAAAAATAAAATAAAATAAAATAAAATAAAATAAAACGAAAGCTCCTCACTTAAATTTAAAACTCACAATAGGTTAGCACAAGAGAATGAAAGAAAATGGCAAAAAATGGTCATCAAAACTACATACATATCAAACATGGGACCTTTCTTGGAGATGACTTTAGCAGACATAAAGCACACCCAGAAATGACTCACTTCACTGTGCAGCCTTTAAATGGTCAACTCTACCTGATTCATAGGCCTTGCGCATTGTCAAATTTGTCGATTAACTGCACAGCAGTGCAAAGATGCCTGAAGTCACCCAGTGTTACTTGTACTACTCACATCATCGTGATAGAGTAAGTATCCGATTACACGTCCCTTGTGGTGGTGGAAGATGACACACATTTTATCGCACGTTACAAAGGCACAGGATTCTTCAAGGCAAAAAGGAAATCGCACTACCACAGAAAAAACACTAAATGGAAAATCAGAAGCTATTGAGATTAGAATACTACCCATTTTAGCTTCTTTATCAAGATAAATGTGTTACATAATGACATAAAAAGACAGCATCTTGGTTTCATGCCTAATTTGAAAAGAAAATATTTCACATAAATAATATTTATGAAGATACATCTGTCCCAAATTCCATGAGGGTATCGTGAGGGTCTTTGCATACTTCTAATGTGAACTGCAAAGAGAAATACCGGTGACATCCTTGCATCCTTAGATAATTTGCCCTATGGTACTATACTTCCTAAGAAAATCTTTTTATTTGGTCACTGTTACTAGATCTTACACACAAAATTAAGCCCACAGATATTGCTCATGGAAGTATTTACTTCGGTGATTATCTACGTGCCATGATCAGTCAAGAAGTGTTATTTCTGACTCGTGAGTGGTTAACACATATTCAACCGAAGCATACCACATGCAATGCCAACTGAGATATTTTCCAGGCAAACGCTGATTGTGCCAAAGTTCTCAACACTCTTAGGGCTGGTAGCTGTTGCAATAATCACCACACAGTTGCCAAAACCCTCCCAGACAGTGAGTTCCTTGACCGCACATAAGAAAACCAAACTCTTGGGATAAAATAACTTCCTAAGGACATTCTGCAGTGTTTAACTGTCTCAGGTTAATTCCTTGGATAGATTCATACCCATAGAGAGGTGCTTCAGCAAGACAATTATTCTTCTGTTCTGTTTTGACTACAAAATAAATGGTTAAATCCACTAGTCACTGGCTCATAAAACAATTTGTTGAAATAATGAATTCAAATATACTAATAGGATACAGAGGTTCACCATTAATTGTTTAATCTATAGCTGCATAATACTGTACTGAATTATTTCCCCCCCTTTTACCCCAGCTAGGAACTGACACAAGTACAATAATTAAAATAAATTTCAACACAACCATTTGGAAAATTGCCAACATTTTTCAAGAACTTATAATTTTCTTCCTCTCCCCTTTCCCCAAGACAAAATGCAGTTTTGACATCTTTGTAAAAAACACTTGCAAACTGTTACTTACAATTTAGGGGGGGCGGGAATCACTGTTTTAATCATGACCTTTCATCTGTCCTTGATTTGGAGGGAAAGGGTGGGGGAAATTGGCCACTTACAGAAATAATCCTACTGGGCTTTCGTCTCACTGATTGACAGCCTCATGTGGCTAAACACATTCACAATTATAAATAAAAACTACCACTCTCAAAACAGCAGAACTTATCCTCCATCAAACAAGATATCCTTGGAGCAAGTATAGCTTTTAGTGGAGATGGTGAAAATGACCTTTGAAATATGTGATAAATATCAACTATTCTGTATTGTCCATCTCCAGTCACATTTGACAAAAGGGTATTCCTAGTTATTATTTATGTAATGCCCAGAATCACACAGAATTGACTGGGTTGGAAAAGACCTCAGAGATCATCCAGTCCAACCCTTGGTCCAACTCCAGCTAAATACTGGACGTATCATTGTTATAAGAATGAAAAGCACATTAATAAAAGCAATAGGCACTCTTAGATTAGAGATTATATCTGAATACGGGCTATTTGAAGAAAAGTACATCTACCCTATTACCTGTAGTGTCTCTACAGATATTTTCAAAATGTGACAGATCACTTTACGCCTGCTGTTTAAAGACTGTACAAAACCAGTGCCTTGTTGGCATCTGTCTGAGCTCACAAGGAACCAGTTCAGCGAGCTAAACCAGCAGAAAATGCTTCATACTGTTGCCCAAAGTCACTTTTCTGACAGCTTAGCTTTGTGGTTGGGCTCATGGTGGGACAGAAAAGCCCCATGCCAAACAAAGGGAAACTGCAGGGGTGCACCACCGGGGCAGAAGATCATCGGAGTGGGGCTGCCCCTTTCTTCCAGCAGCCTCCAGCAGTAGGTATGGGTACATGCATCACATGCCAGAAGGAGACTTTGAGCAAGCCTGGCTCTGCTGGTGAAATCTTCTGCAGTCTCTCCCTCGTACCTTGAGTTTTCCACAGGCAAAATAGGTAGACTGAACCACACTTACCTTTCTAAAGGGCTCTGAGACCACTGAAAGAGCTAGTTAAGAGTGCCAATGAAGCCCATCCTGGAAATGGCCAACCAGCTTCCTACTACAGAAGTTTCTAGCGACACCGTGAATATCACACCACTCTGCAAGCGGCAGAGAGGTGGATGCATCACCTCTAAGCTGTGAAGGTGACTTGTGGATGAAGGAAAGGAGGAGAAAGAAAACTACTTCAGATTCATTCATACCTTTCCCTAGACACTTATTTCCAAAATCAAAAGTCAAAACCAGGGCAATTTGACAGAACATGCTGTGTAATGATCACACAAGCCCCAGTCACTTTGGAGGGGGGAAGACACGCTCTCTTTGCCCTTTGGTGGACTCCCCTAACCACTTCTGCTTCTGTACTGGAACCACACCCAAGTCACCAGGTGAGAGGACACGCAGGAGCTTCTCATATGCATGCAACCACATCTACCACCACAGGAACTTCAAACAGGCTTCATAAATCAATTGCCACGTTACTAATAACATTCCTACAAACACTTCTTTTCAGACAGCTAGTACAAGGTATGAGTTTTACTGTCTTGAAGCAGGCTCAGAAGTTCCACAAGCCTTCTGAGAAAAGGGTAGGGGTTTCCCCTCTCCCTCCCACCAGCACACCAGCTCCCAAACGCCAGGGAGGCACCGAGCCGAGCAACTTGGAACAGGACGCGTGGCAGCAGATCGGCCCAGGAAGAAACAACGCTTGTCTGTCTAGGTAAGATCCCTGCCAGCCTTCCCACTAAAATTAGAAAACAGTCGACAGTACCTTGGCACCTGTCACTTGCTGGAGACAAATCTTCAGCTCTTTCCACTGCCAAAGGGTGGCATTTTGATTTCTGCCTGCCGGCTCCAAGTCACAACGCTACCTTGCTATCGGCCGCGCTCTTTGGCAGAAGACCCCTGCCTGGCATCGGTTGCCTGCTCTGCCCACCACCCAAACAGCAGAAACGGGAGAAAGCCGAACGAGGGTCGGCATGGCCTCAAATGGGCAAAGCTTTCTGGAGGGGGTGAAACAACTTTCATGGACCACAGATTAAAACCTCAGCCTGGCTAGGTCAAGAAGTAAATTCAGTGTGCAAGCAGGCAGGCTCATAATTCACGCAGTTATATCAATATCACATTTTAATCAAAAGATCTCAACCTCTTTCACATAGATCACAAACACTAAGCGTCACAATATTCCTGTGACAGAGGAATGAATTATTGTGCCCACTTTTATTAAAAGTATTTAAGTTGATCTATTACCTATGTAAGTTACAGATATATCCTACTGTCACAATCTCAAACACATTGATCCTCACAAATCTTCTCTGAAGTAGGGAAATGCTATTTTCTCCATTTTGGGTAATTGCAAACTCCAGCGCAGAAAGACTATGTCCAGATGTAAATGATCTAAAAATCCACCTAATCCCTGGGCCACCACTTTCAACTGGCTAGGCATTTCTAAAGGCCTAGAGACACCCAGTAAAAAAAAAAAAAAACAACACTGGATTAGGGAATTAGACAGAATTTAGGCCTAAATTTGGATTGAAAACTGCCCTTAATGCATTTGAGTACCCTTTGTGCCATAGGTCCTTGCAGCCAAGCATGCCATGGGGCTCTTGGCTAGAAACAGAGGCTGCAGCCAAGCATCATGGGGGACAACCCCACATGGGATCAGCTGCACAAGCAGGGCTTCGGGCTGTCAACTCTCAAATCAGCAACCCTCCCTTCATCTATAACTGAAGAAGAAAATACACCAATATCTATAGTAGAAATAGTAGTAATAAAAATTTTCATTGTAGCAAAATGCCCATCCTCTCGGTTAAAGTCCCTATACAGAGAAGTAACTTCTCCAAGAAAAAAAAAAAACTTCCTTGTCTTCCTTATAACACACTATGTTGTGATGATTAGAGAGGTTTACACTGTAGAAATAGCTTCTATGTTTCTTCCTCTCAGTGTTAAGTTTTTTGATTTAATTTATGAAAGTGAAAAATCTCTTGGGTAAAAATTACATCTCTGCTTTTTCTGAGCTACAGAAGGGTACATGTCTGCACAAACATTATAAAGTTGCCACGCTGTTATAGATATTATTGACAAACCTCTTCAAAGAACAATGTTTTCTGTCAGATGTGAAATGCAGCATGTTTACACAAACAGAAAATAAGATGATGCTCCTCACCCTACTGTTCTAAGTTTACACTTTATGAAACTATCATTAGGTTGTTATATTACTATAAAAGGTTGAAAACAAAATACTGCTTTCAGAAAATTATACAAAACACACAGGGTTTTTTTATATATATTCAGGTCTCATTTACCCTTATATTTGACACAAATGAAAATAAAACAGCATTTTATGCTCCTGGAAATGACAATATCATGTTATCTAGATAAGTAACACAAAGCTATTATTGAAATTCTGATAGCATTTACTTTACTGGTAAAGGAAAATTACCTGTAATGCATAGTTTAAATAATTACTTTTAAACAAAAGCTTCTTTTCTACATCGCTTATTTATCTTCTGAGACCAGCTCAGCAGGGATATGTATTTTATTAAAATTGCCTTCAGACTGCTAATGGCAGGGTGTGTGTTCACACAGGAAAAAGGATGGCCATTTGACTCCCGTTCCTAATATTGGGAGTTGGTCCAGGCACTGAAGAGCCAGAACTCTGCTGTGCATTTGAGTAAGTTAGCAACACTCAGCTTGCTAATGATACTGGCGACAGCATTTCAGAATTATGGGTCAGACCAACTGGAAAGCTTATAATTGTGCTTACAGCAACAAAAGAAAGCTGTTCTGAAATGTCTTTTATTGATGTTTCACTTGATATCAAATCTCCTGACTGGAAGTTATTTTGTAAGCTCATGCCCCACATTTCGCTGTGCTCTTTTCTCTCGTGCTCAACCTGGGATGTTCCGTGTGCCGCATCAGGAAATGGTATAACAACTGTGAGCTACTCTGTGGTGAGTTTATGTGGCAGATAACCAACACAAATCATCCAGGTAACTTTCTGGTAGATCTTGTTTCCTCTCAGAGGAAGCCACAGTCAAAATTTGCTTTGATCCACAAAGCGTAGGCACTGAAACCTGAAGTCCTGCTTCCGGAGAAACGATAGAGCAAACACACACCCGCACCCATGGCTACAGCTACAAGCCCTGGGCACGACGGGTTTCACCTGCCCCACGGGAACAGGGGCGTCCAGCTTGGTTTGGTCATTTCTTTCCATCACCACCAAGCCACCACAAAGCGTACACATCTACATTCCCACATCCTTGCACTGAGGAAATCAATTTGCTTGATTAAATCATTCAATATTTATATGTAATTACTTATTCACACAGTTAAATTATTGTGTTTAACATCTTTTTCTTTAAAGTGATTAAAACTCTAGAAATCAAAACCTACAATTTTTCGCATGAGCAAACACTACAAGTGCTACTTACACTTCAGAACTGAATTTGGTAAATGAAGTTGTCTCTTTCCTTCATTGAACAGGTATCTGACTGGAAACAGAAAAACGAGACAAAATCTTCCTTGAGTTTTGTAAATGACTACAATATTGGCCGAAGACAGAAAGCAGGATTTGTCCATGCACTGACGCAGTAAATTTCAGTGAAGCTTAGCAGCTCCATGGAGCTGACATTCGCTGCAATTTTAACTAACTTGTAAGTTAGTTAAGGAAAACCACAAAAAGTGTTCACTAGCTGATTTTCACAGGTTCTGAGGTGCCCACGCACCACGTCAGCTTCAGAAGGAGACTTACTCATCACCTCTGAAAAACAAGCCAGGTGCACATTGTTTCCAGGTAAGCTGGACCAACACCTCCCAGCAGAAAGTAACATTACTAAAACACACAGAGAAGGCTGGAAAGCCAGATAAAGCTCTTGACTCTTCTTTTTTTCTCCAAATAAAGAACATTTCCTCTTTCAGAAAATGAAAATCTTAACACCCACACCTAAGCCTCAAAGCCAAAGAAAGGCAAATCTTTTCAGAAACCCTGTCCCTCAGCTGCCCTCAGCCCCTAACCAGATACACCAAGGCTGCTGAGATCCTGCAGACCAGGACTGGAAACAGCAACAGGATTTCCCACAGAGAAGCATGAATGAGCTTTTAACTACTGATTCACTTATTCCCAGTATCTGGTTTTCAGAAAGAAAATCATGCACCTATCGCTACATGTACCCATGTGCAGGCCACACATAAAAAATAACTTGTTCACAGGAGGAAGGCAGAGGAATCACTTGCCTTCAAGGGCAACTTAGCAATGCTTTTTAATTAGGGGAACTTCTTGTTTTAAAAAATGTGTTTCTAAAGAGCAAGCAAAATCATTAGCAGAAAAATTACCAGGAGCACTCTGACCTAAAGAGGTAAAAAGATTCCAGAGACGCACATATGAAATTTGCTCATTTGTAAGAGGAAATCAAAAACAAGCATATAAGCCACCGGAATACAGTTTCAGATCCCAAGCAGATTGATCCAAGGCATTTTTAGATTTACAACATTTCTCCGAGACCCTAGGGCCACCTTCTCACTCCCAATGTCCTCAGCAGACCCAGCAACACTGCTTTTAAAGTCACATAATTTTCATTGCTCATCATATATAGGCAAGAGATTGCAACCCATCCCACCTAATGAGATAATCAAATCCATCAAGACTGCTTTAAAACATCTGGTCTAGGTTGCATTGAAACTTTTTTTTTTTTGTTAAAAAAAAAAAAAAAAGAGAGAGACACAAAGCAACAGTTTCTGCTTGTCAGAATGGGACACGTGAAAGGACATTTCACGCATGTTTTCTGGTGCACTCAGCTTCTTATTTCCCATTTGGTCTCATTTTCGTGGATATACCACACTGGTGGGTGTAAAATAAAGAGTCAAAAAAGAACCTTATCCTAAGTCTCTTCAGTGCTATAAAATCATCCTACCTCCTTCTTAGGCAACAGTTCTTGCAGTTGAAACCCATAAAGACATAACAGTAAGCACTCTTGCATATGAACACTCCGACAAAAATCACAATATGATTTGGACTTACTTATTTGATGTAAATAGGATACTCTTTAGACCTGGTAGGTCTAATGATCAATCACACAGAGGTATCCACTAACAAGCCACTCATGAAGACAAGCCTCAGCCATGGGTTTTTACAAAAACTAGCATAAAACAAAACTAAAGCCATCCATGCAAACAGAAGATTCAGATCTCAAAGTTCAAGATGACACAGAAAACAAATGATGTGCAAGAACAGGGGCTTCCTCCCTCTCACAGCCACATTCAAAAATGCATGCAAATATTGTGAGCTTGCAGATTACCGATTTAGCAGTTGGTTTCATTTTGAGACCTTTTTGGAGGGGAAGTAATATATTAAATAGCAGTTCCTCCCAACCCACTTCCCACCGTCACCACACAAACAGACTCAGATTCTCAGGTTGACCAAAACCATATCTGCAACAGAAAAGGGCATTATAATGCCTGAGAACATTTATATTATTTACCAAACCAGAAAAAGAAGAAAATCTGAGGCAAGCATACAATCTCAGACAAACTCCTTTTAATTGTTTCATAGAGCTACACTCTCCAGCCTACAATGGGTTTCCAAATTGCAGACTGCACATTTAATGTGCTTTACCACATCTGCATGGAGGACCAATAACCACTTCTTTCTCATTAAAATCATATAGAGGGAAAAGTCATTAAAAAAATTATACTTTACTCAGGAAAAGGTTGAATAATTTGTTTTTAATGACTTCAAGACAACCTATTCAGGAAAGATACCAACATCCCCCCTCTTTCAATCTCTGGCTGCTTTTCCTTTGCATCAGTAAGACAAGTTCTGCCACATGGCTCAAACCTTTTTATAGACTAATCTTTCTACTGTCATTTTTTTTAATGTTAAATTAAACCGCAGAGATAAACAAGGGTATATATGTCATACATATATTTGTATATACATGAACATGTTGTATTTGACAGTTGCCTTTTCCACCTTTTCCATATCACTTGTTACCACTTTAGCTGAAAAAATCTTCGTAGCAGAATCCGTGTCTTTCTATTCTTACTTACACTTGTATTCCAAATTTGATCAGAGTCTATAGTAACATCATGTTTATATGCAAAGGAACTATAACAAGAAATCGCTCGCTATTCCTATTGTGTAGAAGGGCACATCTATGGAAATCAAAAGGAGCACATCAAAAGATAATTTATAAATTTGAGAGTTTAATGTATCCTGACAAAAGGCAGTGGAAACTGAAGCTGAGCCTGAAGAATTATCTGAAGTCTGCCACACTTTAACTACCAGTTCATAGCAGACAACTAAACTGTTATTAAAAAGCACAGAAATTGAGCTTTAATATTAAACATATGACCCAGCACACATAGGGAGACAGCCTGATGCATTCCATTGGTTTGGTTAGAGATGATGTAACTTTGCAGCAAAAAACAGATGCCATTATATGGTTTTGAAAATTTCAAGAAACAAAGAAAGCATTTGCAAATTAAAAAAAAAAAAAAAACCCCACACAAAAATCCCAATCACACCACCCATCCAAACCCAGAAGATACATTCTTTCAAACCAAACAACACATCCCTAATCATCTTCATGTACATTTTGTTAGGGGTCTGTTAGTAACATACACAGTGAAAACACAAATACTTAATTCTCAGACCAAAAGTTTTGCAACTAAGATTCTATTTTTACAGTGTTGCCATTCAGTTCGTATTGACGAGTTTCCTCATAAGTGCTAGAGACCAAATTATTTCAGATTAGAAAATTATTTATTCTCTTATCAGCCACGAACTTCTTTTGACCTCTGAGTTTGAGCCAAGCTTGCTCTATGTGCCTGCAAGCTCTCAGTCACAGGAGTTATGTATTTCTCATGTTATGTGGTGCTAGAAGCCCCCTTCAAAAAGCAGCACAACTCCTCTATGCTGAGCGCTATGTGGATGAGTAAAAGAGGCACTTGTTACCCCACAGAGCTTATTATTCCCACGCCAGACAAAAATGACACGTGGACCCAGCAGGGAATTTCAAACAGTGCAATACTCATTTTGGTATTATTTACGTCTTCTGGACCTCCAAATTCAAATGTATTCTCACAAATTTGTGGGGTGGGAATCAAGGATTCTTGCTGGAGTGTGCTATGAAGAAAAGGCAAAGAAGCAGAAATACATCAGTTACTCCCGGTTTGAGTAACTCTGTCTTTTAGGGCAGAGTCACTGAAGTCTCACTCAGGCACATCTTATTTATCAATAGCTTTGCCTCAGTAAGAACCCAGGAAAGACAGCAGGGCAATTTATATAATTGATTGGATCAGTAGCTACACCTGTTATTAAGATTACTTGACACAAGCGATTAAACAACTACCTGCAGTTGTTCATACCCTGCCAATATTTTGCCATTTCAGCTGATTTATCTATGATGCATGACTGCCTCAGGCTGAGTGTTTTGGAAATGGTACAACTTTTTCCAAGAACAAGGTTAAGGAATATTATGCTTAAAATTCTTCGAGCTCTTCCTCTGAAAAAAAACCAACAAACCTCCAGCTCTTCAAGCTTTAGAGGAAGGTTTGAAATCTGGCAGTCTGGCTGTGGCTTTTGTCCCCAAGAAAAGCCTTTTGTCCCCAGATGTACCTCAAGTGAGCCCTTAGGTAACTGCAGTTTGCAAAGACAGTTCCTAATGAGGAGTGTGTGGCTTTCCTAAGTTGTTATTGTGCTCTCAGCGCAGTTTTCATATGAAAGCAAGTGTTGCTTCTTGATTATAGCGTATTTCACCCCCATCGCAACTAAAAGCCACGTAGAACAGGAAACGAGACTGAAGTAACTAAATGAGTCTTCAAGGGGGAGAGTGCAGTGAAGTTACAGATATCACACAAGTACCTCAGTAAAACATCTCTTGAAATAATGCAAACACCAGCGCAGCTGCCCACACAGCAGCTTTGTCCAAGTAGCTCACATGCGTTGCCACCTATTATAATAGTTTATTATTATTTATTTCCCAGCCTTCACGGTATTTCTCCTCAAGCCACCCTCCTGCAGCAGGGAATCAGTTCTGCCCCCATCGCAGGTGAGGAACCAGGGAAGGGAAACATGTGAAACACGTACCCGCGGTTACACAGAAATGCTGTAAAAGGAACAGGGAACTCAACCCGACTGTGCAGGTCTTGATCCCCCAGAGCCGCGCCAACTCGCTGCTAATTCACATCAGCACTTTCAGAAACACCTCACCAGCAAGTAAGAAAACACACCTCTTACCTGCCAAGTCTCCGAGTTTAAATGCTAAACTTCTTTTCTTTTTATTTTCTTCTGTTTCCAACACTGAAGGCAGGGAAGGGAAAGAAAAGAAGAAGAAAAAAAAATACATCATGGAAGAGCCACAATTATCTTGTTCAAAACCTTTTTCATATTCACTACAATGTTTTATTCCTGAGCAAAAATCTTAGGGAAATAAGTGAGGTTTCTCCACTTTTCACAAAATTCAGGTCAGGCCCTTAGAAAAGCTCCCTAAAATACGAGATGCTGAATCGGAGCACAAGACCTGCGGCATGTGGAGGAGTGGGGGATCTCGTTACAGGAAAACTAAATTGAGGGAAGCAACAGGTATTAAGGAAAAGATGAGGACTAGGATCCCAGTAAAACAAGGTGCTTATTCACAGAACTGTAGGAATATATGTAACTTTAATCAGAAGTTTGTGCTGAGACGGACAGAAACTCACACAGGAACCCTGAGGGTCTGCAGAGGGGAAAAAATGAGAGAGAGGAGCAAGTGGGAAACTGAGCCACAGTCAGCTGAAATAGATAGAAAGACTGACAGCAATTTCAGTGGATTTTGGATCATACTCAAAGCAGCAGAAATTTAAAAAAAATGCAGCAGGAACAGGGAGAATAAATGAGAGGGCAGATTAATAATTCCAAGAAATATTATTAGCACAACTTAAGAATAGCTAGGGAATTGCAAGAGGAGGGTTAGATTCTGCTCTTCAGGCTCATAAATCCTGGCTTGCTCCATCAAAATCAATGGAATAGTTTTAGATTTACATGAGTGTAACTAAGAACAAAATCAAATTAAAGAGTATAGAGTAACTGGAGAAAAACCAAGCATTATTGAGCGTTCCAACACTGGGAGGCACTCAGATACTATAGTGCTGAAGGCCACGTTAGTAGATTGATTAAATGATTGATCCATCAGTAGGAGATTTGTCCAATATAGGCAGAAAACAGAGAGCTCAAGTCAAGACTACTAATCAGCTATTATTTATGTTTTCTGTATGCTACAAACATACAAAGGAGATGCCTTATAAAGTTTGAAGTAATAATAATTCTCAATTATTTTCCACTTGAGATTAGTTCTAACATTTTTCTTCTACATTTTAAAGGTGTTTTGTAAAAGTATTTTGAAAAAACTTTTCATAACAAAAGCCCAGGCCCTTCAGGTTCTCGTTTAGATCATCTCTCCTTGAGTCTTACAGACTGATACCAAACACTACAAAGCCTAAACCCAGAGTCATTTATACTAGGACACACACACTGTTTTTCTTGGATGAACAGCTGAGACTGTTCTCTACACTTCACTGCTAGGCTCATTGTGAATTTTGTATATGACAGTGTGAAAGTAGCGGTTTCTTTTCAACAGTTTTATGCTCCCACAAACAGATCAGTTTCTTTCAGACACCTACTTTCACTAATGCATTGCCATTCCGTATGCCATGTACACACTGCCTCTGTTCTAAAAACACAAACCTTAATAAAAACCAAAGCTCTTACTTGAGCTAATCTTTCTTACCTCTTATTTACTTCTTACTTCCTTCTAAAATCACTGCAATTATCACACTGTACCTAAGTCCTTACCACTGGGATTTCAAATTACTCAAACATAATCTAGTTTTATTACAAATAAAAAAATATTCCCCCAGTCTCCCTTTCATTTCCATGTTTAGTCCACAAAATCCACCCATTTCTAATGATACCTGCAACAAAGCTAGTCACATTTTGTGATATCTCCGTCACCCACATGCACACATTTTTTCACTTTTTAGTATCTGGCCTACAGGCACAGAGAAGGCTACTACTAATAACCCAAGGAAATCTTTTTAAGCTCAAATTGTAGAGATTTATGTTTAAATAAGTGAAATAAGAGGTTCTATCTAGTTCCTGCTCCCACAAATAGAATTAGATTAATAACTGCAAGTTCAGTTCCTGTATTCCAACTGGTAATCAGACCATTTAAAAAACCCACATATTTTTGTTCGGGGTGGTTTCGGTTGGTTGGTTGGTTGTTGTTTTGGGGGGGAGTGGGGGGTGGTGTTTTAGGTTTTTTGTTTTGGTTTGGTTGTTGGTTTTTTGTTGTTTTTTTTTTTTTTCTTTAAGTAAGTTTATAAAAGATAAAATAATTTTACAAAGGCCCATTAAGGGAGAATACTGAGTTCTCTGCAGAGATGATGATGTGCTTGGCTGGATTATTTTCTTGCAGGGTCTATCCAGACTTTTGAAAGCATAAGGCAACAAGAACAAGAGGGAACAGTTCCTACAATGCTGTGGAGCAGTAAGCAGAGCTAAACCCTCCCAATATGAAAGGTGCATTTGTGTTTCATATATGTGCATTTATAGCAGCACTACAAACACAGCACGACACACAAAACACTAACTTAGCATTATTCTATTGGTTTTTGTATCACTGATGACTGCAAAGACACAGATCTTATTCCAAGGTCTAATGATCACAAGCGCCATTATTACTATCATTATATGTCAACCTATTCTTAAACGCAGTTTCAGAAAGAAACAACATTTCATAGCATTTCCCTGGAGCTACAATGCGTTCCGATTCCCAGTGGTCGGATGCAGTATGATCAGAAAGATGTGATCCAAAATGCTGTGGGAGGGAACTTCAGAAGGTTCTACCAGGGTATTTATTTGAGCATGTTTGCTCACCTTTCCTTAGACATTACGCTTTTAACTATATTAAATCTATCATAGGTTAGTAAATAGGCCATCAGTGCATGTACTTCTGACCAAAAATCAGAGCTCCATGTCTTGGGCATAACAGTATTTCTACCTGAGAATTATCATCTGCTGCATAGAGGAAACGGAGCAGAAAACTTGCATGTAAGTTACCATTTCCCTTTCTTTCCTCTCCCAAAAATAAAAAAATTAAGACATTGTGAAAGGTTTACAGTAAGACCCATGCAAAACTTTCACCACAAAATGTAAAAATCCCTCATGCTTCATTACAAATCTGAAAAACATGACAGTATCAGCAGACAACTTTCACACAGCGATTAAGAGTGTTAATATGGAAACTAGAGAAAAGCTCCGAGACTGAGAAAGAACTATGATTTTAAGAAAAAAGTATTTGAATCAGCATGTTTTCACATGCTGTGTCCAAGAGTCAGGGAAAATTAATATTTTCAGAAACTGAAAACCATCTCAATGAGCAAGAACTCTTGCAAACCAGTAAAAAAAAGTAATTTACATACCCTCTCAGACAGCCCCAAATGTATGTTTAATAGCAGTATATCTTTATGTGCAAACAACTTGTCTCAATAGCTGGAAAAACTTCATCATTCAAAACGATTTCAAGGTGGTTCTGGAAATCCTTCCAAAATTAGGCTCTAATTTATTATACCTTGGAAAAAAAACAACACAAAGTGCACCGCCTACATTAACAATCCACAAAAATAGCATCTGGGTTTCTGGTTCTATTTTTGTGGTCAGCAAGAATTTACTCTGAAGTAGTCCAACTCACTTCAGTGATTCCACTGCCAAACAACCCTGGGATACACGTTTTTCTGTTTTTCAGAAAAAACAGCAAACTCTCAAAGGCTGGGACTGTCTTCATGCAACTTGTCCCTGAAGTTCCTGCTGCAGTGGGACTTCTAGTTCCCACCTGCAGTTTCATGGAACTGCTATCTGAAATGCTACAGGAGAACACTTGAGCACCTCTCAAGCTTTCATCTTTTTCTTCAGCATTGACAATATGCATTTAAGGAAGAAAAGTACAAAGCTGGACACTTGGAATCAGAGAATCATTTAGGTTGGAAAAGACCATTAAGGCCAACTGTTGGACTCAACCATCTAACACTACCAAGCCCACCACTAAACCATGTCCCTAAGCATCAAATCTACGTGTCTTTTAAACACGTCCAGGGATGGTGACTCATGCACTCCCTGGGCACTCTGTTCCAATGCCTGACAGCCCTTTCGGTGAAGAAATTTCAACTTGAACCAACAAAAGACTGAAGGAGTAGCTCAAAGGAATAAACTGCTCTGTTCATCCTTTAGTGAGGTGTTAACACTGACAACCCAAGAATAACAATAACAAGGTTGAAGTTTAAAATATTTTGAACTTCATATAAAAATTAAAAAAAAAAAAAGAACAGGTTGTACGAAGCACTATATGATTTCCCACTCTCATGTTGTAGGCATGTGGCATTTGAAAGTAAACGTGTTTAGCCTCCTCCCATCTAACAAGGAACCAGCCTCACAGAGCCTAACACAGTACAACCACCACCCAGAGAAGAGGGGAATGAATTCAAGTGGCTTGAAGTTCAAAAATAACATCCCACTTGAGCGACGTGCATGAGTGGAGCTGATTTTGCAGGCAACCTCAGAATGGCATTTACACCCTTCTCTACACTCCTCTGCTCTCACTACAATACTTGTACACAAAATTTCTTAAATCAGATATGGCAGAACCAGTAATAATCCGTTTGCACTCTGAGTGAGCTTGGCTCAAACCAAATGAATTCAAACAAGAGCAGAAGCAAGCCACAGACTGCCAGATTTTTAATATCCTCATATTTTCTAGTAACGGTGTAATTGTAATTAATGTTTACTTTGTTGTGTATTCTATAGTTGAGTCTTTAAAGTCCTCTGGGATCCCTTCAGGATATACAGCACTATATAAATATAAGTTGTTATTATCAAATAACAATCATCAGCCATTTAAATTATACAATAGCTACCTGATTATACTTAACTAGGTTAAAGTTCTAATAAAAATGATTACATATAATCTAAATTAAAGATATTTTTCCCCAGTTCAAAGAACTCAAAAGTTCTTTGCATTGAGTATGCAAGTGCCATGCAACACCTGATTCTGCAGTAATGAAATCAGTTAGGATCTTTGCTGTTGCTTTCATCAGAAAGGTGATGCTTGGTAAAGTCTTAAATATCTTAACAATTCTGCCCTTCTGAAGCAGTAAAATTAAGATTTGTTTCCCAAAATGATACAGTATTCATCCTTACCACTAGTATTGATTCTGAGGCATCTATAACAGACATTTTGGCTGTAGCACCAGTTTTATGTACACTGTATGCCTGAGAAATTATTCCAACATAGCACAGAGATCCCCAGGCCCACACTAAACCAGTTAACTTGGTTCTGGTGCTGCCAATTAGCGCAGCGTGGAACATGAAGAAGGCAACTGACCCTTCCTCTCCATGGTCAGACCTCCCAACCTCCTCCTCTTCGATGATACATCTACAGGGACACTGCCTCCAAAATATTTACCCTTAGTCTTAAACATGAAATAGGCCACGAGATAGCAACCATGAGAGATATCTTCGGATGCAGTAGATTCTGGAAGTGCTGTTGTCAGGCATACTTCAAAACCCCCAAATCACACCATGAGTGATAAGGCACAGTGACATTTTATACATGAACTGTTGTAGAAGATTATTTACTTGGCTTTGAACTGTTAGAAATCACATCTTCAAGCTTTGAATCCACTGGGGAAAGAACTAATTCATCTGAAAGTTTAACATATGAAAAACATGACTCCAGGACTTAAGGTTAAAGAAAACCTTGCTTTTGCTCTCTCTTAATAAATACCACAAGACTGGGGGGTGGGGTGTGGGTGGATATACATCTTTTCTGGCTGACCTCTGCCAAGTCATTTCCCTTGCTTCAGGTTTCTCATCTGTGGAAGGCGGGTAATGGTATTAACCTCATTACTGATGAATAGCGTAAATGGGTCTACATTATATTTCAATGCTAATAGATCATCCTGTGGACCTTTTGGTATCAATTACAAAAAAAAAAAAAAAAATCCAGAGTCAAGGACCTATTGGCAAGTGATGAGTAACCCAACTTAAATTCAGCTGCAGGGGTTAAGAACACAGCCCAGGATCCCTCCCGCAGAGATGGACAGACAGGTCAGAAAGGCCTAATGGTGGCTCAAGCATTTTTGCTGAAAAGCATCTTTCTGTGCTGACTACAAAGGCAGGCTCAGATGACAACGTTCAAAATCTAGTGATCTCAGAAAAGTGCCTAATGTTTGGCTAATGTTAGTGTGGATGAACCTGGAGCCATAATTTTAATCAGTTCTCGATTCCTCTGATTTTTTTTTCTTTTTTTTTTGGGGGGGGGGGAGGGGGGGAGGGGAGGCAGGGTGGAGCATGTGGAATCTAAGGTTTGATCTGAAATTCTCTTATTTTCTTGTCTCCTGCCCAAAATGTTTTGGTTTTGCTTTGTTTTGGTTTTTTTTCAATTGAGAAATTACAGTTGGTTGATTTTTACGGGAAAAAACTGCTTAAAACATTACCTTCAGAAAATAACTTCAACAATTTCTCTCACCAGAAGTAGAAATATTTTCTTTAAAAACTGATAATTCAAAACAAAAATGTTCAATTTTTATGTTAAAAAAAAAAAAGTTCATTTTCATTTTAAATGAAAATACCTGAAGTGAGAAAAGACTGCAAACCTTTGAGAACTGAACATGAATTCTCTAAGATGTGGGCTAAGATCACACTAGCTGAAGACGCCTTTCTCCAGCACCTCAAATAACAACAATGATAATATGCCATAGACCTTTCGCATACACTCAATGACTTAAGTGGCACTCTGCCAACTTCCACCAGCTGAGAGATCTGTGACAGAAGCCCCAGCTGAAATCAGGGCTCCCTTGCAGGAACCTCTCTATACACACAAAAGCAAGAGACAACCCTCACAAAACAGTTTTTAATTTAAAAGGTCAGCATAACCAAAAGACGAGAAGTAAAGATTATTATTAAGGAGACCGTATGTGCCTGTTGTAAAGTGACAAGAAATCCAGGGAAAAGGCAGGCATGGATGTCTTGAGTTCTGAGTTCCCAATGCTAGTTGGGAACATTAGTTCCTTTCTTAAGGCCATTTCTAGCAGTCAGGAGAGAAGTAAAAATTTAAAAAATTAATAATAACCAAGCATTTAAGTACAGTAGTCAGATATTAAAACTCCACATATATCAGCTAACTTTGATGTAAAGTGTTACCCACTGGTCTTTCCTGCTTGCTGAAGCACGCTGTTGGTAGGGTTCTCCAGCTGCAGACAGCAGTGGATGATCATACCCACATGCACGCACAGCTTTTCCCTGAAGCACAAGTCCTCCATCGGCATCACCTTTGGTTAGACACGTCTCTCTATAACGTGCCACCAGAAGAGCAGGAGGTGCTATCCATCAGTGGAGCCACAATACGCCCTGATACACCAGTTAGTTACCAGGAGCTGGAAGGCTAAATCAGGGGTGATATCTTGAAGCGGGAAAAGGCTCTAAGAGGTGTGGGGAGGAAACAGGAGAAGGGTGGGGGTGGTATGAGATCCATAGTGTTGTTCTACTGGAAGGACACGGCATGTCATAACGAATTACCATTAATTTGCACCAGCAGTACAGTTAGATTGAGACCAGCAAGCAACAATGACAAACAGCACTTGCAAGATCACATAATGAGGGGGCAAGGCTGTTTCACTGGAGCTGCTACACTCAATTAATGGACAAGGCTTTTAATGGTGCTATGCACAACCAAAGCAATTTTGATTACTTAGAACTAAGTCTCCCTTTAGAATGAGTCGGAAGCTGAAATAGTTTTGGGTTTTTTTTCTTTTTAATATAATTTATCTACAGAGTATTTGAATGGTAATAAGCTATCTGAAAGCTAGACACATTAGCCTCTGTTGGTGCCTAAGTAATGCCAAAATAAACTTTTTAAAGTAAGTTCAAATAGTATCTATTCCAGCAAATAAAACCAATAAAAAGACAGCAAGCAATCATTACTATGCTAAAAGGGAGGGCCAAATTTGGCACTTATTCGTGATGACTTAACGCTGAAACTTTGAAAGAACAGTAAGAGTTTCATGACAGTGTGCTCAGATTTAGAGTAGCAGCATGCTTTGCTCACATCTTCTTGCCCTTCTCCTGAGCAGTACATAAAATTTTCTTTGTTCATTTGTTTAATGCAAGTTTTGGACAGCTGATGTTTAGGAAGTATCAGTTGATCCCAAGAAACTCAAAAAATCTGAGCAAAGTCTGTTAATGTTCATTAAATTTTTCTGAGTTATTTCTACCTGCTTAGTCCAAATCTTAGTTTCTACTGCTGAAAGTGGAGTTGTACAAATAACTGTGG
The DNA here is from genome assembly GCF_963082525.1 of Nesoenas mayeri. NCBI lineage: Eukaryota > Metazoa > Chordata > Aves > Columbiformes > Columbidae > Nesoenas > Nesoenas mayeri. Next base: position 77,974,784 of record NC_137541.1, read on the forward strand.
CTTAAGAATACTTTTGATGGGCAAAAGAAGGTGCTGCCCACAGTTCAGAAGTAAATACTCCGAACAAGATGCTGCTGCCAAACTCTCCTTATCATTGTGTCATAGGGATTAAAGTATTTCCCAAGATCAGGAGGATCTGAATTTAAATTAGACATGATTAGGAGCAAGGATCCGCGTATGCACCATATCCTAATATCTGCCCTAACCACTGACACATCAGGATCTACTCATCAGTCACTCCAGTTGAAGCTCTGCATACGCACTTATATTTTCCTTGGGATAGGGAGCAGAGCCCAGTTGCCAGTTTTTCACAGGGATCAGCCTGCTCACAAACCTATAGAACCTGTTTGTCCCTCCATGAACATGTATGCATGAGTGCATCTATATAAAGACTAAAAATGGAATACGAGAAGAGGAAAAACTACATTCAAGACCTTTCTTCAACTTATGAAGAAAGAGGATATGAACACTGATCTCCTGTGTGCCTCTGAGCAGTCCTCAACGCTACGCTCTGTAGTTACCGAGTCTCCTTGGAAATCCCAATAAGTCAAAATGCTTTGTTTCATATGCATTGAAATGAATCATTTTTATGTTCAGAATTTTATTTTCATGTTTATTTTGGCTGAAATTACTTATTAGATTTGACCCAAATTTCTGAAGAACTTCAGCTGCTTAGAAACTGAATTTTTGGATGCATAAATTTGTTTCTGTGGAAAAAACCTCCACCCAAACATGCAATGTTTCACTACTTCATTGGGATTTCTTACAAGTGGGTGAAGTGGATTAGGGGAGTGGGTTACAGTTGAGAGAAAGGGATTCCTTATCAAGAGATTGTTTATCACTTGCACTCTTCTGTATATGATCTAGCACAAAGCTGGATTTTTCCACCGGCCTCTGAAGCACCAGGTACTGCCCAGTTTTTGTGGCAGGGTACCCAAACCGACAGAGCACACATCTGATGCATTAAGGACACAAAGTGGATATAGGCTTTGCCTAAAGCACAGAACCAGAACATTTTAAACTGCTTCATTTTTCAGCTCCAGTACAGCTATGTATGTATAATTTATTTAAGATTTGACTCAGCAGGGTAGCCGGTTGCAATCAGCATATTGTTTTTGTGAAGGTTCCCCCCTATTGCCCCTTAAACAGATTTTAACTGTCAGTATATTGGCCTTTTGAATTTTTGTTTTCATATACCATGAGCTATTTGAACATACATTATTATATACTAATCATCGCTTGTCCAATTTTTTTTGAGTCTTACAGGCGACAGCAGAGAACAAGAAATGCAATTTAGTTAGAACTTCAAAGCAGTGTTTCGCTATCATCCAAACTGGGGCTCTTTTATGCTTCTCTCACTATTTGGTTTTAAAAGTGAAAGGAAACCAGTTGCTGAAATTTGTTCTTTCAAATTTCCACCCACCTCCTCCTCTCAAAGGAGGGGCTTTATGATAATAGATAGGCTGATCTTGAGATCAATCACAGATAAAGATGTATTTACTGTCCTCAGATAGTCATAGTATTGCTTACATTCACATGAATTAAAGATTGCCTAAATCCTGCCTCTGAACATTTCCAATCTTTAAAAAGATAGAGATCTATATTTGAATTTCATATCCATCTCATATCTCTATAGTAGGATGAACAAAAATACCCAATTCAATCACACCTGAACTCTATAAAAACTGGATCTTCCAAGATTTGATGTCATCCTGTGGACTTGTGTACATAATGAACCAACCCTGAAAAACTACTGCAGAACAGCTCCACTCCACACTCACCCTTATTCCTTTTCAGGAGTGCCTTTGTATGGTTCAGGTTTGCTTTTGAAGTGGATTAAACTAGACTGCATATGACATTTTTAGTGGTGAAGCAAAGTGCCCACAACAGGAACTAGTGGAGAACAGTGTTGTGCTTCAGTACGTAATCAAACTTGTTCAATCATGATCTAATACAGGGTAACCCTGAATAATACGATATGGTATAAAAAGATGCTGTGTGCTTGATGGAAAAAAATCATAGTGAAAAAATTAGATGGTTTACATTGTGCAGAAGGTCATATTACTGCAGATATTCAGAATGGTTCCTTTACAAATTAAAATACACAGATTTGCCATGTTGCCTGTTTCTCAACTTAAATTCCAGATTTGAAAATCCCTGTGCTACAGGTGCAGTGGGGATAGCATCTCAGCACAAGCAGGACTGGCATGATGAACTTCTACTTTTCATATAATATTTCTCCAACCATTACTAGTGGTCCTGGCTACTCCTTCTTGCTCATCCTCTCATCCCTTCCCCCTTTCTTTTTGATCAAACAGTCCAGCCTGGACCCAAGACAACTTTTGTTAAAATTGATTTAGTTCCATAAAAAGAAAAAGAAAAGCTTCTCCAAACAAAATCTGAAACAGCAAATCCACAGAATCTTTGACATTTAACTAAGAAACTACCAAAACAAGTAAAAATTATTTTAAACTTTCACACAATAGGAAAAGTTCATCTGAGCAGAGCAACTGGTAGTGGAGCAAAGAAAAAGAAACTGAAAAAGGTTAAGGTTTTTCTGTATGAAGACAGTAACTCAAATACACACTCAGGGGGGACAGTTACACATATGTTTTCGAACGAAAACTCTAACCTGGCATGATTAATTTTGGCCTTAGTTTTGTCAAAATATTGGAGCCCATATGGCACAGAGCAAATAATTTTACATTTTTATTTTAAACCTCTATGAGTTTTTCTTGTCTATTCCCTTCTCTTCCACCACACACACTGGCAGCCACTACCAATACGCCAAATGCCAAATCAACCCTGCAAGCTGGCTGGCACAAGCACCCTACAATACTGGCACACGTTTCCCCTTGCAGGGGGATTCTCTCTGAAACCCTGTGGCACATCCAAGCAGCCCTGCTTAGCAGCTGAGGACCCTGTCTACCCCAGTCACGTCAGCAACAGGGTGCCTTGACTGTGAATGAGCTGCCCATTTCATTACGCTTAAAACAGATAAAACAATGAGACTTCGCATTGGTGCATCAATTCTCCCCTCCTGCCCCAAAGAATCAGTCTGCGCTTTATAATATCTTGGTATCCAGCAACAGAGAAGCATTGCTGCTGCAGAAAGAGAGGATGCAAATTGCTGCAACACGAGTAGGGGAAAAAAAAGACACACACAAAAAAGACTTCACTTGGGCGAGCTGATCAAACTCCTGCACCTAGACCTTGCTCCATGGAACATAAATGCCTAACTGGAGCAAAAACACGTCACTCCTTTGCCTCTTGTCCAAAAGACCTTCAGTCAGCTGGAGGGAAATCAGGGACATGGAAGGCTTTGCTGACCCTGTCATGATTCAAACTGGTACTCAAGGCTTAAATACTAAATCATTCCCTTTGCTGCCCTTTCTGTGTTTTGTTTGTGGTGGTGTTGGTTTGTGTTGTTTTGTTTTGGTTTTCTTTCCATATGCACGTTGCTCTAACCCATGCCATAATCTTTTTTATATGCATATATGTAAAGATTTTAATTAGGTATTCGTTCAGAGTACAACACAGCAAGCTCCTTAAATAAGAAGAGAAGTAATACTACTGTTAGACAAAGACCTTGAATCAACACTGGAAAGCCAAGCACACTATACTGAACCAAAGGTGCATATACCTTTTAATTTGTCTTCCATACTTGTACATTAAGTTCATGGCCAAGGGTGAATCCAACCTCCCAGTGTGACACATCCTCTGCAGCTACTGGAACTGTGCCCAGGTCTTCAAAATGGCCCTGATAGCAAGATCAGAATAATACCCCTTTTTCACTTGTAGCAGAAAGTGGTGAATCGCTGTTTGTGACAGGCTGTTGTGAAGGACTTCTGGAGCATTTCTGAGAAAGAAAAATTTCTTGAGGTACATTTTCTGACCATGTACAGGCCAGAGGAGCTTCTGGAGGGATGCTGTGCAGCCACAGCTGCTCAGAGGTCCTCACATCAGCACAACGTCTGCAAGCGGAGAAAGACCCCACTCGTTGCTCTTCCCTTGAAACGTGGTGAGGAGCTCAGAAGCCACCAACAGCCTGCGATGCTGAGGAGATGGTCTGCAAAATTTGATACTACCTGGAGCTCCCAAAGTGCTGGAGGCTCCCTGCCAGAGCACACCACCTTGCCAAGGCCCAGCCAAGAGCTGACTGAGGAACAGGTAAGCAACAACTAACAATTTGATTACTCCCTGCCACACTGTAATGGTCAATCAAGACCGCTCAATTGCAACAAAGCTGGAAACTTTCCTCTGTAATAGGCTTGTGGAGAGAGGGGGTAACTTTGGTCTCTTGTAGCTGCACAATACGTCCACAAGACACAGGGCTGCCTGCCTCTTCCTCACATTACCAAGTTTTTGTTGGAGCAGCAACTCCACCTAACAAATGTAACTTTAACAACAGTAAAACAACCTAATAGCTTAGCATGCCAGGGGGCTAATGTGGTGGGCCATTTAACGCTGCACTAAATAGCCCTGGTTTGATTCTCATTGCCAAGTGCTGAACTGAGAATTGCGACTACAGGAGCAGTTCCTAATTCATTAGTTAAAGGGGGTCATTGCTCATAGGGTGGGGAAGAGGAATGAAGGGGGGGAAGTATCAGACAACTCCAGACATTCAAAGTCGACAGAAGGTTGCACTCCTGAGAGATGCAGTATTTAGCTGAAAGCCTGACAAAGCTCCACAGCTGGGAGGCCTGTGGTGGTTTTACTCAACACTAAAAAAGTTGCCATAAGACACTTGTAACCTGTATAATAGGCTTGGTGGGAACAGGGAAGCTGGGAATGAATGGAAGGTGAAAACATCTTGCTAATAACACCGCAGTTTCGTTTCAACTGGCCCTCAAAACTGCGCACCATGCAGGCTGCCAGCACAGCAAAGCAGCAGCAAAACAAATAAACTGCCTTCCCACCTACACCTCCTAAAAGAACCAAACTCCTTAAGAGACCTGATTGCAAAGGAGATCACTTAAAAACTTAAAATGATACCACAAAACAAGCCCAAATTTACCAGGTACCTCTGCAAAGGAAAAGCTTTATTCCCTGAACATTAGAACCCTAAAACAACCGTTTTCTCTAATTTCTGCCATCACTCAGATTGGCCTTGAATTACCTCCTGATAGGCCTCCCATGTGCTTGCAGATGAGAGAGTGTAATGGGGATCTGTTAATTAACTAGAAGCAAAGTTGCACGGTGGGGATCAAACACTGGATGCGTCCTAAAACTCCCACAGAGAAGATGAAATGCAGCGCAAACTTTAAAGACTTCCCGTCATTAGCCAAGACCTTGGCTGCTCCTGGCCCAGACCCCTCCTGTTTCGGAGAACAATGAGGACAATGATGGCAGAAATGAAATAGTGCAGCAAGGAACAAAGGAATTAGCTATTTACCCACAGAGAGAGAAAGGAAAAGAGGGGTGGGAGGGGGGGAGGGGGAAGGGAACTTGCTTTTTTCCTAGGGTTTCTGTCTACTTTTAATTAATTTACGGCTGCCAGGGACTTGCACACAGAGAACGCCCGAGAGCATTGTGTTTGAGCGCGGTGTTAATACATGTAACATCTACTGTTTACTCCCAGGCAGGAAGGAGAAGGAGCTGGGGCAGAGGGGCAGTGGGGAAGGAGGAGAGGAGATCTTCCCTCTTCACAGCTGCTTGAAAGAGACGGGCAGAGAGGAGCAAAAGGTTATGCTGATCTCTAACTTGTATGAACCCACTTCTGTGCAGGCTGTTATTCCCTTTTAAAAGAGCTCCAGGAAGGGTAGATCACTGTGGGCAAGACAAAAAATGGCCCTAGGACCAGGACATCCAGGTGAGGTGACTGCAAGCACTACCACCACCAGCTCCTGAGAAAACAAAGGGCCAGGTTGAAAAGGTTTCCTCCAGTGCCCTCAGAGCAAGGCAGGAGATCTCAGGGTGGAGACCCACAGCCAAACACATCGCCCTGCGGAGATACCCAGCTGCACTTCACTGTATTTCCAAAGCACTTGCTCTGAGCTGAGGCGGCTGGCCTCACAGCAAGGCTGACTGGGCCAGGCAGAGCGCTGACCTGCCATGATAGCACTGGTAGCTGGCTTCTTCGGTGGTTCCAGGGATAAATACTGACCCTGACCTCACTGAGCTGACCTGTGCCCACCCCTTGGACACAAAGGCATGGCACCAGATCCGGAGCTTTTTGGAAAGGCAACTGAATATCAGACAGGATACCCTAAAGCAACTAAGCTGGCATTGTAAGCCTACGTTAGAGAGGCTGACTTAAGCACCACATGATAATTTCCTTCATCTTAACCTTTCATCTAAAAAAAAGCTTTGTCAGCTGGTTATTTTCATGAAGCCTAAACCCCAGGATGCAAAGCAGCATTGCATTTCTATTGCAAGCCTAGAGGAAAAGGCACAGAGAAGTCACACCATTTGAGAAGAGCCTGCATTAAGGACTCTGCATCTCCACCTGCAAAAGCACCAGACCTCAGAGAGCATGGCGATGGGTGCAGCATAACAAGATGAAGAAAGGGGACAGAGCAATTATCCTGGTAGGTGCTCTGTGGATATTTTCTTGGGCTTTCATCTTCCTTGGAAAAGGAACAGAAGAAACAGAGGCTTCACTGAAACATATGAATCTGCAGCTGATCAGATTTATTCTCAGCCTGGACAGCAGCCTTAGGCAGCCACAGATTCAGTTTGTATTTCGCACATCACTGCTTTGGGTAGGGGATAGAAACAGGAATAGAGGTTAAGGAGTCCTACAGCTGGACACAAACCCCAGGTGAGGATGAAGCATTTACACTATTTTCATTCCTCAGAAGAATGGGTGGGAGGGGTGTCAGTCTTTTTCAAAGGTAAGATCAAGTGATACTATTATACATGTTTTAAAACTAAGAAGCATTAGCATTCGGTTTCTAGGCTACCTGTTCAGAAGAATCAGCATGTGTTTCACAGTTCAGCAAAAGAGACAAAACATTTTAGGGTTACAGTTAACAAGACCAAAACAACAGTTAAAAAGGCCATGGCACATCAGGTATGTTTGGCTATGTAGGAGAGAGATACAGAAAACTTCCCTGCCATTTGGTCCACAGTGCCAAGCTTGATTCACCATAGTATGAGGGCAGGGGACAGTGAGGGAATGTCCTCTGATACCAGCGTCTCAGCACTGTCCTACACTAGCCAGCTCCAGAGATGGGAAATAGATGAGGCGCATAGAGGGTTAGGGGACTTTATATCCTGTTTGGATGTGCTACAAAGCCAGCTACTCTTTCAAAGGGGAAAGTGATGTCTTCTTTACCAGAAGCATCTAATTCCAGCGCCCAATAGTTGAGTTTTCACGTAACAGGCATGAGCCTCTAGTGTTGCCTAAATACCAATAAATCCTTAATAAACTCAATCAAAATACCTAGGAGTATGTCTCTTTGCCCTTTCATTCTTGTCTCTTCCAGCAGCTCTTGCTTCTCCCAAGGACTGCTGCTTATTATTTCGAAAGCACTGCTGCCATGACTTCTGTGTGTGATTACATTGTACTCTACCAACAAGGTCCAGATACCCATCAGACACCCCAGGGATGACTGTAGCATTTGTGTCTCAGGCCCCGATGTGGCCCACATCACTGCAGCATTTAAGTGCTGCATCACCACCTTGTACACCCATCTTCATGGCTTTCCTTGTAAATCATGCTGCTATTCACATTTCACAGTTAGACGCACGCATGATCATGCCTTTGGTCAGCTGGGAATCTTGTGGCAAAACTGGGAGCTCCAGATCACCAATACCGAGGTGGCTGTTTCCACTTTAGCAACTGGAATTTCTCTTGTTTAAAGCTACTGGACTCATCCATCCAGGTGACCATGACATTTATGTGTATTGCAGGCACCATCTTTTCGCCATTTTCGTTGCACTGCTGAATCACTGGTGATGCCCAGGGAGACCACAGAGACCCAGAGATCATGGGGATCGTTCAATGGCACAGCAGTGAGGAGGTCACTTTGGGTCAGAGCTGCAGCACATTAGGAAGGCAGTAAACCTGCTTACAACTGTTGCCTTTTTGAAGAAAACAGACATCATTGATTTCAAGAGCAGGCACCACCACCCCCTGCCACCTGACTTACAACCAAATCTCACTCATCTTGTTTATCCAGGCAGATCTGTTTGGATCTTTACTTTTGAAATAGAAGAAATATCTTCAAATTTTATAAAGAGAGAGAGAATAAAGGAGGCTTACTTTAAAAATTTGTTCAAATCGCAAGCAGAACACAGAAGATTTTAGCTCAAGGGAAAACTGCTTTAACATGGTGCAAATACATGAGATCGATCCTTACAAAAATGCCAGAAGTGCAAAGTAGCAGAGTCCAGGCTCCAAATTCTTTGCTTTTAGGCAACCCTGACAGCAAAATGACTGTGTTAGAATAAATGACTTTTAAAAAAATCTGTTTTATTAATTCATTTGGCTTGTATCACTGAGAGGAAATCATCCCATCACAAAATCTGCCAAAAGGTTCAGTTATTATTAGCCTCTAAGATGCAAGCTAATTGCTTTCTGTGTTTTCCACCAAAACCAGCTGAGATCCCGAGGTTCACAAAAAGGATACTGCACATGCTCAGAGATTTGCCTGTCCTAAAGATTTTTAATTACACATTTGACATTCATGTTCCCCAGTGTAAAATCTGTGTTGTTAGGCTCACATCTTCGAGACACTTCAGCAGACCTGTAACTCTGCACACATCAATAGTCCTGCTGAAGTCAGAGGGACTATTCAGATACATAAACATGTGAACTTGCTAAGCCTTTGCAAAATCAGAGCCACAGACTCTATTACAGTGAAGACTGTAACACTATAGACCTTGTCACAACTGTCTGAAATTACATTCATTATTGAAGAAATATTCTTAACAGAAATTTTATGAGGAAATTATTGGGTCTCCTCTTCCCTAAATGATTATCAAAAGACTGCAGTACTGCACAATCCCACTAGTTTTATAAATAATCTCCTTCTTTGAAGTTAGTTCAAGCCTAGAAGTACTAAAAAAAAGTAGCATCACTTGACTTGTCCTACACCCCAGTAACTCTCTGTTGCCATCATGATTTCTTGAGACAACAGCATCCCGATACAGTGCATTTTGAAACAGGTACTCTCTGCTCTGGTTTATTCTGGGAGCAGGAGAAGGGAGAACGCTCAACACCAGGTCAAGGACTGAAGTTCAGCAAGTTGAGTGTGCTCAGAGTATGGTCAAACAAGCATCAGAGCAGGTTCAACCAAGAGGCACAGCTCTAGCTGACAGTTACTTTCCCTCCCCAAGAAGGACAAGTGTAAATTGATTAATAATTAATATCTAGCCATAGTGATACAAGACAGAAGTGAAAACTGATACAAGGAACTTTTCCAGGGAAAAGCCTAGCACTCCTATGCTTATGGGCATGCTCTTCAGCCTGATGGCATCCTCCAAGCGGCTGAGGACTCCACTTCATTCCTCAGCATATGGACCTGCACAGCCAGGCTACATGTTTGCTCAAGAAACAGACAGAGAAACGAGCAGCATGCAAAGGAGTAATTGGAAGCAATCACACTTAATAAAATTGACAGTACAGAGATCTCTTTCCATCTCTAACAGGCCAAAATCACTAAAACACAGTCTTAGCAATGCTGCTTTCAGTTTCCAGATGATTTCTTTTTCCAGCCACAGCAGTTCACCTAAACCCAAGGAGCATGTTTTACTGGCTGGGTCAGGAAACAGCCCCTCCTTCTATACTCCTTCGTATCTTCAGCCAAAGCAATGCTATAAATGTACCAACATCAGGACAGCATGCTACATTTTCCCATAGCACAGACAGGTAGGCCTAAGCTTTCATCCAAGACAGGGATGAAATGTATAAATGTAGCTACTGTATAAATGTAACTACTCCTGCATTTATATGGACCTAAAATTACATTCGGCCCTCTGAAGGCAACTGTGAGGCTGATGTGGCCCCCGGTGAAAATGAGTTTGACACCCCTGGTCTAAGGTTTTATGTGACACATATCAACCTTTTAGGTTTCAAAAGGCTGGATGACAAACTTAAGACAACTGTCCCTCTTAAAACAAAATAATGGAAATTTCACAAGAGGTGAACAAACATTGCCAAATGAGAGAGGTTCAGATTACAGGCTGATATGCAATTTCACTCTCCTTTCGCTCCACCAAAAAGCTTCCTTCAAACCAGTGTTTTTCCATGAAAAGGTTTTGTTTTGAGAAATACATTTTTAAACAAAAAAATATTTGTTTCCTTACCACTACAATTGACAATTCTGTTTATAAAGCATTGCCATACATTTGCTTCAGCTAGACATGGGCCTAGAGCTATTAATAAACACAGACTTTAATCTTCAGGGTTGTCAGTGCTCACCACCTTGCCCTCTCTTAAAGTTGGAGCTGAACATACACATGAGCATCACCTGATATATGCTATATGCATATGACATGTAGGGGGTACATATAAAAGAGTACTGCATAACTATAGTGACTTGTTCAGGAGCTTAATATTAGCCTGTGTCTCATTTTTATAGGGCTGCTGAAACTAAAAGAAAAAAAAAAACACAACAAAAAACATACAACACTTACAAGCACGGGGAGAGACTATTAAAGGCAGAGGTCTCTCATATAAGCACAACATGTGATCGGATAATATTGTCTGGATTAGCAGCTTTATAACCTAGCCAAGCCCCAGGGCTACAATTATCTGGTTGCATTAAACTGAAATCACCTGCAAAACCTCACAGTGAATGAGCCTTTGGAAGTGTCTAATCTGCTGGTTCACGCTTGCAAGTGAAAGCAAAACTCAGCGATGGTGAAGGGATGAACTAACATCACAGTGCGAGATTTTCCAACTAATGGTTCTAATTTTGCTTCAAAAGTAAGGCCTTTCCATTGCTTTTGGCTCTTGTTACAAATACTTTCCAAATATAAGAACATTATAAAAAGCAAGGAATAAGAAGATAAAAGTCAAAATAATAGCTACTACCAATTTGTATCTGTATTAGACTTTTCACTTCATCAGTTTCGATGCAGAAAATAAGTGATGTCTATTCTAAGGCTGTAGAAGGAATCAGATGAGATGCACAATCCTCCGATTGCCTCTAGCCTCAACTCTTGTCAATAGTTTGGAGGTTCTCAAACTACATTGTGATTTTAAAGAGAAACCTTCCAAAAAAGTCACTTGCTCATACTTCCATCATTTTCTCCTAGTCCTTCACCAGGTACCAGGGGAAAAGTTAAGTTATTATTACAAGCTTTATTTATCTAATACGTAAGGTTTTTGCTCCACAAAACTTCTACAGGCTTGTAGTCTATCAAACAAACTACCCACAAATGAATAGTCATTTTAAACTCTCTGACTAGCTCTCATTTCAGGCGTTCATTTCTGCCTGTCTACAGTTCCTCTGATTACGGAGATGGACACGATGAGCACATGACACGATGAGCTGTTGTACCTTGAGATTTACCAGGAATTTTGCTAGAGGAAAACCATGTGTTAGTGGATGGAATTATACTTAGGTTTCACAGATAAGGAAGAAAATGTAGAGAAGGTCAAAATTGTGTGGTCCTTCAGTTTGCCTAAAAGATTGAGGCTACTCTGCCCTAGCAAAGGCCACCACCTGGGGAATGTAAAGGAAGTCTTGGATCTCAGGATAGCATATAGACAGTGAGCTACCTCTCACCCTTCTGTGTATCTATGAGCAAAAGACACTCCTTAAAAAGTTCTTACATAAATGTAAAGTCATCAATAAAGTCTTATAGATGGACACCTAACACTTACAAGGTAAGGGAGAGCAACATGGTTTTGCTACACATCATAGTACAAGCAGCTCTGTTAAAAAGACAATTAAAAGTCAAAAATTACACAGAAAGTGACATTTGAAGAACTACTCAAGCACTACTGTGTGGGAATTAATGGTACTATTTTAACTGGTGATCTCTGCAGAACTTCAGCTCCTCCAGGCTGGAATATGCAAGTGCGAAGAAACTTCTAACTAAATTAATTTTGATGTAAATTTTAGAGACAATCTGGAGGATGTTCTTTAAAACTAACAATGAAATTTCAAGTAACTTAAACTGAACTAATTGATTTTGGATTTTATCCACATTGGGAGCTATTTTCTGATATAGTGGTGTGGAGAAATGTTTAACGTGGATATGACTGGTAAATGCTACTACATTTTTATCCTAAACCCATTTTTTTGTTGTTGTTGAAAATTAATTTTTGCTGGAAAAGGATTAAAATAATTTCCCTTTAAAGAAGGTTTCATTAGATCACTGTTTTACACCGCACTATCCAGTTGTGTATTTATGTCATGACTTGCAAAAGCTTTTCAAGGCACTACTAAATGTGCTTGGAACAGATGGGGAAGGTAATGCATGCCATTTTGTCAGCACAGACACACGTCGATTCTGACGCAAAAAGTGACATAGTAGTATATTGATTTTACATACATTTCCATATGTTTAAATAGCTTTAGACTGTATGTTACTGAAGCATTTATTTTAAGGTAACAACACCATTTAAAGTTAGTTTTTTTTCATTTTATCTTCTTATCAGAATCCATATTTCATTCCAAATATAGCTGGTTGGCTATGCAGAAAACAAAGTGAGAAAAAAAAAAATATCAGCCAGCCTTCCCGTGTCAACGTATTCACGAAACAGGTAATTCTTAAATCATACGAGGCTTCAAGAATGGACATCATGGCAGCCTAGATGAGTTTCTGGCTACTCTAACGCACCTCACATCTTCCTCATAAGTCTTCGGCATGCTGAGACCCGCCTTCCTCAGGTCCACAAATTCGCAGACTCCATTTCCTACTCCCCAAATGAGCATTCCTATTTCCACGCGCTGGCCGTTCGCTACCTCGGTAAGGCAGAAAAAGGAAATCTGTAATTTATTCTCTCCTGAAAGTCTCAATGCCTGCTCACAGAAGGGGATGTCTGGAGCAAATAACAGGCGCCCGTCACCATGGGGAAGAGCCACACTCCTGCTGCTGCAACAAGTTTCATCAGACCTATTTGTATGCACACTCCCAACTTCAGCAAAAGCAGCAGTGCTGTCCTCTGCTTCTGCCAGGCACTTACTCAATTTTATTTCTCTTCCACAGTTCAGTACCACTGTTTCCCTTTTGCTCTCTCTGTATTTCTGACCTGAACTTTAGGAGGAAAATAATACATCTCATCTAGACTAGAAAGCAACAGTTCAGTTTAGGTCAAGCTTAGCTAGCAAGACCCTCAGCTAACTCTGTGGCTCAAACACAGCCTGAGCTATAGCTCAGCTGGATATGTCTGGAGAAACAGAATTATCCTCTGTTTAAAGAGTGATGTAGGTAGATTGGCTAACTGGTTCTAGCTAAACTCACTCTAACCATTACTCCCTGGCCACCACCCCAAAGAGAAAGGCAGTAAGAGACATCTGAGCCAGTTGGTTCACAGTCTAGCAAAGAACTCCACAGGTTAGTTAAACCTGGTTAATTTTATTACTCGAGAAAGTCACTACTGGACAGAATAAATTCAGCCTTTCAGAGGCTTGTAACTGGGGAGCTGAGCTCTCCATTGAGACAGTGGGGAGAATATATTTAATCAAAGCAAAACAAGTTGTTTTTTTTTCTCAGCTTGCGAACAGCTGAGCCATTTTGGCTGAATTTTTTTTTTTAATGTCTGAGGCAAACACCCAAATAGAAAATATCAGCCAAAGCTGAAATCATTTGGCAAAGATATAAACAGCTGAAAAGAGTTTTAGGATGGAAAGCATCAAGCGATCTTCAACATAGAGATAACTTCCCATATCTCCTACTGCCTATTTCCCCACATGCCTGCAATGGTCAGGAACAGCAGGATCCCCACCAGCAACATGTGCTTCTGCATAGGGCATGAGCAGTCCCCAGCTTATGGGGAAGGTGCTTATGGGGCAGGTTTCAGCCCTGGAGTTCCCTGCTATAAGGTGCCATTGAAGCTCAGGACCAGGTAAGTCAAAGAGGGGATATCTGTAGACACGCAGAAGTTAAAAACAACTTCCTATCTATGACAATAAAAATAATCAGAAGAAATTAATTAAAGGTACATGCTATCAATATCCAGGCTAGGAGCAAGAGCTTGAAAATCCAGAAAGTTATTTCCAGACCAAGTTCTTAAATAGCCATATATATGTCAAGAGTGTTAAGAATACCTCCTAACAGGACAATTCCAAAGGTACATAAAATGCTGCAGAGAATAAGCCAACATCCATCTGGTGAAGAGGGGTCCCATGGAGAAGGACTGATCCTGGGGCTTGGGGAACCTTCCTTTGAATCACCTGACCCTGGACACTGTTGAAAAGGGGCTGCTGAGCTTGACAGACCCCGGACACGAGTCAGTGCAGCAAATCCCTTAGCACAAACTATCCAGCAACAGCAGCCAAACAAGAACCCCAGGGCCAAGATTCAGCCTCCCAAATCCCACCTTTATTTGCAACGCGTATACACCTATCACAGGTTTTAAGTATAGAATACGCTTCATTTTTACAAGTAATTGTTTGCCTTGAGCAAGTGTAGCTTACAGTCACTGGAGGAAAAGATTTGCTTTGTTGAGTTAAAATCATGGGGTTGTTTCACTAGAAACAAAGGAGCACAAAGCTAAAAAGATTAACAAGTAAATATTTTATCTTTTTCTCTTTTTAACTCAGTGACATGAAAGCTCAAGTCCTTTATAAATACCAAATGAGATTTCACAAGTTTCATGGTTGAGTTTTGAGCAGAGAAATATTTCGGGGTGCAAGACAAACACTCCATGTTAAGGAAAAAGGAATTCTGGAGAAAATAAAAAAAGCTGACCATAAGCTGAGGCCTTGGTTCCAGCCAAGTGCCTGTTGTTATGAAAGCAAGGTGCTCCACGCGATCTAATCATGGCACTAAACCTTGTTACAAGCCCTTTTACAGCTCCAATATCTGGGTTACATGGAAACACGCTGGAGAGCCTCCTTGTACTATGAAATAAATGTCATTCTGACTGGCATCCTCTCTTCCAGCAAGTAATTTCCCTCTGCTGATAAATCAATACAGCAAAAACAAATGAGAGTGCACAATGGGCACATTGAGGATTACATTTTTATTCATTTCAGAGCCCCTGCAGCAGAGTTTTTTTAAACACAATAGCAGAAAATGTTGCACTTGAGCTAAGGGGGGGAAAGGAGAGAGTGCCTTAGAGAGGAAAAGAGCAAGCAAGGAAGAGAAAGAAAGGGGAAGAAGAAAATTCATCTCAGCATTAAGAATACAAGTCCAGATTTTAAAATGCCTGAAGTTCAGGGTGGTTTTGTGTCCAGTGAGCATTTAGTTTGGCTCATTTCTAAGTTCTTGCTATCTGTTACAGCAACAATAATCTGCCTTTATTTTCTCCTCCCTCCCTTTTTAAATTCTTATCTAATTACTCCGTGTTTTGTTTCAAGGAGCTCTTCTCACACCTTCCATCACAGCAGCTGTACTCACACAAACAGGACACCACCAGCATTGCCCATATCTATAATGTCTTGTACCAAAGCAGTTATGTCAAAATATACACCATAGTGGAGATGTAACTACAGGAAAATTCAGCAAAACATCTAGACTTCAGGGTTTCGGCTCTCAGAAGTAATCTAGCATCCAGTGACATCAGGAGAGATATTTTAGTGACCTGTAGCAGGTTCCCACTCAGCCCCAAAGTAAATGAGACCCAGCCTAGTCACCTTTAGTTATACACGCGCATGTCTGAAACTTAAGGTTTTGCTCCTTTCTATTTATGGAGCAGAAGTGAAAAAGAGTCAAACTGCTATTTTTCCTCAGGGCATTTAGCCAAAGAGGGAGCAACGATGGATTTACTGAGGTGCAAACCCCAGAGGCAGGAGCCCAAGGTTTCAAGAAATGGCTTGGCAAGCCCAGATCTGAAGAAAGACTGAAGGGCACATCAGAACACCGATAGTACTGGGGGAACTCTCACGCTTTGGGTGCTCACCCACTGCCAGCAAAAAGCCAGACCAAGAGCTCCAGAGACTGGAGGCCTCAGCACATCTGCAGGACACCTGGAATGAGGACAGCCAAGGAGGAGCTTGGGGCAAGACACTGCATGTTTCAGTGTAACTCTGACTTGAACGTGACCCATGCCAAGGGCAAGAAATCCAGAGAGTACATGGTCCTTGTCCCTGAAGAGGGACTTCCAGCAAATCCAAGGAAGGCTTTAGTTTCATCACTACATATCCACTAGGGACTGGACCAAGGTGACAAAACGTTGCACATTTACTGCCATGTGACTGCTGGTTTGTGGCCGCTTTCAGTAGTTCTATGGTCAAGGTTTGAACCAGCAACCTCAAGGTGAGGGGCAGTTGTATCTCATTACTAGTTCCTCATGCCTCATTAAATTTGCATTTATTTGGCTCTCACTGTTAGTGGTTCCTACAATGACCAGCTAGAAATTACATGCCTTTTTTCTTTCTTTTCACACTCTCCCCCTCCCTTTTTATTTTTAATTTTTTTTAACTGAAAGGCCATAACACAACACCAACATAATGCAAAGTGAAATCCTTTTACAACCCTGGGAAGGCCAAGATGTGTGCCCAGTAAATGTAAGCAGACATGATATCCTTTATAATCACAGCAAGATGAAGATGTGAACTGAATAAATGCTTTAAAAACATCATAGATTCTATTAGATGCAAAAGATTGAAGCGTTAGGCACCTTTTAGCTCAACTTTCATTTAATTTACTGCTTGCTGTACTGTAGTCTAAAGGGAGTGAAAAAATCCTCTCTCTAATTTTTTTTTCCTTTTCATGAGCTGACCAAGGAGATGAAATCTGGGTACTTTAATTACCATTCAGAGCCAAAGGCCTGGCCTTTGATATGGAAATCCCACTTCAACTCCAGCTTGCTGCTGCCTTTCCCTGTCCCCTTCTCCTTCCAATCTCCCAACATGAATTTTAAGTAGTCTTGTCAACACCTGACCATGAAAGCTAACAGCGGCCCGTGCCGCTAAGTTGGTGCTGTTCATATTTTGTTATTATTCTTTTTATTTTATTATTTTTCTTTTTTTTTCTTTTCTTTTCTTTTTAGGAGGGTGAGACTGGGGCAGGGAGGGGGGTGGGTTAGAAACTGGCCAAACCTAAGGGACCAGATCTTGGCACCTTCTCATTCCTTGTCCACACATGGGCAGCCGGGCTGCATGCAGCAGCTCGCATTACAGGGTAAAAGAAAGAAGAAGCGGGGGGGGGGGGTGGAACGGATGAAAGCTGTCATGTACAGTTACCCTGTTATTGTCATCTGCCTGCTGCATGACTCCCAGCTTTGCTATAATTATTAATTGCACTTGTCAACTGTCATTAATTCCTCTTTAGCATCCCTGTCTTGGAGTAATTAGACAGAACAGCCTCACTGCACTCATTGTTTTGAGAGGCCCCTGAAAGAGCCCAACGGGCTCTGCGAGAAGACAACCATCATTAATACAATGGAGCACCTCAGCATTAACCCTTTCAAAGGTGCTGAAATTGGAAGCAATCGGCTCCCCATCTCACAACTTCCAGTTGCAGGACTCCTGTGGTTCCCCTTTCCTTATGAGGGCTCCCATCTGATAACTCAGAAGAGCTGGAAGCTTCAGGTGCTTCAGCATGGGGCACCCCACATGAGATGCTGCAAGAAGGCCCAGTCTTCCAAGGGTGGGGACTCACCGCTCCCCAGCTCTCAGCCAAGACATTATCTGGTGCCTGAAGATGAAGGCATGACACACCAGACTGAAATTATCATCTAAGATTACAGAGGTTCACCAAAAAGCAGTTGTGGGACATCAGTGTTCTTCCTCCCCTTACCTAAGGAAAGGGATACAGAGCTCTTGTCCTGATTGCGGCCGCTGAGATACCAGAGTAAGACCTCAAAGCCCAGCGTCACTATCACTGCCCCCATGCTAGTCCTCCACAACAGACCTCCCACAATACACTTCCCCAACAATATTATGCACTACAGCAGCTGTCCCAAAAGTCTCCAGTAACCAAATCCAGTAGCCTACATCGCTGTTACACAGGTATAAGCGACAACCACGATCTGCCTCATGCTTGGCATGTACTTGGCAGCTGCGCAGATGACGCACCGCAGGGAGTAGGACTCTGTTTCTTCTCCCAGATTTGCAATGATGGAAAGGATAAAAGCTCATGTATGTGGAAAAGGTACAGTAAGAAGGTGTAACTCTGAGTCCATGTGCAAGGGACAAAGCAACCAAGTGGGATGAAACTGTATTTCTATCAACAATCCTGAGAACAAAACTGCACTTTCATTAGAAAAGTCAAGCTGTTGTTGAGGCAGGGGGGCAGGAGGGAGGGAGAAAGTGTTCACTCTCTTAACTCCATTTTATTCCAGTACCTGACTGCAGAATGGGGGTTAAAGAAATGGGGAGGGACTAGAGCAACCTGTTGCTGCAACAGGAAAAAAAAAATCTCTGCAGTTCTACTCTTAAGTTTACGGCTTAGTAAACACCATTTCTCTGCTCCTAACCAACTCACTCTTCTCATATTTTTAATTGTAATGCTAGAATTCAGAGTTCTCAAATTAAGAAAGGAAACAAGGTAGACAATAGCCAGACTTTCTTTTAGTGCTGCTTGGGGCCATGCTGAGGAGCTCCCAGGTCAGCAAAGAGACCTGCACAGGGGCTTTGGGAAGACAATCCTGCACAATCACACCCTCAGTCTCACAGATGGAAGTGGAGGGACCACAGATTTCCCCTCTGCCTGCTCCCTCTCCCAAAATCCAGGTAAGACTCATATTCAGGTAAGGCAAGCAGTTTTGCCAAACCTGGTCACATCAAATAATGTCTTCAGCAACAGTGTTCCTTAAACAATTTATTTTAAATAAAACCATACAGCCCTGGTTTAAAATTGAAACCTAGAATACTGAAGATAAAAAGGAAATTTCTTCTCCCTGTCTGCTAGCATACCTGTAACAAGATAACTTTGTGAAAAAAAAAAAAAATCCATTAAGTTTCGCCTGTCTTTTCAATGCTTGTCCAGAGACCATCAAAGTCACAAATTAATGAAGCCAATATACTCCAAAAAAAGCCATAAAATGTTAGAGTTTTATTCAGAGCTTCACCTTCTTTGGATCTGGCTTAGTGGCTTGTGATTTACTGAAATAACAGAAAGCTTTGTATAAAGCCATGTGGAATACATTTATAGTACATATAGAACCAGAAAAATCCTTCATAAGCATATGCATCTGATTTTTGGCAGCCTGTGTCCTGCATAATTTGGCCATATATCTGATCAGAAAACACTTCTTCACCTTTCTCTGTTGTGGCTATAGTCAACAAATGCAAAAATTACATTGGTTTTTTCAAAACAGGGCCCAGTTCAGCTGCACGTTAAGTACCACCACTGATTAAATCTCTTCTGCATTTTCTAAAGACAAATTTCAGTGCCCCGCAAAACTGGCTCTGTCTTCTACAACAACTCATTGACAACCAAATCTTGCTGTTACCTTATTAGCGAGCAGGTCTACTAAACCACCTTTAAATTGCAAGGCAAGGCTGAACTTATCTAAAGGCCAGATTTAATATATGCATATATACCATACTGAATGGCAAGTGATACTAGTTTCCCAGGTAAATAAGCCAAATAATTCTATTTTACTTTGCTAATGGCAGATGTTTATTTCACATTCTTACACGAGCATGCTCTTGGGACCAATGCAAACCAATCCTGACTGCTGTCAGTGGGGGCACCCTGGGATAGAGCTGGCTGAACTCACCGATGATTTCAGGTCTTCAGCGTGATCTGCTGAGACATCTCTGGGATTCAGCCAGAAGCTACGGCATTAGCTCCAGTTATTTCAAGAAGGTGAAAAACAATAGGTGGTTAACAGCCATTTCAGTGAGAATTCACGTGCTTTCTGCAGTGAACTTCTGTCACTAGTGTTTTGTTGCACGGTTGGCAAGTTTGCCAATTTAAAAGTGCAACATTGCGAGCAGCTCTTTAGCAAAGAGATTCAACTGCAAAACCATGTATTCTTCTAACCCTTAATGCCTGACCCTGTACAGTGGGTATTCCCCAGTCACCCTGAGCCCACGTTTTATCCCCCCTCCCCTTTACAGATCACACTAGCTAAAAAAAGCAATTAACAGGAGTACAGTACATACAACGTGTTCACAACCTTAAAAACCCACCGATATCATTAGAGATAATAAATCCTCTGTTCCGCAGTCTCTCCAATGAAGAGTGTTCAAGTGATGATTAACCAACAAGCTAAGTGTTCAGCTGCGATCACAGCCCATTTTGAATGGTTTTTGCCCACGGCAAAGTAAAGCAGAAGATTAAAAAAAAACCCTCCCAAATGGATTAAAAACCCAGTTAAATGACCATCTTTGAGGTCATTATGGCAGTAAGTAATATCCATATATACACATACACGTTATATATAAAAAGAAAAAAAAACCCTCAGACAATCCTTCTCCAGAGGATTACTTCAGCACTTTTGACTTCAGAGAGATTGAAACTGATTCTCCTCAGCAAGCAGCTTTAACCTAAATCAGAACTCACCTCTCCACCAATCAGAAAGAAGATTTTCCAAAAACTTATACTTCCTAATAGTTATATGGGCCTTAATCCTCTTGGAAACAGTTTTAGGTCATTATTCCGGGAGTTATTAGGTTGGAAAACAGCTTCTAGGCAAATGATGCTATTCACAAACCTTTTACACCAGAAATAATGGTTGGATTATTTCTGCCTCAAAAGTAGTCTTGAGGTCTGATTTCTGATTTTCTTTATATCTGGAGTTCCTGAGAAAAGACAGCACTACTTGCTATTACATTAATAATAATAAAAAAATATTAAATACATAAACGTATTTGTATAAGGATTATAACAGCAGTAATGAGAGTAAGTTTGGATTTTAAGTGGAACTAAAAAAAAAAAAGGCATTTTCTCCCCTTATTTCCAGTGCTTCTGTATGTTTCCAAGAGCACCTGAATGCTTTGGTATTCCCCCAAAATTTCAGATTTATTTCTTCTAAAGTGTTATTCCTTTTTTGATATCCATTGCTATCTCACAGCAACAGAGAAAAATAAAAAAGGGATCTGGAAGTTTGCTCCTTGCACAGCAGTTGAGAGAAGGGTGGCCACACATCCTTGAGTCTGGGAATACCCCTGTTTCCAGGACCTTTGAGAGCACTTGCTGTTTCCACCAGAATTTATGCTTTGCCTTCAGCTGCCAGTGCTCTGCAGAATAGGCTGATCACAGACTCACCAGGCGGTTGAGCTCATGTAACCAGCATCTAGTAATGAAAACTCCAGTATTTGAAAATACAGAATTATCTATTTTTTTATTATGATTCTTTTTCTACCCTTAATCAGAGGAAGTAGATGGGAAACAGGGAGTCCAGTAAATCCCCCACCCCAGATAGCTTCCTTCTTCTCTTTCAAAAAAAATTACCATCATGTAAAGTATGAATGTAAAAACAGGCATATATTTTAAAACACCATTAATGACAGAGGCCAACTTTTTCCTTATGTTACATTTTTCTCAACACTTACGCATACAACAACAGTACAACCCATCGCAGAGCTAGATCAAGCTAGGTTTGCAATCCTGCCACCAGTTACTGTGTCTGTGAAGGTCTAAATCTCTAACACATGCATCTAAAGGAGATTGTGGAGTTGGGGCAAGCTCAAAATAGCCCCAGGAACGTGCAGCATTGTGAGCACTTCCACAAGCCCCTCCACATCTCCACGCTCTGCTTTTTAGCACCAGCAGACACCCTGTGAGTCCAGTCCAAAAGCTGTAAGTCCAAAAGGTTCTCCTGAAAAGTTGGCCACTCCTCTATTTCATAGTGAAGGGGGAGGGAGGAGGAGTCACTGACAAGTCCGTACAGTATCTGTGCTACATTGTGAACTTTGCTTCCTTCGAGAAGTCCAAATACTGAAATCCCAATGGAGATTTTTGCCCAAATAGCGATCTCAAGGATCTACCCGCCACTTTTACCTACAGCTGTATATGCATGTCAAGCACCCACAATCTTTTTCTCAAAAAGACCCCCAACCTAAATAAAAAACTTAGGAGCCTGCTTGCTGTAAATTAGTTATTAGTAAATTTTTGCCCATCAATTCTTACCCTGAAGATGGCAACACTATTCTTTGCAGAACAAGCAGGTCAGTGGGAGGTAAAGCTTCAGTATCACAAAAACTGCAGCACAAATAAAGAGCAGCAGCATCTCTGACTAAATGTTTCAAACAGGAAGTGAAATCATAGAATCCGGTGGCCAAAGGATTCTGTGGTATCACTTTCTAAAGTATATTAAAAGTGTATTAATTTGCCTAGATGGCAACTTTATCATCGTTGCTCAGGAAAAATCCAAAAACCTACAGGAAGGCCTTCTGAGGTAATCAAAAGCTAAAGAGACATCACATAATTAAAAAGAATAAAAGAAAAAGAATTGTTGCATTTGTTCTCCTTAGTTATATTAGGAATAAAAAACAAAACTAATGTAATAATGTATCCCAGCAGTTCAAATATTCTAATTTATGTAGAATGGATTATTACTTAGACAATCTGACCCTGGGCAAAACTTCCTCAGTTGAGAAGATTTACAATCTAATTATGCAGGAAGTTCTGCTGAGACAGTTTGGGTGCAATGGTCTTCTATTACATTAGCTTAGCTAAAATTGCTGCTTCTTCGCTTGCTTGGTGTTCCAAGTACTCATATGAAAACAGAAAATCTTTCATTCACATCCTTTATTTCCCTTTAGTTTTCCTCACCATTACTGCATGCAGAAGCACTCCTTCTCAACTGCAAATAGCAGCAAGGGGCTGAGATTGTTAATGGCAAACTCCGAGTTGCCTTTCAGGCTTTTGCTATGGCCCCTGCTTACTGAACTGACTTTAAAAAGGACCATCAAAGTGCTTTTCATAATTTTTACAATGATAGTTGCTGCGTTATTGCTCCCCTCCCTCACTGCAAATGCCCCTATAGAAGGCCTTGAGCTGAAATCTGTTCCTGTACACTTTCTTTTTCATCCTGCACACACAAAACTAGTTTATTTTTGTAGGGTGGCTCAGAGGTGTTTTGCTGCTGTCTCAGATACCTGAGTATTTTTAGCAATCTATTTCATTAAATTAAAAAAAAAAAAATCCCTCAACACTTACAAAAATAGCAAGAGATTCATAAGCCTGTAGAAGAAAAGATGGGAAACTTGGATCTAACAATCTAAAGTATCTTTTTTTTCCCTCCTAGATATATTACAGTGTATTGATATAGTTGAATATACAGACATGTCCAATATTAACACAGATGGAGAAACTGGTGCCTTTTTTTCTTTACAGTAAGTGTTTTGATTTCAAAAGGTCAATGGATCATGTCACGGCCTTCAGTCTTGATAATTACCATGTGTAGTAATGCACATTTTTATCTACAGGTGGCAGACCTTTTAAAATCATCTTCAATCAAACTCATTAGACATTTTTGTTGATACCACCACCCACATTAAAAAGTAAGAAATCTGCAGCATAAAGTTCTAATTAATACTGTTCAATTTATAAGACAGATTTGTCAACAAAGTGGCTTAATTCTCAAAGGCTAGTGACCCCTCTCAGAATGAAAGCCTTAAAAAATAATACAATTAAAAAAAAAAAAAAAAAGAAGTCAGTTCATGGTAAGCTTTTATTATTAAAAAATAAAACACATTCAGCAACTCAGCAAAGGATTTCTTTCTTTCTCTAAAGTAGAAGTTTCACTTCCTTGATTATCAAGCACTGGATGGTAAATTAGTGATGTCTTCTTTGATAAGCTTATTTAGAAGAGGAAAAAAATACAAGAATGTCACAACTGACTTCTGGCAGTTAGAAAGAGAAAAGTGATTCATAGAAGTTTCTCATATCTTAATCAACCATTTTAAAATACCATGACTTAGACTGTCATCTCATACACGTGTCTAAGGCCTCACTACAAAGCAGAAAAGCACTGATTTACACAATAATATTAGAAGTAAATAATGTAATCTTGCATTCAAACTTAATTAGAAATTTTGTCCCAACAACAACAGTGAAATAGCCCTCTGAAGGTGAACAAAATCACACTGAGATCAAGAAGGCTGTTCCAGGGTTTCATCTGAAAGCTGGCCCTACCTCCTAAGTTACACCAGCTCTGGCTCTCTAACACCTTCCACACCTTTTCCTCACTTCCACTGATGAAAACTGGAAATAAACATTACTTTTTACTATGGCTGCATTTCTAATCATGATGCGATAGCAATTGCCACTTTTCTTGTAAAGGCACTAATTATACCCGAATACATTACTATGGTAGCAACCTGGTCAAGCTAGGCAAAGCTTAACCCTAGGACAGACTCATCGCACTCAACAGCATTTAACATAATCAACCTTTCGTGAAGTCCACAATAACAGGATAAAAATCATACAACCTAAAGGAGGTGCTTGTCTTTGATACCTTAATGCCACAAACGTTTGCTGTTCATGGCAATCAAGTTAAACACAAACACTGCCACAAGACTGAGCAGATGCATTAGCTGTGGGATTACCTCTGAGTCTCCTGTTATGCCAACAACATTTAAGAGGACTGTTCCCCATCCACTTTCCCTAACTGCAAGATATAATTTTATAAAGTATTTATAGGAACTTAGCACTTGGGATGTATACACTTACACATCACTACTACTAAAATATTGCACGTATATCCATAAATTTATAGTAATCCAGGGAAAAATCTTTATCTTGCCAGTGAGTTAAAAAAAAAAGAAAATTTAAAATATTTCTGGCGATTTTGAATAGACTGAAATAGAACTGCAAAGCAGCTTGAATAAGTAACAGAAAGTATAGAGAAACTTAAAACCTGTACACTGTGAATACACACACTGGAGTATATCCTTTTTACTTGCTGATATGTTCACTCCCCCCCCCCGCCCCGCCCCGGCTCAGTCCAAAAGAGCGGGTGAGAAAAATTGTGTACATTATTGTCTTTTGTGGTAACCTAGTAACCTTCTCCTTTTCCTCCACAAGCTCTCCCTTCATACCCCACACCCTTCCATACTCTTAGCCCTCTGAAGTAATTGCTGTATGTCTTTATACGGTTTTGTTTTCCTACCCAGTAACAGAGGAGTTGGGGTTATTTTCAGTCTTCGGAAGCTTGTAAACAGGATCAAACAGGAACCCAGTCATCAGCAAGAGGAAGGCTAGAAAAACAAAAGCAAATGCATATCAACATTTTGAAAAGAAAATACATCCAAAACATGAAACAAAAGCCCGGGCGCTGCTAGACATCCCCCTCCCCGTTCCTTTTCGTTTAGTTCATGAACTCTTTTTTGCAGAACAGAGGCTGGTGTAAATTAATGTGTGACCCAAAACATATTTCTGTGGCAGCTTTTTCCATGTGATATGTAATAGTCAAAAAAAAAAAGTAGCAGACATTATTAGAACTAAAGTGGCACCTCTTATACTGATAAATCAATACAAAGATTGAACTAGGAGAAATATACGACTACATATTCCTGATTCTCTTGAGTGTTGAACCAGCTAACCTACACTCACCGATTCTGTTTTTATATCCCCCACCTAACACATTTGCATGATTAACTTGTTTAGCATGGTTAGTGGTGCGAGTGCGGCACTGGGAGCAAAAACTCCTCCGCTCTCAGCTCTTGCCCTGAGAGTAGGAGGGTTACTCACACACTTACTCCATGACTTAAGCCCTGCCCCCAGGTTCTCCGAGCTGCACCTGAGCTTCCCACACGACTGCCATCTCCCTCAGGGATGACGAAGGCCAGAACTCCAACAACTAACCCTAGACAGCATGACTTCCCAAACCCCACCTCCTGCACAGTTCAAGAGATGTGGCTGCTGGTGTTCTGTCCCACAGCCTTCAACCCGCTGGCTGAAGGGAAAGAAGCGCTTTGTGGTACAAGGTGTGAATTTGTTGGACACACGAGGTAGGAGCTGGGACACCCCTGCAGAGGCCCATGACACTGTTGTGTGGAAGGGTACAACCAGGCTGCTGGACGCAAGTGGCCTTGCCTAGCCACAGGCTCCCCATTACTAGCTTTGTGCCTTGGGTCGGTTCACTTGGTTACACATCAAAGCAGCAACTCGAAAACATAAAATACTCAGTTGTTTAGCTAGAACACATGAACACAGTTGCATGAGCAAGTCTGAGACCGTACTTGTGACGTGACACATCAACTTCACCCAAGCCAAACTCCGCACCACCTCAGGTGTTAAGTGGCTGCCCTTTCAGTCAGGTTTTTCATCCCTAGGATGAACTACAATCTACTAATATCAATCTAGTCTAACCAAAACACATTATTTGTAGTATGAAACATACGAATGAATAAAAATAAATAGGAATTAATCTTGTTTTAAACTACAAAGCACACACCCAACCGAACTGTAAAATCAGTAACCTGAATACATAAAACCAAGCACTTTTCTACTGGTATAACTTGGTGGAATTGCTTTGGAAGCCCTATAAGGTCTGAGAGCACCCCGTGAAAAGCTGCAGCACATAAAAAGACAACCACCAAAAGCAGGATGGTGCATGAGATTTCAAAAGACTACCATCCCTGGTGCACACCAAGGCTCTGCATACAGGCAAACTTTGTAAAGACAAACCTCCACTTCCCATATTACTCTTGATCAACCAGATGAGCAAACAAATGCGTTCTCTATATTTTGGTACAGAAATTTCCTCAAACATGAGGAAAGATTTATATCTCTGTAGACTCTTCAAGTTAATCTACACTGAAAGAAAAATAAAGTCAGTCTTCAGTGAGGATAGGTCATCAAAATTACCTTAAAAAAAAAAAAAAGAAAAAAAAAAGAATAAAAAAAGGTCAAGATCTGCAGGACCCATCAGACTACATGGTTGCCAGCATTCCCAAGAAACAGAAAATATAAATTTCTTAACTCTTGTGTCAGACTGGTTATCTTATTAAACATTCATCAACTAATTAGCACAATATAAAATTTGTTCTTTATCTTCCTTCCCCAGTCAACACAGACAGCAGACATGCACTAGGAGCTGAGGAAGGAACAAGCCCCACTCCACTCACTCCTGCTTAAGATGGGATCCTGGGAACATGAAGACCCATCACAGGAGGATCAGACCTGTAATGCTTGTTTAGAGTAAACAATTATTCTCTCCCTGCCAGTTTTTGTCTTTTCCAGCAACCTGCACCCAAGGCAGGGTCTTCTGTTCTTCATATAAGCAGAATATAAAGGAAAAGTAACACTCATTTTACTCATTCTTGTGTCTTCTGCTACAATTTTTGATCAGCGATACTTGCTCATGCTTGTTTTGTTTCTGACCCATACCCTCTCTCAACCAACTCCTCTTCGGAAAACTTTTGTGATTTTTTCCATAAACCTAGACATTTCTAGATTTTTTTTGAAGTAGCTTAATTTTCTACTTTTCCGTACTTAGCACGGTGTCTTCCACAACCAGGTCTGGGTGCCTAAGCAGATCCAGATATAAGAAGAAAACATAATAGCAACAACAGTAGATGTAATAATAACATAATATCCTGAGCTATAATCTCAGCTGGATCCAGGATAGTTTACAACAGCATGGCCTCAAGTTTATTCCCATACAATAAGCTTAATCATTTTCTAAGTATTAATTTTATCTACATAAAACTTTCTAGTTGGTGTGAAACAGCAAACATCAAAAGGGTTGTTTTATGACTGTTACAAAAGAAAAAGCAAAATTGAGGCTAACAACTGGCTGCGAGCTTTGAAACATAAAGGAAGGGAAGATATCCGTATGGGAAAAGACCCTTTGCAAAAATCAAATCTACTTGGAATGCACAAAGCTTAATTAATTTGTTGAATTAAAAATATAAGTGTTTATAAAGGTAAATAGCACCTAATTACAACTGTTCATTAATGAGAAGATGAGGCAACCCCCAGACATTAATAGAGACTTCAAAAATTGTGGTTCTTGGCTATGGTATTGAATAGAGTGACAGAACCAGCAAAAAACAGGATCTGTTGGCATGTGAAGGAATCTAGATCCTACTCTGCAATTAAATTCAATTTCATCTTAACTATGGTTTCCATAGGTTGTACTTAGAAAACTTTTAGCTATTTTTTTTTCCCCACTTTCTATTTCCATAACATGTCCTACAATGTTTTTGTTTCTACAGCAACACAGTTTGAGGACCATCACTTGGGAGGACTACAAGGGCAGCATTTCAGAAGCAAGCCAGAGTTCTGTCCACAGGAGTTAAATTCACAGAAAAGCACAAAGAGGAGACTGAAGAAAAAAGGAGTCTCAAACTGGAGCACACATTCTTACAGAGACTTCTACGAGATCATGATTATAGGGAGTAATACATCATATACTGCATAATATATCCTGTACTATGTTTTAGGTATTGTATTATATTTTACTAAAATGATTTTTGTGTGTGGGTTTTTTTGTTGGTGGTGGTTTTGGGGGATTAAAAAAAGAACAAAACCAAAAATCCAACACTTTCCCTGAATTTTAATAGTGGTGAAAACAGATCAGTCTTCAAGACACAAGACCACAACCTCCACACAACCCTGCCTCCAAGAGGCTTCCACTGATGCAATCCCTAAGCTCCTCCATCCTGTTCAACCCATTGCCTCTTTACTCAGGCCACCAGGAAGATGTCCCTCAGTGACAAGCATTGTGGTGGCTTTGCTGTGAGGATGACATAAGCTTGTGATAGTGGGTTTTTTTTAAGGAAGTAAACAGAGCAAAGCCTCAAAACAACAAGCAATGAGCCCTTCCCCAGCACAGAGTAACAGCAGGACCTCCTGAAGGCATCAGGGAGAAGGGCAGGCAGAGGCCTGGCTCCATCTTCTGACAGTGGGCAGTTCCACAGCGATGGTGGGTGGGATCTCATCTCGCCTAGCCTGATCTGCATACCCAGCCTGGTTATCTCATCATCTAACATAGCATTTGTGAAGTAAAATACTGGCATCACGAACATCTGCTGGGTCTTTCTCAGGGATAAAAATCAAACGCCCAGCCCACCACACAGTGTGCACAGAAAACACAGCCATTTACAGCCACTGTGATTCACATCACTCCACATTTCACCTCTGGGGTGGTTAAAGCTGCTTCCACTTACGCACGATAGAGATCAGAATGAGAGAAACACAGAAACACGAGGTTTTCTGTCTATATTTTCGTTTTCACAAGAACTTCCTGAGGCTTACAGCTGTTAGTTTTTGACTCTTCAGGTCTTCAGCCTGCCCGCTAAGGCTGAAGTGAATTCATGCAGCAGCATAAAGAAAACTGTGCTGCTACATCTCCTGTATAACCATGCTGCAGATGAGGTCTTCAGTGTCTTGGGATATAACTCCGCTAATTTTTATCCACTCTTTAAAAAAAAAGTGAAAAAAAGCATGTGAGAAAAAAAGCATAACTGTTTTTGAAAACCTGTTGTCTTCAGAAAAGACCCTGCCCTCCTACTTTCAAACTACAAGTTCTCATCTCACAAGCCCAAATCCAATCCATGTATGGGGCTTTCAGGATACTGCTTTTTACAACATGAACTAGGAAGAATCATAGGATGGATCTACCCAAATCAAAACACAAACCAGTGAAAACCAGTGGGGTTGGGTTGGTGGTGAGGTCTTTTTGCTTGTTTGTTTGCCTTTAAAAACAACAACAAGTCACTTTTCTGCTAGAAAAATACCAGCCATCTTGTGCAATATTATCTCCTCAGTATCTATCTGTTCATATGGCTGAGGAATAAAAGAAGTCTGGAGGGAAGTGGGGAGTGTTTGGTGGTTTTCTTTTTTTTCCTTTTTCTTTTTTTTTTTTTTTTTAATCTATTTGCCAACCAGAGTCATTTATCCCCTATTAGATAAAGTATAATAGACTATACCGAAAGGGTCACTGGCCTTCCATTTAATGATATTGCCGGCACCAATCTACATTTTCCCGACAGTGTCCCTCAACACTGAATAAATGGCTGATCTCTTCACAATAACAGCTGATTTCTATTTATTAAGCTAAAAAGGTCACCATTTTCTACGGCTGGGCCGCCCTGCACTATTGATAATTTTATGCATAAACAAATGGCAAATTTGTGCCACATAAATATGCATTAGCAATTACTTTTTCCTCGGGCAACGCTCGCCGCATGCAAATGTGTCCCTCACAGGGCCTGGTGGCTTTTGTTTTAGCTCTTGAACAGCTAAACAAAAGAGCACAATAAACAGTTTAAAAATTGCTAATCAATGGGAAACGCAAATGCAAAGGTAAATGGCAAGAAACTTGCCCAAACAAATAAAACTATATGAAAAAAGCAAGACAAAAAATCACGTAAGGAAATAAATAAATAAAAAGACTCTCTCTTCCCTCCTCATATCTTCAACACTGTGTTTTATTTATTTTGTTTTTGACAGAGAGAGGGATGAGGGGCTCTTTGCATTGCAACAGTGGAGCTGGTACTAAAGCAGATCCCAGATGGGAGCACCCAGAACATACACACCAGTTGAGTACACGTTAAGCAGGACCCACACACACTCCCCCAAAGAAAGGAGGCAAAAGAATAAAGATGTCTGAGGAAATTCACAGCGGACCCTCAGTTTGGCTTCCTGTGAGTTCACGTTTCCTTCAAAGATTTTTAAATAAAAGCTACATGTGAAGGAACCACTGAAAAAAAAGCTTAAATATCTACTGTAAACATTGATTTAGAATTTTACTACTGGAAGTGCCCAGAAAATACCAACTTATCTGTGCCTATGTACAGATGTCTGTAGTAAAAGCCAAATGAATGTTGTCACTTGAGAAACTTGAACTACGTGTAATTTCCTTTACCCCAAGGACAGAAAGCTTGATTTTCCCTTGTCTTATCCTTGGACTACTCATTTCTGACAGCAAACCATAGTCGCACATAAGATACAGGATAATGGAAAAATCAGACCCAGACACTAAATTGGTATGAACATGGAAACCAAAACTGACAATTTTAAGAGAACTGATGATTGCTTTGATTTTTCCCCTTCAACAGAAGAGCTTCAGTGCTGTAGAGAACTGAGCATGACATGTGCTGTGATTATTATCATTTGTAGGCAGGCTATTACGTGTGGACAAAGAATCCAGTTCAGTAATGCAGTAACAACACATTGTGCACAAACACATGCTAAGGCCAGCTGTACAACCCTTCCGAGCAACCTGCTTTCTTTGCACATAACTTCATAAGGCAGTAACTCTGTTTTCATGACCAGAATTGGGAAATGAAAAGGCATGAAATATAGCCAGCAGAGTATGTTGCACCTCATTCTACAAACGTTTATGAAAAAAGCAAAACTTAAAACATGTGGGCTAATCTTTTGGTTTGAAAAAAAAACCCTATTATTTCAACAGAAATTGAAGAGATTAATCATGTGCTTCAAGTGTTTCCCAGACGGTGGACATAATACAGCAGGTAACTCACATACACACATTTCTATGATGTTACTATCTGAAGTTTTTTATTGTTAATGAATAGGAATGTTCCTGTCAATGTAAACATTCAGCAGCGATCCTATGTTTTTGCCACCCAATCAGCTGTCACAGAATGAAAATTTCACAGAATTCATTTCCATGAATTATTATTTAAAAAAAAAAAAAAAAAAATCAACAAGCCGATAAATGTAATTTTGCCAATTAATTCAGTTAATTTCTTGGCCTTCAATTTCCCCGGTTTTGGCTTGGATGGTTTTATAACACCACTTTACACTATGACTTTTGATTCTAATGGAAACCGATGTGTTAACAACTACAGTGCCAGTGGTAATTGGTTTTAAGCATTCTCATCCTAAGAGCACTCTTACACATGGTCCAGTGTGGGAAAAGCTGCATTAAGCACAGGACAAGATATGCTCTCCCAAAGCAAAAGTTCTCTATCTAGGTTTTTAGCCAAAAGCACTCCCACACCAGTAAGACATTTCAGCCATTAATCCACAACTTTCAGTTTCTCCAAATGATGAGATGACAACTGATACAACACAGTAAATGAGAGATATATAGAACTCCCTCCTGGCCATCAACCTTTCTTTGCTCTGCTTTTCCCAGTATCTGCTCTTCTGAGACCCTACCTGGAGTACTGCATTCAGCTCTGGATCTCCCAGCATAAGAAGGACATGGACCTGTTGGAGCAAGTGCAGAGGAGGGCCATAAAGACTATCAGAGGGCTTGAGCATGTCTCCTATGAGGACAGGCTGAGAGAGCTGGAGTTGTTCAGCCTGCAGAAGAAAAGGCTCTGGAGAGACCTTATGTCAGCCTTTTAATACCCAAAGGGGATCTACAAGTAAACTGGAGATAGACTTTTTACAGAGGCAGTTGGAACTAGATGATCTTCAAGGTCCCTTCCATCCAAAATAAACACCCCAAAAAATGGTTATTGATATCACCTCCTGCTTTGGGTAAGTCAAGACACACCCAACAATTGCATACCCAGAGGAGAAAGCATCCTCAGCTCAGACATGCTGCAATCTGCAACTGGCCTTAGAGCTGTTGGGCAGCTGCTACTCAAACATACCCATGCAGTGAAGTAGCATCCACCTGATAGCATACACACCACAAATCCCAAAGAGTTCAGAAATGACATATCACAGAAATTTGCATACCATTTTGCTAAGTTAATCATGATTGAAAGACCTGCGATTATACACAAAGTTCTCCTAAGGTCGACAACAGAGTGAAAGAAGCATGAGGAGGTATGCTAAAGCAAGATCAAATAAATTGTTTAAATGTCACTGCAAAGGTAGTTCTCACGAATGTCTCTGTGGCCAGTCTCCTGCCATTAACATAGTTAGAAAATCTGTAATAGGAAGAAAATTATTACTACATAAAATATTCCTGCAAAGAGATGCTGCTGCAGAATTGAAATGAAAAGATGTAGCTCAATCTGTGAATGCCCATCCCACATGCGTCAATGTGATGAACAGCGAAGAATAAAATGACTGTTAAATCTCTCTTAACAAGTGCCTTTTTAATAGTATACATGGAACTTTCTGTATTGGTACCATGTCTTAAACGTTGATGGAGCTATTTATGTTAATCCCCAAAACTAGCACCAGCACTATCAAAACAAAACGTCCTGAGAAGATATCAAGAGATGGCCGTTCTCTACAACAGTGGGTGGAGTTGTTTTTGTGAGAAGCATGCAGCTCAAGAGGATGAGATGGCAACAGAGAACAAATTATTTTGTCAAATGCAAGCCCTCTTTCTCCCTTCAATGAAAGTTATTGTTGCTATAGGCTCAAAGAAATACATAAAAAATACTAACATAATAATTAAAAAAAAGCACTCACACAACCGCAATCTTCATAGAAGCGTGCTTTTCACATCAGAGATTTCATTTTCTGTTTCCTGGAAAGCTTTAAACCTAAAACTTTCTGATGAAAGGATCCTATTTATGACACGATTCCAAATGCAAGAGCGAGTTTCTTTAAGATCTTTAATGCTGAACAGAGCTGTCATTGATAGTGTCTAAATGCTTGTATATATTTTTGTATGCTACACACTTGAAAAGAGATAGCTAGATGACAAAACAGATGCTGGCACATCTGTACGATAGGCTTTTAGAATGATTTAGTCATATGCCAATTTTTTCCTTGATGAGGTAGATAAAATATGTTATTAGATCATTACACGTGTGCACACATGCACACACACTAATCTATGAGGACACTCAAAACAGAGTAATTTCAGGCATGACAGATTAATCCCACCTTTTTTCTTCCCCCAGACAAAGTATTAACACTTCAAGCTGTATTATTCTAATACAGCTACAACCCTCCTCTTTGATTCTCCATTCTTTTCCCTTCGCTTGACTCCTCTCAGTTGTTTTGAATTGGGAAACACTAAAAACTGTCAGCAAGAATTTAGCATGGATTAGTATCAGAAAATTAGCGGGTTTTTTTAATTAAAGAAAATATCGTTTTTATTTTCCCCATCTCCTCCTTCCTCTGCCCTCCCCAACAATAACCAAAACGTGCCTCTGCAATCAATTTAGCGTCTGAAAAGCAAGCTGGATTTCTTCTCTTTGCTGTATTTTCACTACCAGTAGTAACTCCATGATTAAGACTCAGCTGACAGTTCTCATGCCACAGAAACTGAAAAAAAACAAAACAAAAACCAAAAAACACCACAACAACAAAAACACCAAAACACAAAACAAACAAAAAAACCCCAAACCCTGCTCCGTGCTCTAGTAGTTAAATTGGTACCAGATTATAAGGGGATGGGGGGACACTTCCATCAGTCTGATAAACATATCTAATGTGAAGACATCCACAGTAAGGCAACGTTCCCCTGCTCAAAGCTACAAAAGGACCCATCCCAGGCAAGTACAGACTCTCATCGGAAAACAGATTTAAGTATTCCACTCAAAATAGTAAGAAAAATTCTGAAGGTTTCCATATGAACCCAGCAGAATTGACCAAATGTATCCATCTGTTCGCTTTCATATAAGCAATATGTATGCTGCCAGTATTGGACCTCTTCTAGGGCAGGGCCCTGGGACTTAAATTACATCTGCCACTTCTCCGGTTTACAGCAGCCTCATCAGCAAAGCATGAATTTTTTTAAAGCCTCAAAATAGCATCCCGAGGAAACACACAAGAAAATGACTGTTTCTATATTTCCTGCCTTTTCTACCTGATGACTTTGCCTCAGTACCTAATATTAATATCAAATGTGATGTTCTGAGCTGAGAAACATGGAAGCACTTCAAGAAAGCCTTTTAGTGTCTCATTTCCATCTCCTTAGCTCAGAAGGGACTATTTCATAAGCAAATTTGAACACCTTCAAGCAACTCATGATGAGAGTATCCAGAATCAAATTAGTTACTTCACCTCTATTAAAACTGGCAAAGCAGCAAATCCTCATGCCTCCTCACAGTATATAATCACCAATACAACAGGCTGACTAGAACCTCCAAATATGGCTGCATCTTACATACTCCAAACTTGAATTATAACAGTTTAATACAAATTGTTTTTTGAAAATTGATGTTGCTGATTTCAGCTATGGCAATTTTTTCAAATGCAACCATGAAGACCTGCTTCTGTGAATGCAAAGCAGTATTTCTTACTTGAGCAACCGCAGTACATGCAACCAGTCAGCACAAGCAACCCCATATTAAAAGGCAAAGTACAATTTAGAGTGATTTACTAAACCTCTGCATTAGTTCCCTTCAGAGGACAGAATTCTCTCAAACCTATGCTGTAAAGCCTCTCTTACATAGTTTGCATTTCTCCCCAAACACCTGCTCTAAGCACCAACAGGAAGCACATTGACCAGCATATTGCTGGTCAAACCTTTACCACCACTTCATCAGAACTCTACACTCTTTAATTGTGGCTGGCCTAATATATGTGTTATCTACAAGGAAATCCATGCAGCACCCAATACCACCAAAACAGTGAGTATAAAAATTGAAAACCTGAACAGCTGTGGGTAGACGTACTACCACTAATGACCTGAGCCACACATCTTTTCTTAGGTCACCCTGGCTGTCAAGTGACATAGCTTAAACCATCCTTGGATGACCCTGAAAAGTGCCTGAGAGAACATGACCCTTGTGACTTGCCCTTTACTACCAGCCACCTAAATGTTGTCCAAGTCCAAGGAAGAGGAAGCTCTCAATTTGCACATACACAGAAGAGACCTGCTGAAAATTAGCATAACACACTGAACGGCCTGGTATGTTGGGCATGTCCCATCCTCCACAGTTCTGCATGTCCCCCATGTTGTGCCAACCTGGATCACCCCAAAGGCTCCACGAGCCTCTCCTGCTGCAGCTCTTCCAAGTCATTCAGAAGCTAACAGGTGTTACACTGGAAAGCACTAGAAAGACAGTAAAACCTCCTGCCTCTCTGCTTCCAAATCACGAAGCAAGATGAAGCAACCTGACTCAATGTAAAGACCTAAAGCACAGTAAAAAAGCACCGATAAAAACAAACAAAAACCCCAAAACAAACAAACAAAAAACCCAACCAACCAAACGAAAAACGCAAACAAACAAACAAACAAAAGGAGCAATAAGGGTCAGAGCAGGAGCAGGGGGAGCAAGAAGTGCAGGTGAAGATGAGAAATGTAAAAATAAGTTAGGATGCCCAGCTGAATGCATCAGCACTGCCAGAGGACATTATCCCCACAACCTGGATTTAACTGCTGGACTTCTGACCGACTTCGTCCATCTGCTGCTGCTCAAGACAAGAACCAGAAACACCTCTTAGTGCCCAGTGCATGCAGCAGTGACAGCCTGCTACCAGCAATTACTCTGCCAGCTCAGGTAGCAGTGCTCTCTACTGAGTATCTGTAAGTAACAGCCCTTTGATGACCGAAGTCACAGGGAAAGGGCAGTGGAGCTCCACAGGATATTCTTCTTATTCTTCAGCTTTGCATTACAAAACTTCTCTGGTTTAAAAAGGCTGAATAAAAGTAAGCACTCAACAAAATGCTATACTTAATCACAAAATACTATACTTAACACCGTACAATCACCCCTAATTTAGCCATTGAAAGCATGAGCTAAGGTTCAGTCGTTGTGCATACGTTGCTATACTCTCTAATTACACGATCACATGCCAATTTTTTTCTAGAAGGATATCACCCAAGAAGAGCCAGCTCTTGGAATGAACATGAGTTGCATACTTAAAGTTGCCTGCTGGACCATTAACTCATTTGTTTTAGGTACTGGAACATAAGAATTGAAGGCAGCAGAGATTTGCAAGCCAAAAGGAGGACAGTGTTGCAGGAATCCAAAATCTTCGTAGGAAGCCCTTAGTCATACGTGCCCTACTTTCTGACCTGGCACACCTGAACACATACTTGTGGATGCCACATTTTGCAGTCAGCTGATGCTATATTTTAAATACACAAACAGTTACAATAAAGTGAAAACAACACTTTGAAAAGTCAGATCTGACCCAGACGCATTTAGAAACCTATCAGAGGATTTAGCTTCCCTGCACATTGAATGGAGGCCAAGAGGTATGTCAGAAGACTTGCTGCGAGTAGTCCAAGAAAACTTCACATTTCCCTCTCTCCACTGACTGAACCGAGGGATTCCAAGAGCATCCTTTCTGCTTAAGCTAGATACTGTCTCTTCAGTTATCATCATGGGGAACTAACAGAAATGGCCACTCCACTCCACTGAAAGCCCAGTCTCTAGCAGCTTGAGGCCAGGCCAGCTTGGTGCCTGGCTTGCCATGAGGCTCTTGCCTCCTGGATCACAGTAGCTTTCCTTTGGAAGAAAGGTAGAAAATGCTTTTCCTCAGGGTTCTCCTAAGCCAGGTGGTGAGGCCACTTCTCTGGGGTACATGGTTTCAAACACTTTCAGGTGACCCAGGAACTGCCCAGATATATAAATATACAGAATTAGGGAGACTTCAACGAACTGGATTGCTGCCAGGTTTTAGGTCAACCGTAGCTATACCAGTAGGATTTGAGTGAACTGGGGTGTTTTCTTCCACTTAAACAACTTTTCCACCCATCTGTAAAAAGGATACAATACCATCAAGATGAATGATGTGAAAATCAATTAACATCTTTAAAATATACAGATAACAGCGATAAACATCACAGTCTGTAGTAATTTATTAGCTTTTATTATTGTACTTATTATATCAATAATATTACGGAATTGGTGTTTTAAAGATGGGGTTTGAAGGTGTGCAGAATATGCCTGCCACAAGGCCACACAAACAATAAGGATTAAAAAAAAAATCTTCTCATTCTGTCCACACCATCATTTCAGTGGTCTGATATGTGATCATGTAATTAAAGACTGTATCATAATGCATATGCACAAAGGGGTTGAATTAAGGTTGTGCAGACAAATCTAATTCTGGCATTTCTTATGCTTTGAGTGCCTGACTTCACAGTCTTAGTGTTCATTTAACAGTTTCTGTATGTAAAACCATACATTATATACACATGTTGGTAATATCTACCATATTGCTGCATATTCTGATTCTGTAAGGTATGTTGACGCACACATGAACATGCACATTTTGCAAAAGAACTCGCAGCCATATTCCGGCCATTGCCCTTTCCCCCTTCTGCACCATATCCTTGCCATTCTATTTATCACCATCAAAAATAAGCTTCTCAGGGGTGCCAGCAGTTAAAATGTTCTTTTACCATTTACTTTTAAGTACACCGAATATGTGTCAACACCTCCAGCTTCTTACCCACTGCTAAAAACATTTTAAATAGCATCTACTGTGTATGAGCCATTTGTGGATCAGAGCACAGGTGCACAAATACATGGAGCTCTTGCCCTGGGCCCTGAACAGAGGCTCTCCTGTTAATAAGACCCTGCTGAGATGACCGCTCCTTGGCGGTTTAAGAAGGCAGGATTAGAGCAGATGTTGCTTTTGGCCCTGTGCTACACACAGCACTTCAGTCTGCTGTAGGCACCTGAGAAGACTTTGGTTTGCAGGGCTGGAGAAAGGGACTGCTCTCCATTGGTGCCAGAGGGATAGGAGGAAAGATGTTCAAGCT